>NW_027185712.1:12955436-13112267 GCF_028583685.1 Petaurus breviceps papuanus | reverse complement strand
GTGTTATGGAGGGTGTATGAGAAGAGGCTTGCAGAAACTGAAAATAATACTTTTATGGATATCAGGATAATGGTTCTGGATTTATTGTTATCTCCTCCACAATCATTAAATTCCTCTATAGATAAAAAAATGAAGCCAGGAATTCCAGATGTCAAAAGTGGAAATTTGTAATGACTGCCAACAAAGAGAGCCTCAGGTGGGAGGCAATGCAAATGGAACTAGAGCACTGAATTTGGAGTTAAAGGCCCTTGGTTCAGATTCTGACTCTGCTGCTGACTAAGTGTAGACTGATCATTTCATGTCTCTGGATCTCAGTTTCCTTGTATCTACAATTGTGGATTTGAACTAGGTGGCATCTAAGGTCCATTCTAGCTCCACCATTCTAAAACTATGATTCTACCTTCATCCATGTTGGGTAGGATGCCAGGCCCTCAAGAAGTCACCATGACTGATGCCAATCATGATGCCTCTCCTAAATGACTGAAAAAGCTTTGTGGGAAAGCAGGGTCTCTGTGCAGTTTCACAGCTGGGATGTTGGCACAAGACTGTGTTCTCTGGGGAAATTCCCCTTTCCTGGTGCCTGGGATACCTCTTTTCTATGACCAGGTGGCCTGCCAGGTACTAGTTTGTCTTGCTATACTCCCTCAGGATTGGCCCAAGGACAGCCTGTGTCCCATTCTGGGGTTTGTGGAAGAATGGGAAGGAGTCCTTGGGAATGAGCAGAAATACCAAAGGGGAAGCTGGCTTTGCAACTAGGAGTCATTTCTACTTTTTGAAGCTTAGTTTCCTCATCTGTGAAAAGAGAAATTTGCACTGGATGGTCTCTACGGTTCCTTCCAGCTCTAATTCTCTGATCCCATGACCTTAGTCCCTGTCCTCAAGGGGCCACATCACTAGTTCAGAAGACTCAGGCAAATGGAACAAGAAAAGAAAAACAGATTCCAGTCTCCTCATAAACAAATGACACTAATCAAAGTGACTAGAAACACCTAGGATTACAGGTGGCACAGAATAAGGTAGTAATCCGGAAGGGATCAATATCATTCTGATTAAGGAAGACCTCTCCATGTGTCAATCAATAAGTCAATCAACAAATATTTATTAAATGTCTGTTATCTGCCAGGTGCTGTGCTAGGTGCTGAGAATACAAAGACCCAAAAAATGAAGAAGCTTAAACTCTATAGGCTGAGAAAACATACATAAGTGAGTACAGGATGAATAAATGCCAAATAGCTAAAGATAAGGTAGGGAGGGCACTAGCAATTGGGAGAGGCTTCATCTTAAAAGTGGTACTTGAGCTGTATTTGGAAGGAGGAAAGAGATTCTATGAGAAAGAGGGCAGGAAGGAAAGCATTCTAGCCATGGGTAATCCTTAAGGGAGTTGTGATTGTAGAATGGTGTATATAGACCTGGTTCCTTCTTAGACATTTTGATAGAGGCTTCTGCCAGAGTCATGATTAATCCTGATTAGGATTTAGTTCATTTGGATATTCACCCCCAGGAAACATGCAGAAGAAACCAGGGTACTCCCTAGACCCTATCCCCAGAGGATCAGACCCTCAGTGCTAGTCACCCTCCTTTGCACAGCTGGGCAAAGAGCCAGCTGGAACCCATGAGTACATGGAAGGAGGAGATGGGACAAATGCTCCATTTTTCATTGTGCCTCAAACTTCTATTTTGCAAAAACAAAAAGCAACTTCTGTGGACCGAGAAATATTATTCTGCTGAGAAAGCTGTTCTTAGGTCTGAAAATGCTGACATTTCTCTGAAAAATTGCCAAATTCATGCCTGGAAGCAAATTTGCAAAAAAAAAAAAAATATTTTCTTTGCCAAAGCAGAGTTTCCTTTCTCCAGTTTTCCCCATGAAATGTGGTGTTCTCTTGGGAGAGAGATGCTAAGGATTTGGGTGGGATTAGTGAAAGGTGTGCAAAGAGGCACATGATTGTTACCTTACAAAGTCTTCCTAAACAAAAATAGGACTAAATGTCTAGGGAAGGCACATGAGCGTGATGGACCAGGAGTCAGAAGGCTTGAGTTCTAGTCCAGGCTTTAGAAGTATAATCCTGTTGTATTAATGTCAGAAGCAGTAAATCTCAGAACTATCTGAGGGTTGCAATGAATGTTAAGAACAAAACAACTGCTAAAATACTTGTTTAAAGCATTGACTTTGGGGTAAGGGGAGAAAATGTCATTCCATAAAAACTGCCTGTTCCTTCCTCCTTCCAGAAGAGGAAAAATGCATTCCCTAGTACATAAGACTCCTTCCCTAGTACATAAGACTCCTCCCCCAGAGCAGAGAGGAGAAAGGTCATTCATTCACACCTCCAAATATGAACTGCCCGAATGGCCTTGAGAGGATTGTACCCAAGATTAAACCACTATGGACAATAAAAATCTACTGGAACTCATTCCTGGATGATTTAGCAAACTCCCTGCCCCCAGCATCTCTCTCTCTCTCTCTCTCTCTCTCTCTCTCTCTCTCTCTCTCTC
The DNA here is from genome assembly GCF_028583685.1 of Petaurus breviceps papuanus. Classification (NCBI taxonomy): domain Eukaryota; kingdom Metazoa; phylum Chordata; class Mammalia; order Diprotodontia; family Petauridae; genus Petaurus; species Petaurus breviceps. Next base: position 13,109,777 of record NW_027185712.1, on the reverse strand, counting down.
TCTCTCTCTCACACACACACACACACACACACACACACACACACACCCTTCTCATCCCAGTGACTCTGAACCTCAGGCTTTTATAATCTAAACCCATAGTCTATTACCTCCCACTATCCATACTCCTTTATTTCCATTCCCTTCATCCCATCCTCTCCCCACTAATATCCCATTCTAAAGCTTCCCACTCCTTCCATTGTGCTCTCTGAAATGCTTGTTACATAAGTAACAAACTTGCTTTCATCTTAAGTCCTTTCCTTTCCTCCCTCTGGTTCTGAGACCTAGTTCCCCACTGATGACAGCCTTCTAGGCTTCCCTTTCTAGCACTAGCTGAAAATTCACTCCTTCCCTCTGACTCACTGATAGAAGTTGGGGGATTAAAATACTACTTGCTTTCCAATGCTCCCGGGGTTCTCCCTCTACCACTATTATTCATTAACTTCATCTCATTTTAGGTTCTATATCTACCATCAAGTCAAAATTTTGGCAGTTGTCTTTTGACCTCTAGGATACACCCCCCCCCTTTCCATAATGAATTCAATGCCTGGCTCAGACTTTCTCTCCACTTCAACTTCTGCCTTCAAACTAAGAGACTTCAATGTATATATTGCGACTCCCTCAAACACTCTAATCTCACATTTTCTTAATTACAGATTTTATACGATATACTTCCCTGTCTCACTTCCAGGGCACACAGAGAAGGCCATACCCTTGGATCACCCAGAAAAGTGCCACTTCACTGTCAATGAGCTCTGCAGTCCCCTTATTTCATCACAGTCTGTTGACATCCCACCTCTCTTTCTGCCTTGTAACTCCAAATCCTGTTTTTCTTCTTTATTGTGACGTCCAATGTCTCCACCTCTCAGTTCTTTCTGAGGCCCTCATCCCTGTACTGACTATCGTCTTATCCCTTCCCCACCATGAGACCTTAAGTGAACTCCGTCGCTTCTATACTGGCCTTGTCTTCTTGGGTTTGTTGCTTCCTTTTCATATCGCTAATCTTACCTTGCCAAGCCTCAGCCTTAGATCATTTGCACCATTGCCTTTGCTCCTACACATGTGAATGAAGCTGGAAAAAAACGATGAAATCGTGCTGACTGGGTCCACTACAAATGGTTGTTACATAACTTCAACTGGGCCCTCACTGTGGCAAGAAATTCTCTTCTACCTCCCGAATTAACTCTCTATCCCACTCACCACAGTAGTTATTCCAAAACTTTTCATCCCTTCCCAAACCAAGCATGGCTCCACCACCCTTCTCAGCCAAAAACTTTGCCTCTTATTTCACTGAAAAAATTAATACCACTCATCAAGAGTTACTGTTCTTCCATTCTCATCATTCAAATATCTTCTATTACTCTCTCCTCCTTCAACTTTGTCTCACGTGAAAAAGTGGTCCTTCTCTTCACCAAGGCAAATCTCCCTAAATGTACAAGTAATCCCATTCTGTCCTGGCCTCTCTAGCAGATTTTCCCCTCCATCAACCCTACTATCATTTATTTATCTTCCATTTCCTTTTGCCTAGTGGCTTACCTGTTGTCTACAAGCATGGCTGTGGCTCTCCCATCCTCAAAAATCCCTCACTTGATCTTCCCATCCACACCAGCTAATATATGTTTTCTTCTCCCTTTATGGCTAAATTTCTTGAGAAGGCCATCTGTAATTGATGCCCCCATTTCCTTCCCTTATTTTCTTTTTAACTCTCTATAGTCTAATTCCCAACCTTACCATTCAACTGTTTTCTACAAAGTTACCAACTTTTTGCCAAATCTAATGACTTTTTTCAAATCTCATTTATCTTGACTCCTCTGAAGACTTTGGTATTGTCAATCACTGTCTTTTCATGACCCTGCCCTATCCCAATCTCCTGTTCTGGGTCGTCATAACTAAAGATGGATGTGCCCCAGAGTTCTATTCTGAGCCTTCTTTTCTTTTCCCTCTCTACTATTTTATTTGGTGATCTCATAAACTCCCACAGTTTTAATTTTCATCTCTATACTGATGATTCTCAGATTTACTTATCTTCCCCTAACCTGTCTGCTGACCTCCAGTTTCATATCTTCAACTGTTTATTAAACATTTCAAACTGAATGTCCCATAAATTTAAAGTGTCAAAAACTGAAATTATTATATTTATTCTAGACTTTCTCCTGTTCCTAACCTACTCAGGCTCACAGTCTATGTGTCATCCTCTACTTTTCATTCCCTCTCACTTCCCATATTCAATCTGTTGCCAAGTCCTATAGATTTTTTTGCCTTTGTAATATCCATGAAAAAGCATTCCCTTTTCTCCTCTGATGCTATCACCACCCCGGTGCAGGCCCTCATCATCTCACTTATGTACTGTTGCAGTATCCTACTGGACAATCTCCCTGCCAAAAGTCTCTCCCGCTGCCAGTCCATCCTCCAATCAAGTATTAAATTAATCTTCCTAAAGGGTAGATCTTACCATGTTATTCTCCTAGTCAATAAACTCCAGGGACTCCCTGTCACTTTCAGGATCAAATATAAAATTTTCTGTTTGACTTTCGAAGCCTGTCAAAACCTTGATCTTGCCATGTATTCTTTGACCCAATGACACTGACCTTTTTGATATTCCTCACACAAGACATTCTATCCCAGAATCTGGGGTTTTCACTGGCTGCCCCCTATTCCTGAAATATTCTTCTACCTATCTCTCAGATTCCCTGGTGTCTGTCACGTCCCAGATAAACTTTCATCTTCTGTGAGAAGTCATTCCTTCACTTCCTTAGTGCTAATGCCTTCTCTCTTTTGATTGTTGATTCTCCCCAATTTATCCTGTATATATTTTGTGTTTGTACATAGTTATTTTCATATTGTCTTCTTGAGAGTAGGGACAGACTTTTGCCTTTCTTGTCTCCAGTTCTTGGCACAATACCTGGCACATAGTAGGTGCTTAAATGCTTATTGACTGACTCATTGACTATGCTTGGGGCAGGTAGAAAAGTAAAGAAGGAATGACACTGTTACCCAGGGAGGATGGGATGATAACCATAGATCTAGAGTTAAATGGAACTTTAGAGGCAGTTAAACTGGACCCCAACTTTGCCCCCATTTTATAGATGAGGAAATTGAAGCCCAGAAAAACTGGGTAACTTGCCCAAGTAATAAAAACAGTAATTGGGATTTAAACCCAGGCAGATCCTTTGCCTCCAGAGCCATTACTAGTTATAGGACATATGCCATATCCCATCTTAGATGGTGGAGAAAAGGTAGAATTAATTATTCAACTTCTGTTTCACTTCTATGTCCTTTACCAAGAAGAGTAATGCTCAGAATGGCACTATTGGACTGAAAATGGTTAATAGGGAGCTGAAAGCCAATATAAGTGAGGAGATTGAAAGAGATCACCTATGTATTCATAATGAGTTAATGTTACAAAGTCCACTACATTTTGAGATCCTTAAAAAAATATTGAAGATTTAATCACAGGAAAAAATGTAAAAACTTGGATATTGTTGTGAAATTGATATGATAGATGATGCAATCAAAAGACCTCTGGGTTTGGAGTTGGAGGGTCTGCATTCAAGTTATAGTTCTGCTACTAGAGACCTGGTGGCCTTACCTCTCTTGGTTTCTGTAAAATGAACGTGTTGGAATAGATGATGTCTTTCTCTAAAATTCTATGATCTAACTCAAGGGCTAGATATTGGAAAATTTTGAAGAAATTTCTTCAAAGGGTAAGGAGCTGGATTCTTTAAACCATAGGCCAATGAGCTTGGCTTTGATTCCTGGCAAAATTGTGCAATCTATTATCAAAGGAATAATTGTGAGTACTTAGAAATGGAAGTAATAATCACTAAGAGCCAACATGAGTTCATCAAAAGTACATCATTCCCGACTAAACTCCTTTCATTTTTTTTTGGGGGGGGGCATGATAACTAGAATGAAGATCGAGAAAATGCCTTAGGAATTGCAGACCTGAATTTCAGCAAGATATTTGACAGCTTCTCACAATATTATTGTGGACAAGATGGAGAAATGTCTATTAGATAATGGAACATTTAGATGGACTCAATATAAATGAATGATCTGACTCAAAGAGTGATTATAGATAGAGAGATGTTCAACTGTAGGGAGGTCTGTAGTCAAACACCCCAAGTATTTATCACTAGTTATGTTCTATTCAATATTTTATCAACGATTTGGAAAAAAGAATAGATATCTTACTTGCAGATGACATTATGTTGGGAGAAATAACTAATACATCGTATGACAGAATGAAGATCTGAAAAGATATTGAAAGGTTAGAACAAAAGGCTGAATCCCACAATATAAAATTTACTGGGGTGGGGGGAAAGGGAGGGTAACATGGAAGAAGGAATATATTTCCCAGAGCATGAGAACTGGCATTATCAGCCTAAAGGAATTTGCCCCCCTTTTAAATCCACATCCCTGCCTCTCTGGGTTCCCCATACTCCAACCTACACCAAGTACTCTTATGGATATTGACAAGGATTCTGCCTCTAATTTGGCCAGTGTTTTCAGAAATGGGAAAAAATACTTCGCTATCAAGAATGGTATTCAACCTTGGAAAAACCTATGTGAGAGTGAGATAATACATTGGAGAGTGCACCTAGGATCCCACTCCCCTCCAAAAAAAATGATGGTAGGGAATCATGGACCAAATATTATAAATTTGAATTAATTTTTGTAAATGTGAAGTCCTTTGATTGTATTTATTTATTTTTAAATCATCTGGAAACTTGGCTAAAAACAGTTTATTTGAAATAGACCTATACATTTTAGCAGATTTCAATCTTAAGGGTATGGTGTAGAAGTAAATAATCTAATTGGAACCTAGGTTGCATTAATCCAATACAATCCAACAAACATTTATTAAGTACTGATTATGTTCAAGGTATGGTGCTAGGTGCCGAGAATGTAAAAACATACTTCCCTGGCCTCAAAGAGCTTATATTCTACTCAGCAGATATATCAGGTAAACAAAGAAGCATATACATATATATGCATGTATGCATGTGTGCATGTCTATATGTGTGCATATGTGTACATGTGTATGTGTATATATGTACATATACATGTGCATACATATACATATATGCATACACATATATTCACATATCACTATCTATCTATATGAAAGGAGGATAAGGAAAGGTTTCTGTAAAAGGTAGTCTGGGATTCTAGGAGGCAATGGTGAAAAGAGAGTCCATTCTGGACATGGTGATCAGGCTGTGCAAGAGTGTAGAAGTGGGAGGTGTAATGTCAAGTTTTTAGACTAAATGGTAGAACAAATGAAAAGGAATAATTTTATGTTATCATGAAAAGGTAGAGAAGAACAAAATTATCAAGGGCTTTAAATGCCAAACTGAGTTTACATTTTATCTTAGAGGCAAGAGGGAGCCACTAAAGTTCCTTGAGCAGGAGTGTCGCATAGGTCAGACTTATGTTTTAGGAGGATTCTTTTGGCACCAGTGTGAACAACAGAGTAGAAAAGGGAGAGACCAGCAACTGGGAGTCTAATGAAAAGAATACTACAGGGGTGATTAAGTGGTGCAGTGAATAGAGCACCAGCCCTGGAGTCAGGAGTACCTGAGTTCAAATCCGGCCTCAGACACTTAACACAAAACTAGCTGTGTGACCTTCGGCAAGTCACTTAACCCCAATTGCCCTACTTTCCCCCCTCCAGAAAGAAAAAAAAATGAAGAAAAGACTAGTACAATAATCCAAGTAAAGAATGATGTTAGCTTGAACCAGGGTGGTAGTTATGCAAATGAACAGAGGAGAACAGGTGTAAGATACATTGTGGACATGGAATTGACATAACTTAATAAATAACTAGATATGGAGAGAAGACTCATAGAAGGATTTTGAGATTGAAGATTTGAGGGACTAGAAAACTGATATTAACCTTAAAGAAATAGGATAGTTGGAGAGAGATTGAGTTTGGGGAAGAAAATAATGAGATCTATCTTAGACTTGGTGACTTTGAGAGGTCTGCACAAAATTTAGTTAGAAACATCAAACAGTCAGTTGGGAATGTGGAACTGAAACTCAAGAGGTAAATTAGGGATGGATAGATAAATCTGGGAGTCATTTGTAAAGAAATGATAATGGAATCCATGGGATCTTAAGAGATTATAAAGAGTATGGGTCCAAAGAAAGCAGAGTAAGCATCCCAGGAAAGGACTTTGGGAGGTGCCCACTATGAAGATAAGGTAGTTGGACAATGATCCAGGAAATGAGGTTGAGGAATTTTTTTTTTAAAGCAATCAGGGTTAAGTAACTTGCTCAAGGTTACATGGCCAGTTATTTCTGGGTGTGGTGCTAAGTATTTGAGCCCAGATTTGATCCCCAGGTCATCCTGACATTGGAACTGGTGCTCTTACTCACGGAGCCACCTGGCTGCCCCTAAGCAATTGGGATTAAATAACTTGCTTAAGGTTACACAGCCAGGTGTTCCTGGGTGGGTGCTAAGTGTCTGAGCCCGGATTTGATCCCAGGTCATCCTGACACTAGAACCTATGCTCTTACTCACTGTGCTACCTGGCTGCCCCTGAGGCTGAGGAATTTGTAAGCAAGTAGAGGCAGATAGGTGGCACTGTGCCTGGAGTCAGGAACCAGACCTGTGGACTTCATAGGTCCCTCAGACTTTTTCAGAGGGTTTGCAAGGTCAAACTATTTTTATAACATTTTATAATATGAAAGTTATTTTCCTATTTCAATCTAACTCCTTTTCTGTGTGAAGCTAGATTTCCTCCATATACATTGGCCAAAACAATACACAGAAGATTGAATGTGAATACAAAAGCAGATATAAGAATCCAGCTACCTTCTTTTAAGCCAGACCCTAAAGACAATTGCAAAAATAGCAAAAAGTACATTAAAATGCTGCTCTTTTTACTAATTTTTTTTTGGTGTTTTTAGAAAACAAATATTTCAGGGTGGTTAGATGGCGCAGTGAATAGAGCACCGGCCCTGGAGCTAGGAGGTCCTGAGTTCAAATCTGTCCTCAGATACTTAGCACAAAAAAACTATATGTGTAATTTTGGGCAAGTAACTTAGCTCCAATTGCCCTCCAAAAAGCAAAAAAAATGCATTTTTCATAAAAATTACTTGTTAACATGTAATGGACTTTATTATTTTTAAATGAGCTAATATTTAGAAAAATTTTCCTTTCGAATTTCTAATGTGGTAAATTTTGATAAATACAACCGATAAACAGAAGCTCTTTGGGGTCCTTAATAATTTTTAAGCACAAGAGGATCCTGAGACTTGAAAGTTTGAGAACTATTGCATTAGAGAATCTCTAAGGTCCTTTGTCTCTCCAACATTTTGAATCTGCAATTGGGGAAAAGAGTTAGTTGGAAGAGTAGTTTTGTCATGTACTTGAGCCCCTCTCCTCATTTAAATGAGGTCTCTCTCAGTCTCTACTTGTTTCAGCACAGTAATTAGCCTTAGCCTTCAGATTTTCTCTCTGGAAAGAAGGGGTTCAGTCTTCACACTTAATCCACACTGAGCATATCCTGGAAGGAAAGACTAATTATTCAAACGATATGTATTTCCCTTTTGCCTTCACATGGAAAACTTGGATGCGACATTTAGTACAATTACTTCATTTTACAGATAGGGAAACAGAGATCCACAAAGGTGAAATTTTTTTTACAACTACTTTGGATCAAAGATGCTCATATTTTATGACCTCTTCTAAGAGGTATATTAAATTAATTCATTATCAGTTATCAATACCCCAATGAGAATTGGTTTTATCTTTCTAGCTATTGGGTAATTGTGAACAGGATTTGATAAAGAAAGGGGATGAGAACTAAGAAGGGCATAGGTATCTAGATGTGTGGGCTACCATGGATTAGGAAAGGGATGGAATATGATTTAGCAAAACAATGTGATATGGTCAGAGGAGGGAGCCAGGAGGTTTAACTGTTGGAGAATGTCCTTGGCTCTGTTGTCTTCTGCATTTTATCAATGACTCATATAAAGACATAAATGGCGTATTTATCAAATTTGGAGATGGCACAAAACTGGAAAGAGTAGTTAATAAATTGGATGACAGAGTTAGGATCCAAAAAGATCTTGACAGGCAAGAACATTGTGCCAGAGATAATAAAATGATATTTAATCAGGATAAATGCAAACTCTTACACTTGGGTTCAAAAAAATTAACTGCACAGGTACATAATGGGGGAGGAGGTTTGACTAGGCAGAAGTTCCAGTGAAAATGGATGAAAATTTCAGCTTGGGCTCCTTAGCTCTTAAAACAAATACCTTGGGCATAGTAGGTGATTAATGAATATTTGTTGGATTTAAGTTTTATAGCAATCAATGACCTAACAAGCATTTATTAAGCATCTACTCTATGCTAGGTACTGTGCTAGAACCTGGGGTGACAAGAATGAAGAATGAAATATATTGACTTACAATGGGTCTAATGAGAGAGAAAAAACATATAAAAAGTTAGACATATAAAAATATGTGCATATATTATATATAGCACAAATATAAAGTTAATAAATAGATATGTACAAATATATACAAAGTTTTTAAAAACAAGGAACAATGAGAGAAGGGGAGGGAAGGCACTATCCACTGGAGGAATCAAGCATGATATGACAGAGCTAGACATCAGGAAATTTCACCTAGTAACAGCAAACAGATGAGTTGTTCCATTTTGATTCAATTTAATTCAACATTTATTGACCATCTATTAGTAGAATATTATTTCTAGTTTTAATGTTTGCTTGTTTTTTTCAAGCAATAGAAACTTCCTAATTCACCTTTACCATTATAGAACTCTCCATCATAACAACAACAAAAATTAATAGAAACCAACACTGCAAGCTTGTCCAACAGCATTTGCAATGTTCTTTACCCATAGTTCATCATTATCATCTGTTTCTCTTTTTTAATCTTGCTTTTATGGAAGCTTTTTGTTTTTGTTTCCACATTCATTTCCAAATTTATCCCTCTAGTTTGTTCTTACTTAGAGAGACATCCCTTGCAATGGATTGAAGATTAAAAAAGAAAAAAAAAACCCGTAAAATTAATCAACACAATGTATCTGACAGTAATGCTATATTCTAAACCTATAGTCCTGACTTCTGCAACAAAGGGAGGGAGGCACATTTTCTCACTTCTCCAGATCCACATTTGGTCATTCTAATTAAACAGAATTCAGTTTCATTTTTTTTTGCTGTTGTCCTTCCTATTTCTATTGTAGTCACTATAAACACTGTTCTCCTGGCTCTGCTTATTTCTCTCTACATTAATTTATATGGGTCTCCTCAGAAGCTTTCCTATTTATCATTTCTGTGCCATAGTGAGGTACTGTATCATTACATCCACGTTCCACAGTTTGTTTAGCCACTCCTTACTTAATGGGAACTTACTTTGTCTCTAGTTATTTCCTACTCTAAAAATGCTTCTATGAACATCTTGATCCATCCCCTGATAGAAGAAAATCACTATCATCTGGAATTAAATTTTGTTATGGCATTTAATGCAATTTCTAATGTTATGGGGTGTTTGCATTTACTTCATTATACTTATTATAGTTATATTGTTCTTCTAGTGATTCTTTCTTTGATCTGCATCAGTTTCTCCAACTCTTCCCATGTTTTATTTCCTCATACTTGTCACTTCTTCCTATGCAGTAATATTCCATTATATTAATGTAAAATAATTTGTTCTGTAATTCCCTAAACAATTGGAAATCGTTTTATTTCTAGTTTTTGGCTACTAGGGCATTGCCCTGAATAGTTTTATATGTAGCAATTTTTTTTCTTGATTTTGACCTTGGAATACAAGCACAGTAGTGAGACTGATGGGAAAAAGGGTACTTTTCTTTCATAATTCCAAATTGATTTTATGAATAATTGGACCAACTTAAAACTAAGTCAATATTCTGTTAGTGTGCCTTTCTTCCCATAGCCCCTCTAAAATTATTTCATTTTTTTATCATTGTTCCTAAATATATGAATATGATGGAAAACATTGGAATTGTTTTAATTTTCATTTATTTTACTGATTTGGAGAATTTTGGAAAATGATTGTTGATATTTTGCATTTTGCACTAAAGCTTGAATGATGTTATATTTAGAATCATCTTCCTCTATACTCTCCTTATTGAAATGCCATCTGTCAATTCAAACATCATTTTTGGTTCTGTATCCCTTGGTTCTGATAGATTAGCTTTTACCTTTTCTTCCTGGAGCCCAGGGCTCCAGACCATTGTCTATCTCCTCACCATACCATCTGCTCTCTGATCATCAACCACTGCCTCATCTCTTTCCCTTTAGAATATCAGGCTCTTCCTCTCACTTCCCTGATTCTGATAGGTGGGCTTGGCTTATCTTTCTGGGTCCTAGGTCTCCATGCTACTTCCTGGCCATCTCCTCTCCATGATGTCTCTGACCGTCAACCTTATTTCCCTCCTACCAGAATCTTGGGTTCTATCTCTGAGAGATAAGAATTTGTCTTATGTTTCTAGAGCTGGGATGTCTGCATCACTTTGGGGTTGTCTTTTCACTAAGCCCCTTCTAGGGTACCTGTCCCTACAGTCCTCACCACACACAGGTGGCTTTCCCTTTTCTGGTTATCTTCTGTGAGAATGCAAGCTCCTTGAGGACAAACTGTCCTGTTAGCTTATATTAATCTCTTCCAGACTCAGCTTAGTGCTTGGTTCATAGTAAGAATTTAAGTGATCTATCTATGTACCTGCTTTTCTGACTGTCTGTCATCTGTCTGCCTGTTTGTCTTGTCTATCTCAAATGTCCTCTATGAAATCTTTTCTGGTCTCTCCAATGAGAACGATTTCTCCCTTTTTCTCATAATATTTTGTTTCCCTCATGCATTTGTGGCTTTCAGTTTTGTATTGTAGTTATTTGTGTACATTTCTTCTCTTTTCAAGACTATAGAGATGCAAAATGTTATAATATATAGAGGGTAGGCCTTGAAGTCAGACAATGTGAGTTCAAATCCTGCCTTTGAAAGATACTAGCTGTGTAATCATTTTGTTCAGTTGTTTTCCAGTTGTGTCCAACTCTCTGTGATCCCATCTGGGGTTTTCTTGACAAGGATATTGGAGTGGTTGGCCATTTCTTCTCCAGATCATTTTACAGATGAGAAAATTGAGGCAAATAGGGTTGTTACTTCTCCAGGGTCACACAGCTAGTAAGTGTCCAAGGTTAGATTTGAACTCAGGAACTGTCTTCCTGACTTCAGACCTGGTACTTGATATACTGTACCACTTAGCTGACTATGGGCAAAACAATATGGGCTTTAATGTATAGGATTTATATTGCAAGAGACTTACAGCTTGGCATTGGTGGAGCAAGTTCATACATTAGAAATTTCCTATAGTGTTGAAATCACTGGTCTGGACTAAATAAAATCTCCCAAACAAACAAATCCTAACCTCTAAGTGTCCTATAAATGTATAGCGGGACACTTGTTGGGTCCGCAGTTGGAAGATACCTGGGTGGGAGCCTAGCTTACCCTGAGTAAGATACTTTACCTTGCTTAGTTTTGCTTTTTCTTTTGCAAAACAGAGACACTGATAACTGCAGCACCTTCCTTGTAGTGTTGCCATGAGCTCAAACAAGACTGCATCCTTTATCATCTTTATTGTGCTACATAAAGACTAGCTAGCCATAAATATTACATATTATTATAAATGTTATTTATATATAATACATGAATATATATATATAATATTATAAATATTATTTCTTTTTTCTTCTCCCCCAGTGCCTAGCTCAGTGCTGTGTATGTATATGCAATCGGTGTTTAGTAAATGTTTCCAGAATGAAGAAATGATCAGCAAGTATTAGAAAACAATGAAGTGTCAAGTACAGGGTTTTCAGTTTGGATCCTAAGTGCTACAGGAAGCCATGAATGCCAGTTTTCTATGAGTATGTGGTCTGTTGGAGAGGATTCTGAGAGAAGGATCCAGGTATGCTGATTTCCAGTCCTGAGATTTTTCTTTATCCTCGAGGACCACCCTGAACTCCTCCCTCCCTTCACAATGTGCAGTAGAGCACATGTGCTTGCACACACACACATCATAGACACCTCTCTGCTTTCAATTCTATGACCTCCTGCCAGATGTTACCACCTGTCTGTCCTTGGAAGGCCTTTGGAAAGTTACACAGCTGAACCCGGCAGGCTCCTGCCCCAGACCAAACAAACAGAAGAGAAAGCTTTAAGACTGGGCACCAGGGAAAAGTGATCTTGAGGCCGTCAGTGCCATGAGCAGGGGCGATTGATGACTTGGCATTCGGTTTGCAAGTCATCCATCATAGAGAATCAATCCAAGCTCCTCCAGAGCTGGCCCCAGCCGGCACAGATCATTCTCTCTCCCTGCCACCAACCTGAACGCTCTGGTCCCAATTGCGGGAACTTTTCTTTGTTCTAAGCTCGGCATGGATTTGCTTGGCCTTCAGTAGTATTTTCTACATTCCCAAAGAAATGTCACTTAGTTTATTATCCTCTTGGAGGTGGCAACTGAGCTTGAGTTTCACTACATTGGATGCAGCAGACAAGCAAGCGTTCCATGGACTCTGAGCTCCCAGAGCTAACAGTTAGACTTTTTATTTTTCTGTCTCCAGTATATTCCTGGCTCTTTGAGTCAGCTGTGAGCAGTAGCATGATCTGCTCCACTTAACTCACAAAGGGGATTCCTATAGAGTATGCAACTGTGTATAGTGGATCCTTTTAGCACTAAGAAGGGTCTACGATGAAATGATTTTCCTTTTCGTTCACCATAGAACAGCCTTGATAATTATTTAATATATTTTTAAACAGTTCTTAAATTGTAGGGTAGACTTGGATAGTGGCTTCCTCTTATCTTTGCAAATAGTCTTCACCCTGAAAAATATAAGGTAGGTGGAACCAGTGGATAGAACTCTATTCCTGTCCCCAAATATAAAATGTTATTTGGGTCTAGCAAAGACCCTGCCTTTCTAACCCAACACTGTGAATGGTACAAGAGCTGAAGTATATTTGGAAATTGGTACTTGTAGGAGGTGTGACTAGAGGCCTGAGCTTTGAAGCTGAAATTCAAAACACATATTTATTAAGATGCTACCATGTGCAAGGCATTCTGCTAGAAACTGGAGATGCAAAGACAATGAAAAGCATTTTCTGTGGCTTGAGATGACTTTTGGGGATCTGGAGGTTTTACTCAAAGGGAAGAATTTCCTACTTGCTGGTTACATGAACCTTATCTTTTAAAGCAAAAAAAGAAAAAGCAAATTGTTTTATATCAGTCAAGAGTTTTTAAGCCAATACACTTTGTATGATGATTTTTATGTACATACATGGTTAGACTTGTTTTGTTTAATCCTAATGGGCAGAATTAAGAGCAATGCAAGAAATCACAGAAAACAAAACAGATTTATATTGGGAAGAATGAAGTTTCTAACAAAAAAAAAGCTATCTCAAAATAGAAGGGACTGCATGGGAACTGGTAAATTGCTCAGCCCCTCAGTTAACCAGAATTCCTAAGCACCTACTATGTGCCCTGTATGATGCTAAGTGCAGGGGAGAGCTTCAACTGGAGATTGGACTTTTTGGGGATGCCATAGGGTGGATGCCTATTGATGGGCCATATGGGATAGTCCCTGTGGTTCCTTCCAACTCTAAAATTCTATGATGTTGCAACAATATATTATATGTTGCTGTACACTTTCCTAAGAACTTTACTCAAGTAAACATGACGTAAGTATTCAGTTGTGTCTGATCCTCTGTGACCCCATTTGGGGTTTTCTTGGCAAAGACACTGGAGTGGTTTGCCATTTCCTTCTCCAGCTCATTTTACAGATGAGGAACCTGAGATAGACAGGATTGCGTGACATGCCCAGGGTCACCTATCTATCTGTTAGTGTCTGAGGCCAGATTTGATCTCAGTAAGATGAGTCTTGCCGACTCTAGGCCTAGCTCTCTATCCACTGCACCAAAGTATAACAAGAACTATTTCCCCCATTTTATAAATAAAGAAAGCAAGGTTTGTTCACAGAAGCGAAAGGCGTATCAAGTTATACTCTAAGCAATAATCATCAAACTTTGTGGTATTGGGTAGCAAATAGGGAAGAAGATCAGTGGAATAGACTAGATAAGAAAGCATAGGAAACAGCTGAACTCAGCAAACTAGCGTTTGATAGACTGATAACATAAATTACTTGTAGAAGAACTTTGTATTTGAAAAGAGCTACTGGGAAAACTGGAAAAAAGCAGTTTGGAAGACATTACATTTATACCATCATTTTATACCAAAAAGAAATTGAAAAATAATATACAAACTCAATATTCAAAAGATTAGAAGAAATTGAGATCAGGTATCTTTCACATGTTTTGTTATGGGGGAGTTTGTAACAAAACAAGGGATAGAATTGATCATAAATGCCCATAATAGATAATTTCAGTTCTATGAAATTTGAAAGCTTTTGAGCACACACACACACACACACACACACACACACACACATACACTAGTGCAACTAGGAAAAGAAGGAAAGCTGTCAATTGTGGGAAAAAACAACTTTGCATCGAATATATCTGATAGGGGACAAACAAACTACTGAGCTTCAGAGATATCTCATATATATACATATATATGTATATAGACATTATATATAAAATATATAGAAGGAAATAACATGAATAAAAGTGACCAAGCACCATTTCCCAAAAGTTAAGTAGGCAAAGAATATAAACAACTAGTTCTTAAAAGAATTGTAACCTATCAATAGTCATATGAGAGACTACTCCAGAGCATTAGTAAAAATAGAAATGCAAATTTAAAAAAATAAACAAAGAAAAACAAAAACAAAAAAACAAAAACTCTTGAGTTTTTGCCTTACATTTAGCAAATCGTCAAGTATGACCAAAGATGGGAATTGTTGATCCTACAGGGACTGGGGAAAGATAAGCCCACTGGGTCACTGTGGTGGAAGAGTCTAAGCATCCTGAAAGTAGCTGTAAATATTCTAAAAAAGTGACTAAAATGTGCATGTACTTTGACCCGGAGATTCCACTTGTAGACTATATCTCTGAGAGGGCTATAACAGAAAGATAAACCTATGTACTACAAAATACTTTTAGCAGAACTTTTGTAGCAACAAAGAACTGGAAACAAAGTAAAAGAAACATTAAGTCATGATGACTCTGAAGAATATAGGGAAGCATGGGAAGATGCATGTGAATGCAAAGCAAAGCATGCAGAATAAGGCAAACAGTAAAAACAACAATGACGACCATAGGGTAAGTGGAAAGAACAGTAATAGCTTTATTTTTTTTTCTAAAATGAAATAGAATGTTGGATAACTAGAATGACCAAAAGCTTTATCCAAAGAAAAAAGATGTATGTATTTCCAAATCTTTGCCTTGCTGGGAAAGGATAGGTGTAGGACTAAATGGCTTAGAAACTCCCTTCCACCTCAAGGCCTGTCATCCTATATTCCTATATATGATCAAATTTGGTTGATGTCTTGGTTGGCTTTGCTAAACTCTCTATCCCTCTCTCTCTCTCTCTCTCTCTCTCTCTCTCTCTCTCTCTCTCTCTCTGTCTCTCTCTCTGTCTCTCTCTGTCTCTCTTACTCTGTCTCTTTGTCTTACTCTGTCTCTGTCTCTCTGTGTGTCTTATTCTGTCTCTCTGTTTCTCTCTATCTTACTCTCTCTCTCTCTCTGTCTCTCTCTTTCTCTCCCTTTCTCCTTTGTAATTAGGCCTGTTTCTCTAGGTGGAGAAGGAGAAGGGAGAAATCTACTTTGAAATGTGGTTAACTAGTGTACTGAGTAGAAAGCTGGACCTGGAGTTAGTAAGACTTGAGTTCAAATTTGGCCTTAGATGCTTACCAACTGTATGACTCTGGGCAAAATTCATTAACATCTTCTTGTCTCAGTTTTCTCATCTGTACAATGAGGATAATAATAGAACCTATCTCCTTGGGTTGAGATAATGGGATGATATTTATAAAGTACTTTTCAAATCTTGAAGCATTATATAAATATTTTTAACTTCATAGATAACTATATGTAGCTATATAACTATAGCTAAATATATATATATATAACTAAATCCAAGGGTATTAATAAAAATTGAATATTGAAAACATTTTTTTAAAAGGTTAAGGATCACATAGCTAGTAAACGTCATAAGTAGGACTTCACCCCAGATCTTCCCATTCTCCAATGCAAGAGATGAATAATCAGCAAAGGGTGACACGATGGTAAGAATAGTCAGGATTGAATCTCTAATGATGGAATTTCAGACACTAAGAAAAGCTGTTGGGGAAGGTATTTTTGAACCAGGGTCTTTAAAAAAGATCCCATGTAGAAAGAATAATACTGCCAGATTTTTCTATGGTACCACACAATTTCCAAAACATTTTTCTCAAAATTGTCTATACACAGTACAAGTGTATTATTCCATTTTCAGGTAACTGAGGTTGGTACAGTGGCTGGAAGTCAAGAAGACTCAACTTCATGAGTTCAAATCTTCCCTTAGGCACTTGCTAGCTCTATGACCCTGGGTAAGTCACTTACTTCTGGTTGCCCCAGTTCCTCATCTATAAAATGAGCTGTAGAAGTAAATGGCAAACTACTCCAATATCTTTGCCAAGAAAACCCAAAATGGGGTCTTGAAGAGATGGACACAATTGAAACAAACAAACAACTGAGGTTCAAAGACATTTTGAGACTTGCCCACAGTTGAATGATTCCTAAAATTCAGAGTGTGTATTTCTTTTTTCTATATCAGGATTATTCTTGGGAAAAGGACCACTAGCCAAGGCTGACATTTAGATTCCTTGAAGATTTTCTCACTCTTCAGTAATCTCCAGGTATTAGGATGGTGACATCTCTTTTTTGCTGCTGTCTAAAGTCCTCATCTGACTTCTAGGGTTCTCCCATTCTCCCATGCTCTCCCAAAGCAAAAGTCTTTTCTTCTGGTCCATCAAAGAAAACTAAAAGGTTTGTATTTTTTGTTTTTTCAAGTTTTTTTCATTGCTTTCATGGTTTTCTCTTCCCAATAATCCTCTTACCCACAACACCTGAGGTGAAGGGTGGAGAGGAGAGAAAAGGGTTATCCTAATAACCTGAACTTGCCCTTAAAGAAGAAGAAACTTTATTGCCTAATGCTTTTCCTTCCATCCCGTGAGCACCACGAGCTGAAGATTCCATGGAGACTCTCAGAAAGAAATCCTCACAGATGGGGTTATTGGAAGGTCTTGAATGGAGATGAGGAGGACAGCTTTCTGAGAAGCCTGTGAGCTTTCTTGTTGGACCAGCTGAACAAGAAGCCAACATTGTGCAAAGAAGAACCAGGTGCTGACACGTGCTGGTCCATTTCCTTCCTACTCTCTAAGCTCTTGATAAGTCTCTACTTCTGTCTGTCCCTCTCACCTAGCAACTGAAATCTTCTTTTCCAAGAGATTCAGAGGGCTGCTTTATTTGTTAGGAGACAAGGAGGCACTAATAAATTCCTCTGTGTGAGGTATTTAATTACATAATAATGTGTACACTAATCAGGGTAAATGTGTTTGTGAAAACACCTTGATATGGGAACAGTTAATCACCCAAGGCATTGCTTCTTAACACACCTTGGAAGTTAACTTAATTAAATTAATTAGAACAATGAAAAAATTGAACTGTTTATTGGTCCACAATGGCCTGAAGCAAGTGCTTCCCCACAAATGCGAGAAAATCTCCCAGATTGCAAACTATTTTTTCGAACCCTCAGTCCTTATGTTTATGGTTCCTCCCCAGGAGGTTGCAGCCGGCAATGTCTTCCCCTGTGTCTTACCTTTGGAGTCATTTCCTATCAGAGACATAAGGCAATCGGCCTATGTGCACACACACGACCCCCTCCACCCTCATAAGCCTCCCATGCACATGCTCTTACATCCACATATGCATTTTCCACCCCTATACCAACAGCATAGAAAGAAGGTGAGCTTTATCTATTGACTTCCTTAATTGTACTGTTTTTAATTGGCCAGAGAGGAAAGGCCTACCCACTTCAAAGGGAGGACAGGAGAGTATCCCAATGTCCCATCATAGTCATCATCACTGCCATTATTTTCACATCACAAGCACTGTTTACCAACACCATCACTGAATCTTCATTATCATCATTAAATTATCATCATAACTATTACTGTTTAAAGTCTATATTATCAACATCACCATCAAAATAATGGATTTTTTTCAGCATAATAACCATCCTCATCACCACTGCTATCATCATTTCCATCATTGTTCCTTTTACTATCATCATGGTAACGAGTCCATGTCAGACTATTCAAGGCTTTCTTCTTTTCTATCATAAATTCTGGATAGAGTAGTTTCTTTCCTCCAGGAATCCCATCATTTTTTTTTTCTTCAGTGACCTAGAACAGTCTACCTGGACTAAGAATCCTTCTGCAGAATCCCCAAGAAATGGAATTTGTATATGAAATCATCATTTAAAAAGGTACCCACCATCTCTTGGGGTGCCCATTATATCTTTGGATTTCTCTAATTGTTAGAAAATGTTTCCTTAACTGCTGAATAGCACAGGGTCCAGAAGAGGTTCCTAGGAACTCCAACAAAACAAAACAAAAACACCTTTCCCCACAATATGACACCAACACATTAATAACTATTCCTGGGTCTAGTCTAATTAGTTGTCAAAAAACCTAAATGTGCTGTAACTCAGCACAAATCTTTCTATCACTTCACAAATATTTGTTGTTGTACAATTGTTTCTGACTCTTTGTGACCCTATTTTGAGTTTTTATTGGCAAAGACACTGGAGGAGTTTGCTATTTTCTTCTCCAGTTCATTTCAGAGACAAAGAAACTGAGGCAAACAGAATTAAATGATATAACTTGCCTACAATCACAGAACTAGTAAGTGTCTGAGGCCAGACTTGAACTCAGCTCTTCCTGACTCCAGGCCCAGTGCTGCATACACTGCACAACTTGGTTGCCCCTTTCACAAAGATAGCATGAGATTATTTGTTTAATGTTTTGCTGAAATATATTTGAACTATATCTATTACATACTTGTGTTCCACCAATCTGGTAACCCCTGCCTGTCAAGGAAATAAGGTTGGTCTGGCATTAACTATCTTGGATGAAGTTATAATGGCCTTTAGTAATCACTACTAACATTCTGGGGATAAATGAGGACTTCTTAACTTCTCACTCTGTGCCAGGTACTGAATCATGTGGTGACTATACAAAAACCAGAGTAAGACATACCCTCCCCTCAAGAAATTTGTAAAGTCTAGTGGGGAGAGGACACATAAAGAGAATGGTGTCCAGGAAAGAGAGTTAGGGTTTGTGAAGTGACAGGGGTGGAGTAAAGCAAGATAGAATGTCTATTGACATGACCTTTTGAATGTCTATTGACATGACCTTTCAAGAAGCAATGCCAGTGTCAATATGATTTCTGTGTGCAAAGTAAGAAGTAAAATGATGTGTGTGTGTTCATGCATGTGTGTGTGTATATGTGTGTCTGCTGTGGAAAGGGGAGTGTATACCTGAAGACAAAATGGTAGACTGGGATCATAGCATCATTGAATCCTACCTTTAGAGCTGTAAGGAATCTTAGAGGCTATTTGGTCACAATCTCTCATTAGATTATGACCAAAAGGAGGCCCTGATAGGTTAAATGACTTGTCCAACATCACACAAAATATAAATGGATGAGGAAGTATTTAAAACCTGGTTCTATGACTATGAATGTAGCATCCTTTACACTGTATCATGCTGCCTTTCATGAAATGCAGCCTGGTCTGGGCACATCTAGGTATGCTGGGTTAGGTGAATTTGGATTTATTAATCTAGACAGGTTAGCATTCCCAAAGCTGAATAGATTAACTTTCCCATGAATGGTTTCTAGATGTTCACAAACCACACTACAATCATATGCTTGGAGAATCAATTCCAGGGGTTAAAGTCAAGCTCATCAGCCCATTTATTGCCACGATCTTTCCCATTTTTGGAGATCAAAACAATGCCTATCTTTGTCAACCCAGCAATGCCTCTCCTTTTATCCACAAACTTTCAAAGATCACTTATAATGGCCCAGTCATCACATCCAACTAATTTTTTCAGTACCTGAAAGGGAGTTTTTCTGAACCTTGTGATTTAAGTTCATCAGGAACATCTAGATACACTCTTTTGATTGCAGAATCTGTGAGTTTAAACAGAGTGTTTGACCAGACATACCCTCTACAATATCCCTAATAATTGGATACCTGGCCTTCTCCCCAAGCTTCTATAACAGATTCCAACCCCTCCAAAATCTGGTCCTCCGTCCATGTCTACATTTAGCTATCACTCTTTCCCAGTCTAAATCCTCAATCTAAGCCAAGAAAACAAAACAAAAGCCTCCCTCTCTTTCCTCCTTCCTTCTTTCCTCCAAAACTTCCTACCTCTCTCATTTTGTCCTTCCCTCCTTCTTCTTCTCTCTCTCTCTCTCTCTCTCTCTCTCTCTTCCTTTCTATTTTTCCTTTCTCTCCTGTCTTTCCTCCTCTTCCTCTCTTCTTTCCTTTTTCCCTTCCTCCTTTCCCTCCCTCCCTCCCTTCCTTCCTGCCTTCCTCCCTTAAATATTTATAGAACTATTAATTATGAACCATATTGTTTAGTGGGAAAAAATACTAAACTGGGAGTCAACATATATGGGTTCTCGATCTGGCTCTGATTTCTAGCTAGTAGTGTGACTTTAGGCATGTTACTTTATGGATTTCTGTTATATCTCCCTATAAGACAGTGGGGAGGTTAGAAAGATGATTTTCTCATGTACCTCTGACATGAGACAAAATCTCTGACCCATAGGTTGAGAAACTCCTTAGTCTTGAATTAACTTGTCTATTAAATGAAGTTAGATTTAAGGTTTCCTCTGGTTCTGAAATTTTGTTAACCTTTTATGCTCAAGAACCTGAGCGAGATACTGTGGTAGATACCAAGATATATAAGACAAAGTCACTTATTTTCCAGTTGAGAGAAATGATTATTAATAACCAATGATTTGGGGAGATCTAGAGTTCCCACTTTTCCTAAAGTTCTCATTTCAAAAGCTCAGTTTCTGAAGGTTGTACTAACTTTCTCCTCATTCTTGATCAGATACCACCCAAGGTGGTTTCTTTCAAGGATTCCTCACAAGGAATCTCTAATCTAAGGTGAATTCTTGCTCACTGTGTTCCACTCAAGCAAGTTTGGATGGAGGTTGTTCCTTGGTCTAAATTGCTCAAGACTAGGTGTAGTCTGGATATAGAGATGGTCCCTTTGTCCAAGAGTGACGCGATGTTACTCTCTCAACTCTCATTGGAGGGAACCCACTTCTCATTGTAATATTCATTCTCTCATTAATTGTTAACCAACCAGAGTTGCTACCCTCTAGAACACCCACTTTCTGAGGGCATGCAATCTGTGTTCCTGCCACCATCATGGTCTTCAACATTCAAGAGTGCCATTGACCTCTTTGATCAATAAAATGCTAGTATTATTAATAAAATTATTAATTACACAGAAATCGTGTCTCCTGAACTTTTTAAATGTCACACAGTAATTTTTAATCTGGCAAGAGAGATAGGAGAGACACATGATTATCTATAATACAAGACTGTGTGTATTAGGTACCACATGAATAGAATAAATTAAGGTCTATACTCTTCCATAAACTCTATGGTCGAGCCCAAATGGATATTCTTACACTTCTTTAGGCACAATTTTTGACCTTTATCTTCATACCAGCTGTTCCCCATGTCTGAAATGGATTGTTTTCTGCCTTCCATTTCTTGGAATATCTGGTTTTCTTTAAGACTCAGAGTAAGTGACACTTTTTTTTTTATGAGGGCTTTACTGGTTCTGTCTACTGCTAGGGCCTTCCCTCCCTGGATCATTTTGTTTTTGTTTTGCATGTATTTCTGTGTTTTATGTATATTTCTGTGTGTGTGTGGGTGTTTTGTATAGATCTATACATTTGCCAGTGATTTCCCTACTTAAGAAGTAAGCTCCCTGAAGACAGGAAGTATTTTGCTTTTGTCTTTTTTTTTTCTTCATGAGTCACACAGACAATCCTAGAATAGGACCTGTCCTTCATGATAAGTTCAGTTTATCTGTTGTTACATAGACTACTTACTTGATACAGTGTTTGGCATGGCTCTTCAGCTGTGCAGGATGGGAAGTCCAGGGAGCTTCCTGATCAGGGTGAAGCCCCATAATTGAGCCACCCCCAACCACAAAGCGGAAGTCTAAAAAGTTGGGCCACAGAGCCCATACATAGTAGGTGATTAACAAATGCTCATTGATTGGTGTAGGAGTTCAGAAAAGGGAAAGAACTGGCTTCCTTTCTACTTAAGACAGGATTGATGAAAAAATGTCTTGAAAAAAGTAAAAACAAAATAAAACATCAACAAAAATAACATTTAATGTCTGTGAAGTTTTATAAATATCTTATTGTAACTTCATGACAACCCAATGAAATAGGTCATCATCCTCATCCTCATATTTTAGATGAGGAAACTGAGGCAGACAGATTAACCGACTTCCCCAGGATTACACAGTTAGTAAACAACAGAAGTTGAATTTAAACTTTAGCCTTCCTGAGCCCAGGTCCAGCACTCTATCCATTGCCCCAAATTATTTTATTAGTTGATGGAAGAAGTAGTATGTGATCGAGGCCTTAAAATACTTTAGTAATTGATAACTAAGACTGTAGCAATGTCAAGAGAATTCTAGACTAAGGAATTGAGGAAAATCGAGGAGGCAGTAATGTGGATTCCAAGTTCAGAGAACAGCAGGGAGTCTGGCTTAACTGGTGTGAAGTGGTCATGTTGAGGAAGTATGAGAGATGAGGTCAAACAGTGTGGGAGCAGAATATGGAAGGCACTGGATGACAGGATAAGTCATTCTTGGCATTGTCTCACTCAGTGTCCAAGCCTATTTCCACCTCTATTTTTCATGATGCTTCCCACCTGGAATATGTTCACCTGTATCAAATCATACTTTTCCTTTAAAGTCTCAAATTCCAACTTTCTAATGGTTTCCTTTCACACTTTAGCCTACACTAGTCTTTTCCTTTTCTCATCTCCTATAGTACTACCAGTATTAATATCATATTCTCTAATGGTTTAATTGATGTAAGTCTTACTTTCCCCAATTAAGCTATAAGCTCCTCCTAGTATATCCTATACAAAAGCCTAGTGCCTAGCATTCAAGTAGGCACTTGAATGAATGGACATTTATTAAGGACCTACTATGTGTCAATCTTGCCAAGTGATTGAGTGGTTGAGAACAGGGTTATAAGTTTCCAAATTTTAGCTCAGCAATCAGGTATTTGAAACTTTGACAATTGACTCCTGCTTTCCGGCTTCACTTTGAACCTAGAAGTGTTCACATATTGGCTTTCCCACAGCATAAAAATAATGCCAGACCAAAAAGTGACCCCATTGTCAATATTCTCTCTCTTTTCTCTCTGTCTCTGTCTGTCTATCTGTCTCTGTCTCTCTTTCTTTCTCCTCCAACCCAATGAACTGATGATCTAAGTTTCTGAGCCATTTATCCATCCCTCAGTTAACATTTTTCTCCAGGATGATTATGAAGAAAAGATGCGGATGTCAGCGGAAAGGTCCTCTGTGCTTCATCAGCTCCATCCCCCCCACAATTACAGTCACATCAGTTTGGAAGGACAAATGTGCTCCAGGAATGAGATTTCTCAGCACTCTTCTTTCATTCATCACCTGCTCCTCTGCATTCCCTTGCCTCCGTGGCCATCTTCCTTGAAACCCCCTTCCCTCCTCCCTAACTCTCCCACTTCTCAAAGCTCCGTTTTCTTCTCAATTTCCCTAGGACCCTTTCACCATGCCCCAAGCCCCAGCACCCAACTGCACACATCCTGTTGCTAGGGTATGAAGCTATGAGGCAGTTCTGAAGGCTTTATCACTCTGTCCTTTCATTTTCGAATTCTTGATAGCTCTCAAATGCTTTACCCCTCAAGGAGCCGAAAAGGCAAAAAAAAAAAAAAAAAAGAAGCTTGGGAAAAATATCTTTCATTTTCTCCCACATGGCTGGATTTCTCCACCCCCCCTTCCTATCCCTGAGTTCAGAAATAAAACCCCAGACAGCATGTGGTGCTGGGAGATAACATTTGCCTAGAGGGAGTTGCAAAGCAGGAGGTATGGAGGGGTGACTTCCATGACCCGAGATGGAAGTTATCTAGTGGTAACACACACCTCGATGTGTCTTCTTATGATTGCAGAAATTGCCTCAAACTTTGATAACAAGGATGTTTCTGTGCTGGCATCAGGCATGTCCTCTTGGAAAATGGAATTGGGGAAGAAGGAAGTAGATTCAGGAACCAGGACTGGGAGGGGGAAGCAGTTCAATTCAATTCAGTTCCAGTCACTCCATTTTTGCTCAATTCCCATTGGTTCAGCTTAATTCAATTTAGTTTGGTTCTCTTTGGCTCTTAAAGGGTCTCATTCAGTATAGTTTGCTTCTTTTTGATTCAATTTCTTGATCATATCATCAAAGATTTAGAGCTGGGAGGGATTAATAATCCACAATCCAGTACGAACTCCTCATTTTACAGATGAAGAAACAGAGGACCAGAGCAGATAAGTGACTTGACCAAGGATGCACACCTGGTTAAGTGACAGAAGCAGGATTTAAACCAAGGTCCTCTGGTTCCAAATCCAGTGATCCATTCACCATTTCCTTTTCTTCTATTCCACTCAACAAGTATATGTTAGATCCTACTGTTGAGGCTTCACATCCTTTTATATTCTGCTCATTCTACTTTTCTCAGTCAAATATTTCAAGAGTTTTAACTTTTAAAAGAGAGGATGATGAAATGGAGAAGACCACTAGACCTAGTATCAGAGGTTCTAGGTTCAAATCCTAGCTCTGTGATTACCATAAGAGCTGGGAAATTCCCTTTCCCTCCTCTCAGTTTTAATTTCATCACTTATAAAATGAGGGAGATGAATCAGATGACCTTGAGGTCTAAATCTATGATGAGGACACTATGTATTCTCTTTCCATCCTGGGGAATTGGGCTATAGATTAATAATCTATAGGAAACCTAGAATTCTACTTTACTAGTTTTCCCTGAGCTGAGGTTTGACTATAGATCCTGAATGAACCATCTTCTGATCTCCTCTCCATTGGGTTCCTCCCTAACCTAAAACCTTCTGGATTTGAAAAGTCAAGATACAATTTAGAATTTAGAAAAATAAAAATTGCCTCAGCATTTTGACCTGTAATGGCTCCTTTCTCCTTCTGTGAAAGGTCCCATCCTGGGGATCCTATCCCTTCTGTCCTTGAAGCAGTGGTAAGGTGGGAGGCAGAAAAGAAGATTTAACCACCCCTAAAGGTGAAGCTTTGTTCTACCTCCATGCAAGTGTTTTCCTCTCTCTCTGTCTCTCTCTGTCTGTCCCTCTTTCTGTCTCTCTCTGTCTCTTTCTCCCTATACACACACACACATATGTGTGTATGTATCTATCTATATACACATACAGAAATGTATATAATATGCTATACATTGTATATTTTCTTGTCATGTATGTCAAAATGTATATATAGACATGCATATGTATATATACATAAATAAATAGTGATGAACCCAGAATATTTACTCAATCAGCATTCACACATATGTATATATACAGTGTGTGTATGTATTTGTATGTGTAGGTGTATGCCAATTGATTAAATATTCTGGGTTCATCACTGTTTTTCGACTACCTTCTTTCTAATGTGGTTTTAATCATCTCCTGCTTTTAAGTATCTGGGAATTTCAAAGCCACCTGCAATTCTTGGCCCAAGCAAGAGTTTGCCAATACATAGATGTAGACAGTTAAGGAGGTAGACATACAAGGACTTCAAAAATGCCTATTAACTCTCTGACAGCCTGAAATGGAGTTGGTAGCCAAACTAAGGTTGAAACTGGTCCCTGTGCTAGTTCAGAAAAGGGCACAACCAATGAGGCAAGAATATCAGAGTTCTGTAGGTGTGGGTCAATGGGCAGGCAGAAGAAAGGTTAAGTAGAAAAGAACAAACCAGATCAAGATGGCTAGGGGAACATGAAGGTGCATGGTATCCTGGTTTGGTCTTTGAAGTCAATCAACTTCAAGGTAGGAATCATCGAATCCCTGGAAGGGATTGTGGCAGCTGGATGTCATTTAACCAGATTGCTTATCTGACCTGGTCAATCCTCCTAACCTTTTACAATGCTAGTTCTTGGGGATATAGATAAAATGAAAAATAGTTCCTGATTAAAAAAAAAAAACTTATGTTCTTCTTGGGGGATGCAACAGGAAAACAGGTGAGTATATGATTATTTCAGGAGAAAAGCAAGTCAAAGGGTGAAGAAAAGATTTCCATTGGAAGGGGCACCTCAACTGAGCCTCGAAGAAAAGTGAAGGATTTTGAGGAGAAGTGGGGAGGGAGTGTCTGCATCCAAGGGATTGGGAACAGCCTCTACAAAGTTCCTGGGACAGGAGGTGGATTGCCAAATCTAGGGAACAGCAAATAGGCCATTTTGGCTGGAACATAAAATTCTTGAAGAATAGTAATGTAAAATCAGTCTGGAAAGGTAGGCCTATGCCAGACTATTATGGGTTTTAAATACCAAGCAGAGAGGTTTATATTTTATGCTAGAGAGTGCTACTCAAAATTCTTGAAGAGTAGAGTGATTTGGTCAAACTTGTGATTTAGGAAAATTATTTTGGCAGCTGAATCAGGATAGATTAGACAAAACAGGGATTGGAAGGCAGGGATACAAGAAGGAGGGCCTAACCTAATGTGGTAGTCACATAAGTAGAGAGAAGGTAACAGATGCAAGAGATAATATGGAGTCTGAATAAATAAGATTGACCAAATAATTAGATAATGGTGGTAAGCAAAATGAATGAATTGAATTAGGAAAATGAAAGAGTTGAAGATGAAGTCAAGAATTGAAACCTGGGGAACTAGAAGAATGGTGATGTCCTCAAACATGAAAAAGGAAGTTTAGATGCCTTTAGGGATGAACTCTGTTTTAAACATATTGAATTGGAAATGGCCAACAGCCAGTTGATGATGGAGGATGAGAGCTTAGGAGAGAGATCTGGGATTTATTTATGGATTGGGAGTCATCGATTCAAAGATAATAAACCATGAGATCTAATGAAATCACTGAGAGAATGTGAAGAAAAAAGATGGGCCAGGATAGAGCCTTGCCTACCTCTTACCTTATCCTTCACATATGGCCATGGTTAAAGGGTGGGAGAGAGATGATGATTTAGGAAAAAAGTCTGAAAAGAAGTTATTAGGCAGGTAGGAGATCAGTTTCATAACACGAGCTGGAGAGTTTATCCAAGAAAAGGGTATGTTCAATAGTGCCAGATGCTGCAGAGAAATTAAGAAGGATGAGGACCCAGAAAAGACCATCAGATAGAACAATTAGGAAAGCATTAGTAATTTTGGAGAGATCAATTTCAGCTGAGTAGAAAGGCTGACTGACTCTGGAAGAGGTTGAGAAATGAAGAAGAAGGAAGTAGAACCAGTAAATGCAGACAGCTTTGATTTTTAGGAATTGTAATCGATTCTAAAGGTAATTGGGAACCACTGGAGTTTCTTAAGTGGGGGAATGATGTGGTTACATGTGTGTTTTAATAAAAATCCCTTTGTGGAAGATGGATTGGAATGGGGAGACACTTGAGGTAGGGAAACCAATTTGGAGGTTCTTGTATTAATTAGTTGGAGAGAATGAAGGGCTAAATAAGGGTGGTAGCTATGTGAGCAGAAAGAAGGGATGGACTCAAGAGATATAGTGTAAGTAGAACCAATAAGTTTTGGTAACTGAGTGGATATATGAGGTGAGTGAGACTGAGGAGTCAGGACCACTTGCTTAAAGAAGACTTCTTTTATCCCACAAGTGGAATAAAACTTCTTGAAATTTCTCATAGCACTTTGGAACATTCTAATATGTATCCTCTGTCCTATCATTATCATGAGATTGTAAGCTTCTTGAGGGCAGGGACTGTGTCATTTTTTCATCTTGTCTCTCCAACCTCTAGTATGGAATTCAATTTAGGTGCTTGTTGAAGGCTTGCCAATTTGAAGGGCATTTGGTGAAGGCTAGAGATATTAAGACATGCTGATCACACATCAGTTAAATCAGCTCATCACAAGGGAGGGGCCAGATGACTCATCTCCTCCTTTTATTTTTCTCCATGACGTGTTCTTGATGCTTTCCACTATCCTATCTGTGATAATATGAGAGAAAGAAGGACATGAGGCATGAGGTCCTACAACAGCCAAAAGCTTCACCTGCATGAGGCCATAATCCAGTTGGTGAGAAAATATAGGAGAAGCCAAAATCTGATCACAGGCTTGATATTTGATTGATTGGTTCTCTCTGTAAGTGCTGGTCAGCATGGGCTAATGCAAGTAGAGACAGTTTTGTGGAGGAGGAAATGGGGTTGGAAGAATGAGTAAGGATTGAATTGAGGGGACAGGAGGAAAGCATGTGATACTTTAGAGACATACCTGAGAATTGAAGTGATCTTTGCAGTGGGAGTGAAGGGAATGAATAAAGCAATGGAATTCTATTTCTCTAAACCCCCAGCTTCCTTCAAGACTCAACTCAAACGCTCCTCTTACAGGAGGTCTTTCCCAATTAACTTAGTTCTTAATACTTTGTATATATCTTACATTTATTTATCTGTATACATATTACTTATCTCCAGTAAAACAAATTCCTAGAAAGCTGGATTGTGTCATTTTTCTCTGTCCCAATCACCTGGCATAGTGACTGACACATAGTAGCTACCTAATAAATATTTATTGAATGAATAAATGAAGTGTTTCTCTAGCCCAAAGCCCAATACAAATAACTCAAATTATTCAACGCTCTGTATTACCCAGGACAAGGCTCTACTTTTTCCCTCACCATTTGAATCATTAGTCACTCACTTTGAGTCCCAAGTCCAGCATTTCTTATTCTTCACCCATGAGCCTGTGGGATCCAGTAATATTGGATTTTATCATGACCAAGATGTTTATGTGGCAATACTGTTAAAGACAACGAACCCCCTCATCATGATGTTACATATCTGATTGTGCTGCAACATCCCACAAATGATGTGATTTCTTTTCAGCTGGAGATGATATCCTGGACACCACTGCTTCACAATTACATGTTAGCTTTGTATGAAAATAAACATCCACACTGAGAAAAATCAGAGTAATGAAACTGAGGAAGCACTAAGGAAGTACCAAGGCCCCCCTCTGGTGTTCTGTGGATGACCACAAACACTCAAATGATTTTACTAGGACAGAGTCTCAAGGGATGAGTTCTTAAAGAAATCTATAGAAATGGGCTCTGTCCCTCACTCACCATGCAACCTTGGGCATGTTGTTGAACCTCTGAATGTCACCCTTCATATATGACTTTCAAAAGGTAGTCTGTGTTGGCAAGGAGGTGAACTTTGATGTCAAGAAGCCTAGAGGTCGTGATACATGAGGCTCAATTGGAGGAACTGTGTGTGTTTACCTGGAGAAGAGAAAGCTTTGAGAGGCATGATCGATGTCTTCAAGTATTTCTAGGTTTATCAGCTAGGCAATGCAGTGGATAGAGTGCTGGACCTGGAGTCAGAAAAACTCAATTTCCTGAGTTCAAATCTGGCCTCAGACACTTATCAGCTGTGTGAGCCTAAGCAAGTCATTTAACCTTGTTTGCCTCAGTTTCTTCATCTGTAAAATGAACTGGAGAAGGAAATGGCAAGCTACTTCAGGATCTTTGCCAAGAAAACCCCAAAAGGAGTCATGAAGAATGGGACATGACTGGAACAATTGAACAACAAAAAATTTAAAGCCATCTGAGGTAGGACCAGGAATGGGGAATAGCACTTTCAGAGAAGTAATTTCAAGTTTATGTGAGTAAATTTCTTAACAACTAGAACCATCTAAAAATAGAATGGTCCACCATAGAAGGAGCAAGTTCCCCAGTCTCTGGAGTCCTTGGAGTTGAAGCTGGATGAACCTATGTCAGAGAAGCTATAGGAGTGACTCCTGCCTCTGAATGACTTGGATTAAATGGTCTCTGAAGTGAGTTCCATCTGGGAGACTGTAGGATTCTGCTCTCACTATATCCCCTTTTACTGTAAAAGGGATGGAATATCATCTCCTTCCTACCTCCCTGGGACCAGAAAGTCAGTTCTTCTTTTTGGATCATGTGCAACACTTAGTGAAGAAATGTAGTGACTTTATTGGATGAGAAAATCTGGGCTTCAACTGGGTATATAATTGTATGGGTGATCCACGTTTAAGTATAGGCGTACCTCACATAATAATATTGCCCAGACAATGGTGTTTTCTCTGTTATTGTTGTTGCTGTTTCTGACTCATGGTTTCATCAATGTAAGGAACTCTTGGTGTGGAAAGCCCCTCTGTGGTTGTAAAGCAACAACTCTTCTCTAATTTACAGTCTCAGAGAGTGGTCTGAGGCCCTCTGATATGGAGTGATTTGCCATTGTTCACAAAGATAGTTTCCAAGGTCAGACTCAAAACCAGGTCTTTTCGACTCCAGTGTTGGTCTAGTATACTGCCAGAAAACACTTCCCTTTAGTTTTACAGTGATAGCACCACCAAATTATAAACAAACCCCATTATAAAGTTGAGAAGCCCTTTTCTGATGTCATTAGGCTGATCCCCCATATTTGAAATTTATGACATAGTTCCTTTAGAACTAAGGGATAGCATGTAGTTTAAAAACAACAACAAAACAAACAAACAAGAAACTCCACCAGGTTTTTAGTCAGAAGGAAAATCCTGCATTCAAATAGAGATTCCATCACTTACTAGTTGAGTGATCATGGGCAAGTCACTTAGCCTTTCTGGGCCTTAATTTTCTTATCTGTAAAATGGGCACATTTGGAACCTACCTCATTGGGTTGGCTGGTATTCACGCAGTTCTTAAAGATTTGCAATACGTCATCTCATTTTCTCTCTACAACAGCTCTGTGAAATAATACTACAGGCATTATTCCTATTTTACAGATAACAAAATTAAGACCCAAAGAGGTTAACTGACTTTCCCACAGTCACATGATATTAAGTGAAAAGGGCATAATTCACACTCATTTCCCCTGATTCCAAATCTGGTACTCTTTTCATTATACCACACTGTCTCCCATAATATAAATTCCAGATATTGTTATGTTTGTAGGGCACTTTCTAATTTACAAAATATTTTCTATCTTATTTGCTCCTCAAACCAATGACCTTGTGAAATAAGCAAAGTTGACAATAACTCAGTTATACAGTTCAGTGAGATTTGTGAAGTGCCTACAAATATGGGAGCCTCATAGCAATAAAAATAAAGCTGACTTTAAGATTTGCATAATGTTTTACAAATATCAACAGCCCTGAGACATAGGTGCTATTATCCCCATTTTACAGATGAGGAGACTGAGGCACAGAGAGGTCAAGTGACTTACACAGGATCTCACAGCTTGTAACTTTCTGAGTCCATATTTCAACTCAAGTCTTCCTAACCTTGGGCCTTAGTGCTCTGTCCATTGGCACCTCCCACCCCAGCTGACTCATATTAACCCTGTGAGCCAGGTAATATACAGGTACTATACAGGTACTGTTATTTCCATTTTATAGATGAATAAGCTAAGGTTCAGAGAAGAAAAGTGATTTCATCATAACCAAGTAAAGAATAATTCTCATTGTTTGAATTTGAATCTAGATCTCTTTGAATGAAACTCTAGAACTCCATTCACCACACCCTAGTGTTCCTTCTTTAGACAAGGACAGTATTCTTGTCACACCCATTTATGAGATGGATAAACAGAGGCCCAGAGAATTTAAATGATTTACCACACTGATGATAATTGTCAAAATCAGTCGCTTAATCCATTTCTTGACTTTCAGTTCACTGTTCTTTCCATTAAGCTATCCTGCCTCTTAAGAAATGAATACTATTGGGCAAGAAGAAGTGAGTAATGTTTTCATGTTATTTTAAGGGTTTTACAGTAACCCAATTCATCAGTAAAGCAGTTCCTTTATGTCCTACCAAGATGTAAGTACAACAGAATTCTACTCTACTTCCCAAATTAAATTTCAGAGTAAATTGTCAATTTTCATTTTTTTCCCCCTGGAAAATCCATTTTTATGGATTTTATGGAATGAGTAGAGTCCTGACCCATTCTGTAAACATGGGAGTTTGCTTTTTCCTATGATAATGTGCAATTACTAATCTATTTCTTGAGTCACTTAAGTTGTTTCTTCATCCAATTCAATCCAATAACCTTTTAATAAGGATCTGTTATGTGCTGGGCGCCGTACTAAGTCAGAGGATGCAGAGCTGAAACAAGGCCCAGTCTCATCTCTTAGAGAATTTGAAATCCTGGGGCAGCTAGGTGGCACAGTGAATAGAGCACTGGCCCTGGAGTCAGGAGGACCTGAGTTCAAATTTGACCTCAGACCCTTAACACTTACTAGCCATGTGATCTTGGACAAGTCACTTAACCCCAACTGCCCTCCCCCTCAAAAAAAAAATAATTTGTAATCCAGCATTTTCATTACCCTGGCTTTTGATGGGATTGTTCAGTCCTCCAGGAGAGAGGCAAAAGCTACTTTGTTGTAGGGGGCAGCTGGGCAGTACAGTGGATAGAATGTGGCTGGGAGTCAGGAAGACCTGAGCCCATATCCAGCCTCCAACACTTACTGTGTGGCCCTGGGCAAGTCACTCAACCCTGTTTGCTTCATTTTTCTCATCTATAAAGTAAACTGGAGAAGGCAATCTTTGCCAAGAAAACCTGAAATGGAATCATGAAGAATCAGACATGACTGAATGACAACATTTGGGGGGCAGCTAACTGGTACAGTGGATAGAGTACTGGAACTAGAGTCAGAAGGTCTTATCTTTCTTATCAATTCAAATCTAGTCTCAGATACTTAACAGCTATATAACCCTGGGCAAGTCACTTAACCCTTTTTGTGTCAGTTTCCTCCTCTGTAAAGTGATCTGGAAAAGGAAGTAGCAAACCATTCCAGTATCTTTGCTGAGAAAACCTCAAAGGGGGTCATGAAGAAAGTCAGACATGACTGAAAATGACTAACAACAACAACTATTGCCATATCCCTTAACCTACCTCAACTACTATGATAAGGTTATGTTCTTGGTGGACACTACTTATTGACTGGTGACCTGGCCAGGTGAATGATTACACTCTCTTGGATACCAGCATAGTCAGCATATACAGTCTCTTCTTTGCAGTTGTGGGCAGCTCCAATGTGATGCTTCACCATGATCTAGACCTCAGTCTATACAACTAGAGAGCTAAGACATACACAGCTGCAAATTATTGAGGTCACCATATGTGCCATTCTAGTCTAGGATGGACCATGTAGAAGATGGGAAAAGAAGAAACATGGGCTTTGCTTTTGAAGAGTTCAACGTATAATTGAGGAGACAGAAGTCACACAGAGATCATGAATGCATTGTCTGTATAAGGCAGGCTATAATTAAGTGCTGGAGTTTGCCAATCTGATTGGGTTATGGGAGTTGAAACAAAAGAGACATCAATGTAAGCTAGAGATAGAGACAGATTATTATAGGTGGTGGGACTGGAGATTTGTGGATCTCCAATATGAGGAGGGAAGCAGCTAAGCATTCTGGTGGAAAAATTGTGCCCTGCACAAGGTAGGTGTCCAATATTGCATTTGTTAAATTGAATTGAATTGCATGAATTGATAAGGATGGGAAAGATCATCAATGTTCAGAGATAGTAGTAGAAGGTTTTCAATAAGTTCCACAATGGCACAAAGTGCTTGTAATGGGTTTCCTTCCATCCATTCATCTCTTCATTCACCAAAGATTTTTTGAGTACCTCTCAAGCACTGTACTAGTACCAAAAAGATACAAATATGAGCAGTATATGGTCAGACCCATAAACAAATAACTGTAATTCAAAATTAGATCTGATATATGCATAGGAAAAGTTCAAATTGCCAAGAATGGTTCAAGAGGGGAGATTTTACTTCTGTTTGGGAGGATTAGGGAAAGCTTCATTAATAGTGGTTATCTCTAGAGTGGGGAGGGGGTATGGAGGGAAGAAAAAAATTATGTAATAACTTTTTTGTTTATTTAAAAGGAAAAGCAAATTATATACAATAGAATTGCTGTTTCATGTGCAATCATCTTTTTTTTAACTATGCTGTGTTATGAAAATGCTTGTTTTATTCCATAAATTAAAAATAAAATAACTTTATTTAAAAAATGGATAGGTTGGTGCTTTAACAAATAGAGAATGAGAGAAGCTGGAAAAGGGCATTTCAGGCACAGGAAATAGTAGAATTAAAACCGCAGAAGTGGAAAGGGGTAGCGCATGTTCAAACAATGGTAAATAATGTAGCTTAGCTGTCCTATAGGTTGCTAGAACAGAAACAATGTGAACATATGCATCTATAAAACCATCACTTAATTCAGAGCACTCAGAGCACAGGATTTGGAATTGTCTTACTAGAATCAGGGAGTGTCTTTATTGATCAAGGAAAAAATAAAAGAGAAAAAAAAAGAAAAGAAAAAATAAAAAGAAAAAAAGAAAAGAAAAAAATATAACATTTTATCATTTAAAAGACTAATTTCTAACAATAATCCTTGGGGTAGGTAGTTCAAGTTTTGTTATGCATAGATAACACAATGTCATGCTCTTATTCTAAAGTCTTCAGTGGCTCCATATTGCTTAGGAAAAGTTGAATCCACTTTGCCTGAAGGCCTTCCTACCCCACAGGACCATCTTAACTTTCTAGTCTTATCTCATTACACTCTGACACATATTCTGCTCTAACCATTTAATTGTAGTCCTTCAACTTGTCTTGCATTTTCCCCAACTATAAGTCCATGATTTCACTGTCCCCAGGGGAGGAATATTCTTTCTCCTCCTTTTGAATTCCTATCCTGATATAAGGAAGAACTACTTGACAGCAGAATTTTTAAGTCTTTCCTTTGGGAAGACTTTCTTCCAGGAAACTCCAGTCAATGACAACCTTTCCCCACTGTGACTGCAGTTCTTTGTGTCTTTTTAATGCATTTCAAATTTTATTTTTTAAATCACAGGTGTTTAAATTTGTTGTATTTCCCTACTAGACTCTAAGCTCCCTGAGGACAAGGGAGAGATCATCTAAATATTGCATCTCCCATTATCTTTCACAATATTCTACATTCAGTAAATACTTTGAAATGCTTATTTAATTAAATTGTTATTCCTGTTTATAGATGAGGAAATTGAGGATCCAAGGCAATAAGTGACCTAATCCAAATGAAATAACTAGTAGATAGCAGAGTCAGTATTTAGCAGGGCTGGAACTTCAACCAAGGTCTTCCAGTTCCCAGTCCAGTGCTTTTGACTGAACAATAGCTTCTTAGGAAGGTTGGGTATTATTAGCCTTATTGACAGGAGTAGAAGTGAAGCTTGAAGAGGTAAATCATTTATTCAAAGCTACACAGAGAGTTGGTGGGATTTGCTAACTACTATTCAGAGGCTTTTCCCACGTCACTATAAGAAGGATATGGATAGCTTTTCACTGCCTGGGGTGTGACATTAAAAACATATCAATGGATTGAACCAATTTATGGTTTCTCCTCGTGCTCCTCATATCTTAATTTTGATTTCATTTGGCTCTTATTAACATTTCCACTGAGGGAGAACCCACAGAAAAGAGAAAATAGGATGATAAATTGAAAGATTTAAATGTATTCAAAGATTATGGATACAGAGCTGAAAGAACCTTGGAGCTCAACCTCCTCCTTTTACAGATGAGGAACTAGTGATCCAGAGAGATAGAGTGGCTTCACCAAATTCACAACAGAAGTACATGGCACAGCTAAATTTTAAACCCAGGTCCTCTGAGTCCAAAATCAGAACTTTTCCTTCTATACTGTGCTAGATCTATAATAACTCACTGTGTGTATGTTGGGTGGGGGTGCTTTCAGGGGATGGGGATACTTGGAGTTTGTCCTTAACCTAAAAGGATGAGGTCAGGTGGGGTGAGCATATTTCTTAAATGTCCTCTTTCAGAGTCTAGAAAAAGGGGTTGAAAGGAGCTCAGGAGCATCCAAAATTCAATTTCCTGAGTAGAAGATGTGGGAGTCGTAGCTAGAGAGAAGTTAAGGTAGGCTTCATATGAGAAAGGGAAAAAAAAAACAAAAAAGAGTTGAGGGTTGAATTGACTGCAAGCTCAGCACACTTCAACAATGTGGTATGGCAGCTGTAGAAGTAGTCTTTTTTAGCTATTTGAAGGATTGTCCTGTAGAAGAGTGTTCAGACTTCTCTACTTGGCCCCAGGAAGCAGAACTAGGAACACTGAAGTAGGATTTGCAAAGTGGTTAATTTAAGCTTGATGTAAGGAAAAAAAAAAATCAATCTACTAACAATTAGAGAAAATTATTGCAAAGTGGACTTTTCTGCTTTGGGAGGTAATATGTTCTCCCTCAATTGAGATCTTTAAGTAAAGACCCCTTATTAGGGATGTTCAGAAAGAGTTCTTATTCAGGTGTGGGTCAGACTAGTTGGCCTCTGGGTTTCCTCTTACTCTGCATTATACAATGTTCTATAAGTCACAGTGGATTTTACTCCCCATAGATAAACTATATTGACATTGAATTCACAAAATATTGGCAAATATGGTGCTCAGGATTTCCAGTGGCTCTCATTTATCCCTCATTTCTTAACAGGATTTTGTATTCTATCAGAGGTTGGTGGAAGTGAGGAAACAACATATACATATATATATATATATATATATATGACATAGATGTGATGGAAATATGTCACATTATAGATACATGTTTATTAAAAACAGAATCTCAGAATTTGCTTTTGAGAAACTGCAAGTTCCTTTAATGATATCAAGTTTCCCATGGAAACAAAAGTCCATCTTTCAAATACCAAAATTTCTCTGTGTTGACATATGGCAATGAGACATAGAATATCACAATCTCCAAAAATCATCCAAATTAAAAATTAAATTTAAAATGAATAGCACAGAGGGCCAAGGAGAGGTATATAAGGCATACGAGAAGGCTCCAACATATAACCAATAAAAACTTTTTAAGAATAGTAGTAAAAAATGTTATCAAAGGGGCAGCTAGGTGGCACAGTGAGTAAAGCACCAGCCCCATAGTCAGGACTCGAGTTCTGTTCTGGCCTCAGACACTTAACACCCACACCCAAAAAACTAGCCATGTAACCCTCGGCAAGTTACTTAACCCCAACTGCCCTCCAAAAAGCAAAAAAAAAAAATGTTATCAAGGAAACATATGACAAAAACATAAGATGAGATTGAACACTTGGTAAGGGCAAGGGATAAAAATGGGTAGCCAGAGTGCTTCACTGGTTCCCTTCAGCCATCAGGAGAAATAAAGGAACACCTCCATCCAGAATTGGATAGACTGACTCTGCTGAACCTATTGGAGGTCATGCACAAGAATTGCTCAGGGTGGATAGGCATGGGTAGGTCATTGATGTGCATCCTATGCATGAGATCACAAATCCACCTGAAGATTTAAGTACTTTAGGAGATCTCAGAGATGGAAGAGACCATGAACACAAGCTAGGTCAAGCTCTTGCCAGTACGGGCCTCCCTTCTGCATCAATGCTCTAATATGCAGGTACTGAGGGACAGAAGCCCAGTCAGGGCCTCTCCATGGTTCACAACTTCCTAACAAGCATACACTGAGGCCCGATGTCTCATTTGAGGACCCCTTTCCTGCACCCACCGTTGGATTTGCTGATGTTGTCAAATGCTCCAAGGAGCAGAGTTGTCACTTGTCATAATATAGAGCTCTATGCACTGTTGATTGGACTGCCTCCTATCTTGCTCAAGCTGTGAACCTCAGGGGCTGAAATTCAGCACACAATCATAAGGCATTTTCTGCTGATTGGGCTGCCCATTAGCACTGCCCAAGGAAGTATTCTGCTCCCAGCTTGCAAGTCCAGTTTCAGTCTTGTTTGGCCCAATATATTATGCAAAATAAACCAAGAGGGAATTAGAATATTTTCATCATGCTGTGTCTTCAGAATCTCAGGGAACAAAATGCTTAGGGTCCTTTTTCCATTTCTTCCTTTTGTACCCCACTTCCCTGAAAACAGAGGACTGATGAGTAAACCCCAAACTGAATCAGTTGGCAGCTCAGCAGAGCGCCCATTCTGCTTACTCCATGTAAATATGGGAGAGTCACAATGACACTGATTGCATCTTTATTTGCTTCATCCAAGACTCCAAATGCCATAGTTAAAGCTTTAGAAAATATACTTTGATGGTCTCCAACAAACAGAATTCATACAGGTTCAGCAGCCTGGCAGTCAAATAGCTCTCTGAACTCACAATCAAGCTGATCGAAAACAGCCACCAGATGATTAGAAGCAGGACTTATTTGCCCAAGGAGTAGGAAGGGGAGGCAGCTTAGTTTTGGAGATTATTACTTTCCAAAGTGGGGGCAGGGGTCTCCTGGGAGGAGGCATGGTGTCACCACGGTGGGGCTACAACCTAACTCCAAGGAGGATGTAGAGGATGGGAAGTCATTTGTGAGGCTTGTCTCTATCACAACTCCACTGACCATTTGCCAGCGTTCTCTGATTTTACTCCCTACTTTTGCCCTGCAAGATTCTATGCCCCCTCTTTTTAAGTTGAGTGTGGGCCCTTGAAAGTAGTAATCATCTCAACCAGGATTGGGGAACCTGTGGCCTCGAAGCCACATGTGGCCTTCTAGATCTTCAAGTGTGGCCCTTTGACTGAATCCAAACTTCACAGAACAAATTCCCTTAATAAAATGATTTATACTGTACAACTTGGACTCAGTCAAAAGGCTGCACCCAAGGACCAAGAGGGTCATATGTGGCCTTGGGGCCACAGTTTCCCCACCCCTGATTTCAAAACCAATTACTACTTACTCCAGCTGTGCAGGTGCCACTGGGAAATCTCTACCTTCCCACCAGATCATCTTGGGGCTCTAACAGGCACACCCTCATAGGTAAGCTCCATGCTTGAGGAGTGACTTTGGCTTGACTTGTGAGTAAACACTCTGCCTCCTCCCTTTTTATTTTGAGAGGGAATCACAAAGGATGAGCAAGTGAGGATTGAAGATTTTATTATATTACCATTCCCCCCAAACCTACCCATCTTCTACACTTTCTTATTATTGCCTTCAAGGGTTTTAATTGAGTTTTTCCTTCTCTTGAGATAATTAGTAATTTCAATCTTCTTCCCTTATATTCACTTATTATTCCCTTTATAACTCTTTCCCATCTGATATTAGATCCCTTGAGAGCTTAAATCTCTTTCAGCTTCTCATTCTAGAGAAGTCAATTTTCACCATCCTCAGTCCCTAACCCATGTGACTTCTGAAGGTGACTGAACTGGTCCAAGGATATATCCTTCAGCTCAAGTGCAGTCTCTGTCTCTGTCTGTCTGTCTGTCTGTCTGTCTCTCTCTCTCACACACACACACACACACACACACACACACACACAGGTGCCCTACATAATTTTCCTTTTTCCCCTGGCTGAGCAACTCTGAAGAGCAACATTTGTATTGCCATCCCAGACAGAACATTCTTACACTTCCTATAGCACTATCTCCTCCATACAATGGTGTGGAGGTCGATAAAGCGAAGTTCTACTACTTCTTGAAATAGAATGATGGGGTGAGATCAAGTGCAGGATGTGCTGAGAGAGACTTGGCAGCAGCAAGGACATTGTAGAGTGGATCCCAGAGCATAAGCTGAGTTCATGAGTCCTGCTGTGCTGCTCTGAGTATAGCCCTGAGTGACTTCTTTTCTGTCTGTTCATAAGGTTGTTACTTGATTGGACTTCTTGGTGTCTAAGCTTGTGGAAACAGTTATAATTACTTTACCTCTTCTACTCAATTTTTATTTTAGGAACTCTGTAGATATTGGGAAGACCAGAGAAAATATCTAGTTCTCCATCTTGTTAATCATGTGACCAAACATGTCACTTGCCTATTACTGTTAAGGGCCCTTCTGGCCACCCAGGTTCATACACCTCAGAGGTCACTTTCCTTCACCCTATATCTACATATCTAATCAGTTGCCAAATTCTATTGGTTCTACATGCACATTTCTCACATCTATCCCCTTCTTCTTTGATGCAGACACCATGTTGCCTCTTGCCTAACATATAGCAATAGCCTCCTAATTGGTCTCTTTGCCTCCTTTGGACATTTCAGTTTCAAATTCTGTGCCTTTTCTCTGGCTGTCCATGATATGAGACAATCCTTTCCCTCCTCACTTCTGCTGCCTGGATTCTCTAGTGTTCTTCAAGACTCAGCTCAAATTTTGCCATCTAGATGAGTCCTTTCCTAGCACCATAGCCTCCCAAACTAGCATTTCATCTGAGACTCCTTTCCACTTATGCTATGTATATCTCAAATCTAGTTATTTACATGTTGTTTCCTCCATTGGAATGTACATTCCTAGAAGGCAGAAATCATATTTTTGCCTTTGTATCTCCAGAATTCAGCAAGGTGCCTAGAATATAGTGAGCACTGAATAAATACTTGTTGAGTCACTGATGGATTGACTGACCTGCCTTGTCTCTCCCTGCTCCCAATCCATCTTCCTTACAGCTTTCAAAGTAATTTTTCCAAAGCATGAGTTGGACTATATCACCCTCATGCTAAATAAACTCCAGTGGCTCCCTACTTACTGACTCTAGAATAAAATATTATTTTATATTTATCTAATTCTTTTTTCACTTCTATTTTGTAAGTTTTATAACCTAGATAACATTAGTATGGTAATGCATACAAATAATTAACAAATAAATATTTATTTTATTTTAATGTATTTATCATTTTATATATTATATATAAACATAAAATTTAAATATTTAAAAATTAAATAAATATAGACAGAGGATGGTCTAAGAAATTTTTATTGATAGTAATATAGTATAAAAAAAATGGTTTTTTTGAGACCACTATTCCAAAGGGTTGAATTTTAGATCTGGGCTTAGTCAGAGTTGGATTAGAATCCTGCCTTACTACTAATACTTACTTAACTTACACTTACCAGTGTTATCATGGCAAGTCACTTAAGTTTTCTGAGCCTTCATTTGCCCAACTGTAAAATGGGAATAATATAACCTCTAGGATCAACTTCAGAAGTTTTTTTTTTTTGCTTGTTTGTTTAATAAATCTCCAGTAGGCTAGGGCATGTAAAGTGGTTTGAAAACTTAGAATGACAATATAATTGCTGAATGTTGATTAAGCAGCCTCCTATAGCTGTGATTTCACATAAGCCCCACTTGCATACACACAGAAAAAATCCTCACTTGATCATAAGTTCCTTCCTGAAATGTTACCATCAGAACATCATTCATCCCTTTAGTTTAAGGCTTTGAGTACTGTTAAAATAATAATTACAATTACTGATATTTAAATGGGACTTTCATGTTTCTGAAAATATTTATATATGTTACGTTCTTTGATCTTCACAGTAACCCCAAGAGCTAGATATTAGAGAGAGTATTCTCCTCATTTTACAGAGGAGTCGACTGAGGCTCAGAGAGGTTGGGTGACCTGCTTATTATGGTGTAGCACCCATTCCATAGTCATAGTGCCTACAGCAACTGTGAATATGCTGGTGTAATTCTGAACCATAAAATATAACAGACTCTCCGCATGGAACACAGAACCAAAATACTTATTCAAATACCGGAAAGCTGAATCCCAACACTAGACAGCCAAATCTGTCATAGCAACAAAGAAATCTATACATAATAATAATGAAGGGAGCACTGCCATCCCCAAGCCTTCCCCTGCTAGGGCCTTCCCAGAAATGAACACTCACAGCTTGCTTCCTCTCTCTCCCTCAGATCTAACTGTTCTGACCAACTTTCTCTCAGCTCTCCTCCACCCTTCCTGTTCCACCCATTCAGCAAGCTCCTCCCACCACAGGCTTTATGTGACTCAAACTCATGTGACTTAGGTTTCCATGTGACTTAAGCAGGTCACATGGGTCTATTAATGGATGAGAAAGATCTTCCCATTTACATTACCATTACATATGGTTATACAGTTAGTAACAAATTTAATCTCTATGGGAGGGCTACACATGTAGGACCTAATACCTGAGAGCTAATGAATTTATGAACTATTTTCCTTCATACTGGAAAGATCACTGGACTATGTGAGCGTCCTGGAAAAGTGATGGGTGAAGAGGTACAAAAAGATGAGAAAGAGTTGTACTAAAAACACTGGATAGGGAGTCAAGAGGCCTAAATTCTAGACCCATCTCTGATCCTTAATAAATCTTTATTAAATGTATAACTAGGAGGTCATTTGACCCCTCTAGTCTCCTATTTCCTCACTTGTGATGAAGGCTGTCAAGCTAGGAACTCTTAAGCTTGTTCCAGTTTGGATATTCTCTAGTTCTAGAGTCACCAAAGACTAACTCTACTGCCTACCATTTTGCTTTAGGCCAATGCATGACTTTATTAAAGAAAGAAAACTGAAAAATAATCTGAAATTTCTCCCCTCAGTGAAGGGTAGAAATGCTAAGTGAAGGCTGTTCATACAACTGTATTCCTCATAAACAAATAAATTAATTCATTAATTTAATTAAGTACATGACTAACCGGGGAGACACACAATATGTATCTTCCCTCTTGGAATATGCAAAAACAACTATAAACTCTCCCGATGCATTAAATGAAGTTATACAACTCAATTAGCCAATGCATAAGCCACCTGGCTTGGAGAAAGGAACAGGGCCTGGAGCAGCTGGAGCAGCTGAATCAATACAAGACCCAGGCTCGTTGGGGAGACAGCAGCTAGTGAAATTTCAAAAGTTAAAAGTTAGGGTGGGCTCTCTTTATTGGTGGATTAGGAATAACAACTTACATTTATTGGGTACTTGGCGAATCAGTTTTCTCCCAAGGATACTTTTTCTTCTCTTTTTTTATAGGAGAAAACTGAGACTCAGAAAGCACAGGATCACATAGCTAGGAAGTGACAAAGGTGACAACCAAGCCCAGGCCTTCTGACTATAATACCAGTGCTCCTTCTGCCATGTCATGTGGCTACTCCATACCTCAGATGGCATTTCTCAGGGGCTGTCACTCTATCACTCCTTCAACATCATGGGCTGTGGGGGGAGGTTTGGTGCTACTCTTTTACTGCTGTCCCCACCATGTTTTGATTTCCCTTTTGTTTCCTAGAATCCTATAGTGCCAGATCTGCAAACAAGTTTAGACACAATTTAGATAAAGCCTTGCATTTTATAGATGAAAAAATAGAAAACCAAAAAGATGGATGAAGTCATAGAATTAAGGACTCATGGGGATTAAAACCCGATCTCCTTATTCATCTTTAGAAGTGCCAGAGCGGGGATAGGGGCAGGGGTGGGGTGGGTATTAGTGTGACACTTAAAAACAACATATATACTAGCATGTCAGAGAAATTCCTAAAAATATTAGACACTAAATAAGACTCTTCATTCCCTCTTGGCAATGGAAAAGATTCATTTCCCACACTGAGTCAGAGGTGAGAACCTTATTTTCAACTTTATCTCAAATTATTCCTCTGAATAAAGCAAGCAGGCCCTATTTTCCTCAATGTCCCCCAGTTTCCGCCCTAACTACTTTCCAATAGACAGGAATCACATTAAAAGACCTATGTATCTTACGAGTAAGAAATAGTTATTCATTTTTATATCCAACCCCAAATTGCCAAAGAGAAGTACAAACTAGCAATAACCACTAATAAAAGCAACTCTTTATATAAACTTGCATGATGTAGCAAACCCCCAGATGGGAAGTTTTGTGCTCAAGGACCAAGAATGAGCTCTGCTGCCTTTCTCTAACTTCTATGTGATGTGGTTTAGCAATGTAATTTAAAAGCTGCAAGCAATTTCCCCACAGGGCCCAGATCAAATACTTTAATTAAAACACCAACTTTTAGACATTAAATTTAGTTCAAAATAATTATAAAATAATAGCTCCTGCAGCCGTTATTATTATTATTATTAATAATAATTGTTGTTGTTTTAATTGATGATTCAGAAGAGTGCTTTTGGTATTCTCATAGCCAGGCCTGTGTCTTCTCCTCTCTGGATGACACTTTCCCACTCTGTACCCCTCCCACCCAACTTCTTGAGAAGTTATAAGGCTTTTAAAAGCTACTCTGAATTGTGGGGACTTATATTTTATAAACTATTACCCTGCTGTTGAGCTGATATAATACAACCTCATTATTGTTTTAGCCATCGAAAGCTTCTTTTTTCTTCCATTCCCCATCTTCTTTCTCCTTCCCTGGGGAAAAAAGAAATGGAGGTTCTTACTTATGAGAGAAATACCAGTTGACTCCTTACTCCTAGTTAGGACACCCATAAAGGACAAACTGGCATCCTTTGGTCACCCATTGAAGCCCCAGAAATACTTATCAAAAACGAATATCCAAAATATTCACACCTATCTGGGTACCTGCAATTCCATTGTCCTCATTTATTATTGCTCTCCTTTAATAACATAATAATAAAAAAATTACCAGTTGTGTAGTACTTTATAATTTACAAAGTATATTCCTCACAGAAACCCTAAGAAGTAGGGATTAGAAATAATATTCCAATTTTTAGAGATGTAGTTCCTTGGTGAAATTTAAAAAAAATTACAGAGACAGTGAATGATAGTCTTTCAATTGCCACTAATTGGCTTTGTGACGTTGGAT
Organism: Petaurus breviceps papuanus; assembly: GCF_028583685.1. Taxonomy (NCBI): domain Eukaryota; kingdom Metazoa; phylum Chordata; class Mammalia; order Diprotodontia; family Petauridae; genus Petaurus; species Petaurus breviceps. The sequence goes on along the minus strand of NW_027185712.1, from coordinate 13,065,045 downwards.
AAATAACTTACCTTTCATAAAATAGAATCTGTGAGGTCTCTTGCAATTCTAACATATTGACTGTATGATATGTCCATGGTCAGATGGCTAGAAAAATGACAGAGGCAGCATTTGATCACATGTTTTCTAATTTCAGTCTTCTTCCTACTATCCCATGGTGTGGCAAAATGGAAAGAATACTGACTTTGGAGTCTTACAAATTTACAAACCCAAAGTAGTTGGGTTAAAATCCCAGCCTTGCTGTTTAACAAAGACATAATTCTCTTTGTGTCTTCAGTATTTCATTCCTGAAAGTTTTCCTTCCTTCTTGGGCTGACATTTCCTTTAGAATTTTAGAACAAAGTATCCTCCCTCTCCTTTTTGTGAACTTTTTGAGATTTGTTCTATTAAAATCTAGATAGAAATTGGACTGTGCCCACCCTTGTTCCCTTCTATCACAAATTCTTAGATATAATGGTCACTTCCTTCCAGGTGGGAGATCCCAAATGTAGATTTCAACCCCCCCAACCCCAACCACTCCTTTGTTTTGGTCATAAGAACCAGATGCCTAATAAAAATTTCTTTCATTTAGGTCATTCCCTTTTTTAAATGACAAAATTATCATTGAGTCTGTGACCTCTTCCTGCATTAAGACACTTGAGTTTATGCGCCATGAGGCTCAGCTGAAGGAAATATGAAGGTTTAGCTTAGATCAAAGAAGCCTTAGGAGAGGGCCATGATAGCTTTTTTTAAGTACTTAAGACTGTCATATGCAAAAGAGATTAGTCTTGTTTTTCTTGATACTTGAAAGCAAAACTAAGAGCAATGAGTAGGGGCTATAAGGAGAAAGAACTGTATTTAATTTGGGACATTAATTAGAGCTATATCAAAATGTAATGGATTGTCTTTGGATGTGATGGATTCAAATTCTGGATGACCACTTTTCAAGTGTGTTGTAGAGTATGTACTTTTCCAAATATGAATTGGACTAGATGACCTTAAAATTCCCTTCATCTTTGGTGTTTTGTGGTTCTGTCTGGTTGATAACAGTTGGATTCAGTAATGAGTGGACCCAAGAGCTTAGATTAATGGTTACTGTAAACCTGGAATGAAGTCTTTAGTGGTGTTCTATAAAGCTGTCTTTGGTCCTATTTTTATCAACCTGTTTTTAATAGTGACTTGAATAAAGACACATACGTCATCTTTAGAACAGCTGGGTATGTTACAAATTTGGTAGAAATTACTAATACAGCAAGAGGACATAATCAGGATCTAGAAAATCTTGACAACATGGAATGATATACTAACTATGATGAAAAATTAATAAAGATAAATGTTAAGTCTTTCATTTAAGTTTGAAGAACTAATTCTTCACAAGAAAAAGAAACATAATAGCATGTTTTTGTTAGGCAGCAGATATAAAAAGACCTGAAGATTTTAGGGCATTGACAGTTCAATATAAACAAATGATTTGATGTGGCAATCAGAAAAACAATAACAAAAACAAATGACATCATAGGCTATATTAATAGAAGAATAATGTCCCAAATCAGGGGTCATGTAATCATAGATTATTTTTTTCATTCACGAAAACTAATACTCATGATCTACTCTATGTACCTTAGCTATTGGGTAACTAGCAGTGTCAGAAACTATAGAGAGATCAAGCAGGATGAGGACTGAAAATAGACCACTGAATATGGCAATTAGTAGGTGTTCAGTGATCTTTAAGAGAGGAGTTTCAGTAGAGTGGTGTAGGTAGAAATCAGATTACCAGGGGGCTAAAAAAAATGGCATTGCTGCCTATCCCTCTCTCCCTCTACATACACACACTTATTCCCAAGGGCTTTTATTCTTTCTCCCTTGGGGTAAGGTGAACAGCTACTATTTGTTTAATTTCTCCTCTTAAGCATCTAGGACAGGGTTCATCACCATTGTTCAGTTAGTGTTGTTAATTGATTATGTTAAAAATGGCACTGGCTGGGAATAAGCATGGGGTATATGGAAGTTTCGATTTTGATTGAGGTAGAATGGGATAAAATGGATAGTTATAGGAGTGGGATAGATTTGGATGTGGATGATGATTACTCAATTACAAAGGGCACAATTTTACTATTTGCACATTAGTCATTAAAAATATTAAAGAATAATGACAGTGTAGTGGCTTGTCCTTAGCCAAATTCTATCTGAACTCCATCAAACATAATGAGATGACAATGATGATGATGGTGGTGGTGATTCCAATGAACTCAATCAGTAACATCTCCTCAAGAAAGCATCAAACAAATGGCTGTCATGCTGATTTCTCTACAGAAAAAAGTGGGGTTTATGAGAGTGATTCAGGATCACAGCCAGCAGAAATGGCAGAAAGGTTATCTTCAGGAAGCCAGCATTATTGATCAATAAAGATTATGCAAAGAAATGTAGAAACTATTCAATACATCATAGCAGGTTACAAAATTTAGTGAATACCATATACTTAGAAAGAAATAATCAGATGGATAGAATTATACACCAGAAGCTTATCATCCTTCATGAACTAACTGAAAAAAAAATCTTCATGTTACAAATATGGACCTCACAATATCCTTGATATTTTGATTGATATTGTATTACAACTGGAACAGTTTCCCAAACAAAATTGTTGCTTACAATTTCCCAGGTATGACATAGGTCAATTAAAAAAATAAATAAAGACATTTAAATTGATATTACCCTACTGAATACTAATAAGCTCCAAACTATGTGGAATGGAAAGCTTTCAAAATTCATACACCTAGTGGAAGAAATCAAAATCATGTAGGAAAAAAATGAAGTACATAACACCCATGTTTGTCTGTTGCTACTAGACTTGACCTGAAGATGCTTTCAGTCAGTCGTTCAAAAAAACATTTACTAAGGGCTTACTATTTACCAGGCTCAACTGTGCTAAGGACCTAGAGTTACAAAGAAAGCTCCCCTACCCTCCCTCAAAAAAAAAGAGTCCCTTCAAAGAGCTTTCAGTGTAATGGAAGGAAACAACATGTAAACAACTCTATACAAACATAGAAAATAACTAACAGAGAGAAGACAACAGAATTAAAGCAGATCAGGAGAAGTGTTCTCTAGAAGGTAGGATTTTAACTGGAACTTGAAAGAAGCTAGGGAAGTCAGAAGGTGGACGTGAGCAAGGAGGGCATTGTAAATATGGTGGACAGCTAGGGAAAGTGCCTGGAGTCAAGAATTTGAATGTCTTGTTTGGGGTATAGCAAGGAGACAATAACAACAACAATATTAATAATGAGGTGGTGTAGAGTAAAAAGGAATGAGAGTGGGTGGAATGGAGAGGAGGATGAGATGAAATAGGCCAACATAAAAATAGAATGAGGTAGAATAGGGTGAGCTGCAGTGACATGCGGAGAAGACGCAAGGAGAAGTGATGTGGATGGATTGGTATCCGATCAGAAAATTCTGTAAGTAAAACAACGACATTGTTTTTACTCTGCCTGTTCTCATCACTCCCAAACTTGAAGAGGGCTTTATGATTTGTGAAAGAAACTCTATATGAATGCTAATAACATTTTGGATTTCCATATGCGTTTTCTACCACCTGATGTCAATGTTGACAGTGGAGACACTCATTACTATCACTGGGAGATTAACGCTGTCTCTTTAATGTTCACCTTCTGTGATGGTTTTATGGCCCGCCTGGTCTACTTAATATGCATCTCTGCAACAAAGCACATGGTATTCCCTCCTGTCCAAATGGACTGTTAAAGAAATGGGTGGGGGGGAGTAGGTAGAAGTGCTGTTTCTATTTCTGAGGAGAACATTAAAGCAGTAATATCAGGTCTAAGCAGGGATAATAATCAGGGCAGCACCCCAGCCAGAAAACCTCTTAAGATATTCTTCCTTAAAAGGATACTTTTTTGAAGGAAATGCTGTTGGCCAATTTCTACACTGTCTAAGTGAATTGGATTATTAACAAAATGTTAGAGAACACAATTATAAACCCATTCAAAGACCATAAGGTAATAAATTTAGTTTATTGTTTCTGGAACTTTGCCTATTGGTCAGAGCATAAGATTCCAAGATACCTTATTTAAAAGCGATTTTGAAGTTGCTTTCAGTAGTCTGTATCGAGGTCAAACCTTGCCATCCACATTCATTTTCCAAGTTTTTCTTGTAAGAACTAGCTCAAAAGGGCATTAGTAAGAGCAGTGCATCAAAATTTGAGAGAGACAGATTGAGACTTAATATAAGGAAAACTTTCTCACAGTGATATCTATGCAATTATAGAATAAGCTATCTCAGGAGGTAGCAGGGTTCCCCCTCCCCAGATTTCTTCAAGCAAAAGCTAGATGACCACTTGTTAGACATGTTACAGGGAGGATTATAATAAAAATAACAAAATCAACAATAATAATTACTATGAAATATAAAATTTACTTAACACTTAAAATTTCATAAAGTGCTTTGCATATGTTGGCTCTAAAGCCAGTGCCCTCTTAGTTCAGGTTTGATATTGGCATGAAATAAGGCATTCTCAAGTCACTGAACATTTAACAAAGGAAAAGGTTTACTTTGCCCTAACTCAGCAAGGATATGCAACAAGGATATAGGAGTCCTTACCTTCTCTGGACACAGCCCTTTTCGTCTCCATCTGGAAACACGTCTGGTCAATTGGTCATCAGGGTATGGTGACTCGAATGGTCTTGGGCACCTGCCAAGTCCAAGACACCACAAATACACATGGCTGGGACCATGTATACCACCAGATCAGGAAGCTACTTTAGGGAATCAGGGGCCAATCAGATTGTATGGGGGGGGGGAGAACAAGGAAGAAACTCTGTCAGGTTCAGGGGACCTGTGCCAGGAAACTGCTGATCCTATCACAGCATATATTATCTTATTTGAGCTTCCCTGCAACTTTGTGAAGTAGGTATTAAAATAATTCATAATAATAATAATAGCAGTTACTTTAAAAGATGGTACTTTAAGGTTAGCAAAGTGCTTTATAAATGTCATCTCATTTTATCCTCATAACAACTCTGGGAGGTGGAAATGAATATTATCCCCATTTTACTGATGAGGAAATTGAGGCACACAAGCTAAATGATTTGCCCAGCTGGTATCTGAGACTGGATTTGGTCCCTGTCTTCCTGAGGAAACTAAGGAAGCTAAGAAATTTACCCATTATCATATAGCTGGGAAATGTTAGAGGCAAGATTTGAACTCAGATCTTCCTGACCTCAAGTCCAGCATTGCAGTATGGGTAAGATTAGATGACTTCTGAGACCTGTCCTGCATCTCTGTGTTTGTGATTCTATGAACTCTGTTCAGAATTAGCCCACAGTTTGTAGATCAAGTAAGGTTAGTGTCTATCTTGGTTTAGGGGGTCCATCTAGAGGGAGAGTTAGGGACCAGTCTATGACTAATAGAGATCAGTCTGAGGTCAGGGTTAAAATTCAGTACTTGCTCTCTCCAACACTTTGTTATTTCTTATTTATCACTAAACAGCAAGGTTACCTTCTTTTCCAGTTAAACAGACTCAATAATGCCTTTTATGCTACTTTGTCCTGTTTATAACCATTTTTGACAACAAAAGCCTAGAAAACAAAAATCTAGATTTTAAAATATTTTGACAAAGTACTCTTAGTAAATAGTAGCCTCAAACCTCTGTTCACTCTAATCCATGCTCCATTCAGCTGTCAAAGTGGTTTTTCTATAGTGCAGGCCTGACTATATGTTATCCCTTGCTCAAAGAGCTCCAGTGACTCCCCATTATTTCCAATATATAAAGTGATTCATAACCTGGCCTCTCCCTAACTCTTCACTCTTCTTATACTTTACTTCCTCAACACTTTCTGTTATTGAGCTACATTGTTCTACTTGCCATTTCTTGAACTCAGTACTCAACCCTGACCTCCTTTCCCTGGCCCTCAAAGTGCTCCAGGCTTGGGATGCTCTTCCCCCTCACTTCCACCTCTTCGTTTTCCTGGTTCCCTTTCATTTTTTTTTTTGAGGGGGGAAGGCAGGGCAGTTGGAGTTAAGTGACTTGCCCCAGGTCACACAGCTAGTTAAGTGTCAAGTGTCTGAGGCTGGATTTGAACTCAGGTTCTCCTGACTACAGGGCCAGTGCTCCATCCACCGTGCCACCTAGCTGCCCCTGGTTCCCTTTTAAGACTCAAATCCCACCTTCTTCAGTAAGTCTTTTCAGGGCCCCCTAACTGCTAGTGTTTTCCCTCTGACATTACCTTCTATCTACGCTGCATCTGTCTTGTACCTCCTTGTGTTGTCTTTACCATTAGAATGTATACTCCTGCACAGCAGACTGCTTTGGCTTTCCTTTGTATCACCAGTAAACAGCGCGGTAACTGCCACAGTCAGTACTTTATAAATATTTGTTGACCAACTGGCAAAAGAGAGGTTCAGTCGATAGTCATGGGTTTCATTTGTATCATTTCTGAGGATGTTGGCAACAGCAAAAAAAAAAAAAAGATCCTATATGCAAATTTTTAACCTAAATAATTAATTAAGGGAGATCTGTCTTTGGTTATGCTGGTCTTGGTAGTATTCTGCCAATCACACTATAAGGGAGGTCTCTTATGCTTATGGATATCTGACCTTCTCAATGAACAAGTCAGGAGAATCTTTATTGTGCTGGTTTCTGATGCCTATCAGAGGGGTACCTGATAGTAGAATCCAGGTGCCTGAAAAAATCTAATTAATATGGCCTTAATTATGACAATAATAATACCTTCCTTGTAGTGTGAGGAGTTAGCATATTAAATAAGTAATATCAAATTTCCCCAGGGCCTTAAGACCCTTTAAGGTGAGTTAATATGAAAGTTTCTCAAATAATTACAGAAAAGAAACTGACACATCTGCATGAATCCAAAAACGTGAACAGAGCATTTCCAACTACTGATTATTCAACTACCCAATTGGCATCTGTCACTGAGCCTCTACTCTAGGCAAAGCCCTGTGCTAGACACTGTGGGAGATAGTGACAAAGCAGAATACACAGTCCCCATCATTAAGGAGCTTATAGTCTAGTTGGGAAGACAAGACATAAACACATGAAAAGTTCAATAATAATATGATACTAAAAAGGCCTTCCAGTTTCCTTTCTTGGTCACTCCTCAAAAGCAATTCCATGTTGGGCCATCAGGGGATACATCTCCCTCATGTCTCCTCTGCCATGTCTGCAACAAAGGTCAGTGATGACTGCAGCCTTAATAAAGGCCTGGATGAGTCAGCAAACCTCAGGGCCTTATCTCCGAGTGTCCCTGATTCCTGAACTGGAGCCTATTCATTCCCAAAGCCCTCCTCTCCCCCCCCAGACAACTAAGTTCTGTTCTCAGTATCTCCTGAGGGTGAATCCCCCATCTCATTAGAGAAGTTTGCTGTTTGCCTATTTCACATTGCATTTGCAAGCAAAACAATCTCTCTGAGATTCGGGATTTAGACTTCTGAATCATATTCCAACTCATTTTTTTTTGTATAAGTAACATATGTTTGCTGTCTTTAAACACAATTACTTTTGTATAATAAAAGTGTTGATTTGATGATGCGACATTTTCTGCAAGTGTGTTTAAGAGAGTTTATGTTTTCATAAGTTGCAATGAAACTCAATTATGTATGTGTAATAAGGCTCCTGATTGTTACACTTGGACTTTTCTGTATAATGAAGCCAGCAATTAGAATTTGCTTGCTCTATGGCTTAGGAAAACACACTTGTTTTGTAGACAAAAGACTCTTAATGAGCAGCTTTTTTGTTGTTTAATTTTTTTGTTTAAAAACAGCCGATAACTCAAACATATAATTAGATTTCTTTAAAAGGTTTTGAGTTTTTTTTAAAGACAAAACAAAACAAACTAAGAAACAATAACTTTAGAATACACACAATCTCAAAGCTATAAGTGTATTTCTTGCTGGCATCTGCAAATTTACCTTGGAAAGAATGTCCGGTGTATGTTGTGTTTTGTATTGGGAAGATGTCACTTTGGGCAGGGTGGCATTGTCTGGATGTGCTTCAATATGACAATTCTCAAACTGGACCCTGGCATAGGCTGCCCTTGAGTGAACAAAACAAAAAACCACTCAGTGTTTCAGATCTATTTACATTGTAGAATTCAGTTCAATATGTTATTTCATTAGTATGAGACCTCCCTCTACTTATGAAAATATCAGCCTTTCATGACTTAGTAGATGTTATTCAAGAGTTGCTATGGCTGAAAAGTATGTCATCCTTCAGCCAGTCTGGTGTACTCAACTCAATACAGCAAATATCTATTAAGTCCTTTGTGGGCAAGCTATAAAGACTTCATGGAATTTCCATTCAACTTGTATGTATATGTATGTGTGTTTGTATGACATGTTTCTATGAATATGACCTCAAAGGAATTTCTCTCCCAATCTCATCGTAGTGGGATGATGACCTAAGGTTCCCAGAGATTGTGTTGGAGGGGAACAAACTCTGGCAGCTTATATCAAGATGAAAAATCTTTAGTAATGGGGTCATTGATGGATTGTTTCTCTCTTAAATTCGCTAAATTTAGAGATTATTTACCAGACTGTCTGAAGATTGATAATTTTTTCAGCCACATCAACTCTTGAAAATCATCTTCTAAAATCATGGAGGGTTGCTTTTTGCTCAGTTTCATCATCTGTTAGATGAGTGTATTGAACAAGATAACATTCAAGTTCTCTTTGAGCTCTAAAACTATTATTCTTTCCTACAGTTTTTTCTCCTTTGAATTTTTGGTTTTCTCCATTGCTATTCTTCCTACAATGTAACTTCTCTATATTTACTTAGTTATATGATAGTTGTCTCCCTCTCCTTTTCTTCCTGGGCTCTTTTGGTTAAATTCCTATGCTTTGTTGGCAAATAGATTTTTACTGACCATTGTTAAGTGTACTCGATCCCTACTTAAGAGACCAATGTTCCTATGTTATAAGCCATACTCCAGAAATCCATTCTCAGATACCATCTCATGTTTACTTCCCAATCAATCAACACACATTTGTTATTTACCAGAAACTGTGCTAAATGCTGGGAATACAAGTATGAAGAATGAATATCCCCTACTCACAAAGAGGTTACATATAATTATGCATAACTACAGAGATACAAAGTGAATACAAATTCATAAAAAAAGTCATTAAGTAGAAAGTACTTTGGAAGAGAGGATACTAGCAATTGTGGAAATCAGGAAAAGCTTCATGCAGGATATGATGTTTGAGCTGCCCTAAAGGAAGGAAGGAACTTTATGAGGTGCAGATGAGGAGGGAATTTATTACAGCCAGAGGGGACAAACATTGGAATGGCATGGAGATGGGAGATAGAAATGGATGCATGAGAGAGACAAAAAACCCAGTCTGGTTGGCTTGCAAAGTATGGGAGGGGGAATAAGATGCAATGGCTGAAAATTTAGGTTGGGACCATAAAAGCTAAATAGAGTTTATCTTGGAGGAAATAGGAAAACACAAGCTGATTGAGCAGAGGAGTTATATGCTTTTATTTGTGCTTAAGAAAAATTCCTTTGGCAGATGTGTGTAGGATGGACCATAGGAGTGAGACTTGAATCAGGCAGACCAATTAGGAAGCTATTACAATAATCCTGGAGAGAAGTGATGAAGACCTAAAGTAAGGTGGTAGCTGCTTGAGGTTAAGTGTTGGACGTGAAAGATGTTTTAGAAATAGAAACAAATATGCCTCCCTCTTCTTATCCCTTTGTCTTTATTTGGCCGTAATGATTAAAACACCACTTGAGTGCCTACAGCTGTCAGTTTCTTGTGTATGTCCTAATCCTTAGTAATGATTTCTTGATTCCTTCTGGCAGTATTATTTCTGCCCATGTAAGTCACCAAAAGTAGAGAAAAGCCATCATGTTTGACAGACCTTGGGACATTCTCCACTGGATGCAGTAGACATCTCCCAGGAAAACAGTTGACACCTTTACTGTTAATGCCATGTTGACAGATCCTGCTTCAGTACTGCTCACCAGGACATTACCAATCATACATCTCCTCTCATTGTTCTCAGGTAAAGTTCTTTACTGAATTGGTCTCTCAATCAACATCACCTAGGGATTCGTATTGTCATTTCTTCAAATAGTTGCTTCTTGCTCCAAGGTTTCAGCTCCTTCTCCTTTTGGAGTTTCCAGTATATTACTTAGCTCCAAGTGTGGAGTGATGCTCTATGTTACTTTCTTCCACCCTCCAAACTCCTGACATAGGTCAGGATTTTCCTATCTCTTTTGATGCTTTTTCTTCTTCATTCTCACATTGATTAACTTTCACTTTTTTTAAAGAATATTTTTTTTCTCACTGAAAACAACAACTCCATAGGGCTGAGGCATTCATGGAGTCCCTTTGCCTTCTCTTCTTGGAGGGAGATGGGCTTGTACCTTGATCATATATAGCACTTTCTTGGTCACCACAGAAAGACACAGACTTTTCAGGTCATTGCCATTTTCACCTTGTTCTCCATACATACTAGAACTAAGATTCTTAGACCTTTGTTGTTTTTGATGATAGTTCCCGTGGTCAACTTGACCGGAGAACTGTGGCCTTTGCAAAAGCCTCAAACTCTGCTATTATCACTCTCCCCACTTGTTTTGTGTTTTCTAACCTCATCTCTAGTATGACCAAATTTATTTACCTTGTCTTCCAAAATTCTTTGCTCTCTTTATCAAAAGTTCTCCAAAGTTTCTTTTCTCCATATTACAATCTGATTTTCTTTACAGTTCCCAAGCCCTCCAAATTTCTTCTTCATAATTCCTTCTCCTCTCTCACCCAGTCCAGGAAGCTTCTTTTAATATCCTCACCAGATTGTAATCCAGCCTGTGCTTGAATACTTCTCGAGATGGTGAGGTCATTATTTAGTCATTTCTATTTTGAGATAGCTTTGTTATATTTTCCTCAGCTCAGTTATCACCTCCTACATAAGGCCTTTCATGATATATACCCCCCCAACTTCTAATGCCTCATTCTCTCAAAATTACTTTGTATTTATTTTCTATAGGCTTTGTACCTTTCTGTATCTATCCCTAGTAAATTGAGTACTCCCTGAGGACAGAGGCTGTTTCCTTTTTGTCTCTGTATCCCCAGTACCTAGCATGGTACCTGACACAGAAGGTACTTAATAAATACTTGTTAATTGAGAAGTGGAGTCTTTTTTTTCTCCTGTTTAAGCTATTTTCTTCCTTCCATCCAACATGGAAAAGGGATGAATGGTGTGTGTATGACTTCTCTTTTCAACTAAACTTCTTAAGTCATAATGTCTGAGCATAGGCACTATGTCTTTTCTTTTTCTTGTATCCCACATGGCAGGATGTAAAGAAGTTTGCTTAAAAATTCTTATGGGTGAATAAATGAATTAGAGACAATACAAGTCAGTACTAGATAATGCGGTTCAGAATGTGAATTCTGAGGAGATAAGACAATAGAGAGGACTGTGTAGAACAGGGAAGATTTCATTTATAGGGATGCACACACATGGGATTTGACCATTATTCAGAAGAGTTTCAATCCCTTAATTAGAAATTTTTATATTTTTCCATCTGACCATAACCTCCCATGACCATAACCATTTTATCTGTTCCCATGACTTACCCCCTTTTAAACCTCATCTTCATCATCCCCTAAAACTCCAATCCCTCTTTTTCTCAGTACTTTCTCAAGTGATTAGATCTTCTCTGATGCCACTTTCCTCTCTTTCTAATTTCAACTTTACAGTTAGCCATTTTGATTCTGTGTTGTCTTCTATTCTGGAGTTCCTTGCCACCTTACCACTTATCTGAAGTCAAACTCCTATCCTGAGTTACTTCCACTTTCTACTTCCTCTGTTCTTTCTTACTCATGGGATGTTGAAGAAAGCTGAAGGAAATCACAGCTGTACTGACTGGAGACATTATAAATCTGTGTTACCCAACTCTAACTCAGCCTTCACTACATCAAGGCAGTCCTTTCACTCCTCCTTAACTGATTCTTTATTTCACTTTTCAAAGAAGCTATTTCCATCTTTCTCTTCCTTCCTCAAGGCACTCACTTTTCTCCCTCACTAGTCTGTCTCTGTCTCTCTGCCTCTCTCTCTGCCTCTCTCTCTCTCTCTCTCTCTCTCTCTCTCTGTCTCTGTCTGTCTGTCTCTCTCTCTGTCTTTGTCTGTCTCTGTCTCTGTGTCTCTCTGTCTCTCTCTCTGTCTCTGTCTCTCTGTTTCTCTCTGTCTGTCTCTCTGTCTCTCTCTCTGTCTCTGTCTCTCTCTCTGTCTCTCTCTCTGTCTCTGTCTCTCTCTGTCTCTGTCTCTCTGTCTCTGTCTCTCTGTCTCTGTCTGTCTGTCTGTCTGTCTGTCTCTTTCTCTCTGTCTCTCTCTGCTGGAATCAATATCATATGGAGTAGGGCATAGCCTGATAGGAGTGGAAAGTTGACATGGGGTCAGAGGGCAAGCAAAGATTACTGAGGTCAAGGGATGGGAGAGGGGGGTCAGATTGTAGAGGACCTAAATGTGAAGCTGAGAAATTATCTTTAGCTTATCTCTTCAAGGGCCAGAATACTGGTGATACATAGTACAGCACTAGATTTGAATTTAAGAAATTTCCACATACACAGTCATCTTGTTCCTTGGACTTGCATTGGTTAACTTACCAACGCAAATTCACTTTTGACAAAGTCAGTGTCAGAAAGAGAAAGCCACATAATCCAAATATCCTGGAAGCAATCCCCAGCGGTGCTGAGGGTAATGAAACATTGGTATCTGCTGTTCCTATCTATTATTACTGATATTCAGATAATGGTGCCAATACTCACATTCTGGAGGCAGAAGGAATCATTGTCAGGTGGGGGTAGGGAGAGGGGAGCTTATCCAACTCATCTCCTAGAGAGTGAGAGAAGCTAGACAGGGAAGGAGGTGACCCCTGAAAAACTGGATTCTCTTCCCAGGGTTGGGTAGATGTAGATGTAGGGCAGAATAGGTGGCTGACTTTGTGGTATGATTTGAGGATCATTGCAAAATAACCTTTTAAGTTCCAAATATTTTCACCATCTGCTTGCTTTGGAATTTGGTATTCCCATCATTAGAAATTAATATCTAATAAGAGAACATTTACTTAAATTTGTAAAGTGCAAAACTTAAAAAAAAACTTTGATATTCATTATTTCATTTGTTTTAAACCACACACCCCCACCAGATGGGGAACCTAAGGATCATAGAACTATGTCCAAGGCCATGTAGAGAGAGGCAGGGTAGAGCATCAATTCCAGACTGGCAACCAGGGATAACTGTGGCTCTTTTTGCTAAAATAAACAGGCAAGCCTATAGATCTGTCCATTAAAACCAGAACAGTGACAAATAGTTCTAAGCTACAGTCAATTAATTGCCCACTTTGGAAATGACAAGACATCTCATCTCTTCACCAGCTCCCCCACCTTGAACTAATACAAACCCTAGTCAGGTGTTCTTTGTGAATCATCTCCTTAGTCATTTCCCTCATTTTGAATCCTTCCTTATTCTTCTCTCACAACATACTGCTTTCATTAGTCTCTGCTCCTTTTATTGTGATGCCTCTATCTCATATTTCATTGTTTAAGGACTAATTGCTCCCTACCTTCCAAACTGACAGTCATCTAATCTTATAAACCACTGCTCTCCTTGCCCTATTATTGCTTCTTCTCAAACTCTAACCTTGGATCACACAACATGGTTCGCCTTCATCACTTATAATCTTAAGTTTCTGAACATCTCTGGAAAAAGTCTCACAAACATGCTAATTTAGTCCACGGTGAATGTATGAAATCTAATCTCAAGTGGGACCTCACTGCTGAAAAAAAAATCCATTTACTCTGTCCTAATTAATTCTGTACTTTACTCTTAACATAGTTTCAAACTTTCCCTTCCCTTCCCTCTTCCCTTCCCTTCCCTTCCCTTCCCTTTTCCTTTCCCTTCCTTTCCCTTCCCTTCCCTCTTCCCTTCCCTCTTCCCTTCCCTCTTCTCTTCCCTCTTCCCTTCCCTCCTCCCTTCATATATTACTGAGAAAACAGATTCTATCTATCATGGACTTATTTTTCTCTCATATTCTACAACTCAGATCCCTTCTACACCATAAACTAAACACTTCTTTTGTTACAATTTTGGATATTGACATATCGATATGTCCTCCTATATTCTACGGCAGACACTTCTTTTTGTATCCTTATTTCTGTTCCCTGTTATTTTCTTTGGTATATTTGTCCCACCATCCTCTGCCTCTTTAATCTCCAGAATCTTTCCCCTTTATGCAAGCATACAACCACCACCTTGATTCATGGCCTTGATGCTTCTGGGCTTAACTATTATAATCACCTCCTAATTATCGTCTCTGTATATTGTTCTGTCTTTTCTCAATCAATCAAGTGATGGTTCTTAGGCGCCTGCTATGTGTCAGGCACTGTGCTAAGTGTTAGACATACAAAAAGAGGCAAAAGACAGTCTCTGACTTCAAGGGGCTTAGAATCTCATGGATATAAACACACATATGTGTATAGACATCTAATGTGTATATATGTATACATGTTGTATATACATATACTTGCATACATATATGTTAGTATATGTTTATATCAAATCTTTTCCATAAAGAAAAGTTGATAATTTCTAAACTAATTTGTAGCAGACAGCTTTTCCCACTATCCTACAAAATAAGTCAATTCATACAGATATGTGTATATGCATATATACATACACATGCATATATACATACGTGTATACACATACATAAACATGCTATATGTGTGTGTATACACACACATCTATAGCAAAGGTAGTACTATAAGCCTCTTTCTGCTACCAATGTCTTAGCATAAATACCATATCTCTCTCTGATGGGGTCCAGTCACACTATCAGGAGAAAGGACAGATAGAGTTTGTCTGGTGGGGAATGATGTAGGGGATTACTGGAAGTGCTCCTAAACTATGTATCAGAACTTCATTGGGTGTCACTTTCCATATTTGGGGAACTAAATGGATTCTCAAAGTTTATGCCTATACCTTTTTTTTTTCATTCTTATCTATAATGAAGACATCCTATATGTAGCCTCCAGTGTAGAAGGCAGCTATTATAGTCATGACAAAAGCTATTGTGCATATCTCACCCAACTACAAATACACAATATTTGAAATAAAAATCAGTTCCTGGATATGTCCTTTCCCAGTTCAGCCAAGTTATCCCCTTCTCTGAGCCTTAATTCCCTCATCTATAAAATGGTAGACTTTGATTTAGGAGTCTTCTAAAATAATCTTCACCTCTAAAATTCTATGACTTCGTTATCACAATTAAATGCTTGATTGTTGGTACTGATTATAAGTACCAGTTGAGATGGAAGAGATCATTGGTATCTGAAGCAGATGGAGAAGACTTTATGGAGGTGGAGCTTAAATTAAACTGGTCTCTGAAACATTGTATATTATTGATAAGGCTACATATCTGTTGGCTGAGCAGAGCTGTAGAGGGAAACATTTTGGTCAGAGGCTTACAGTGTGTACCTACATAAAAATTATAGCAATCAGATTTTTTCAAGGGTAAGACTACAGATTTGTCTGCAGACTGACCTATGTGCCTTAGACCCTGCCCTCTAGGGTTCTTGCTCCCAGAATTCTTGAGCAAAGTGTCTTTTCATGGGGCACAGGCCTGAGGAACCTTAGGTTAATAGCTGAGTGTTTAAGGGAGTTTAAGGTTAATCAATTTATTCACAGAGTTATCAGCTTCCTTTAGAAAGCCAACCAGGTGGGGTTTGACTCACCTGTTAATCCAGGCTCCATAAAAGCCAATCAAGTAGCAAGGACAGAATCTTATTTGGGAGAGAGAAAGGAAGGAAATGAAACAAAGGAAAACTAAAACTGAAGGAATTTGGACAGGCTTGAAAGAGTGGGATTGGAGAGATGTATAGATGGTAGCTTTCAGGTCATAGTGGATTTGAAAGATCCCACTGCCTGTGGGATCACCAAACCTGAGTTAGAATACTGTCTCAGATGCTTGCTGATTATGTGACCTGGACAAGTCAATTAATCACTGTAGGTCTCTGTCTCCTCATCTCTACAGTGACAGGATTAAATTATATGGCCTCTGAGATCCCTTAAAACTCTCAATGTATGATGTTATGAACCCAAGGACAGGTTAGGACCCAGGGTCCATATAAACAGTAGAGCTCACAGGGAGGCAATAGGTACCAGAATGGTATGGAGAGAGGCAGGTGAGACAGTGAGCCAAAGAGCCAGAAATGGTCAGAATCACAGAGAAATGTAAGGGACCATGAAGATAATCGAATTCAGCCTCATCCTTTTTTTGAGTCCTAGAGGAGTTACGTGATCTGCTCAACCAACTAGCAAGAACCTAATCCAAATGCCTCTGGTTCCATGTTCTTTCCAATACATTTTAGGAAACTCAGCAGCAGAACCAAAGACTGAAACATGAGTGGGGTTACAACACAGAGCATCATTGTGCTGATGGGGCCACACAGGAGGTTGATCCGGAATCTAGACAGCCACAACAGCAAATCTGCAGCCTGGGCAAAATCACAGAAGAAATTCCTGATTCTGAGGTCAAGCTCTTTCCAGAGTGGTAGCCTTTTCTGCAGTTCTTGATGTAGTAGGAATCTGACTCAAGTTGTGCTAAGCCCAGAGTGTGCACGACCAGCTTACTGACTGCAGCTGTCTGTACTTGCTTGGCCGCCTGAGGGCTAATGTTGAGGCACTAGCCAAGTCTCAGTTTCAGGGAAAAAAAACACTCAGGTATCTCATATATTGCATCAAGTTCCACTCTATTCCCCTTCCAAAATGTTCTGGGCATGTTGCATAAATGAACAAATAACATGTAATATTACATCCAAATAGAGAGATGGCACAGAGGGCTGAGTGCTGAAACTGAGTCAGAAAGGTCTGCGTTCAAATTCAGTCTCACTTACTAGCTTCGTGATTCTGAGCAACTCAACCTTTATTGACCTCAGTTTCCTTATCTGTAAAATGGGGATAATAATAATATTTACCTTTCAGGGTTTTTGTGAGCATCAAGTGAGATAATAATTGTAAAGTGCTCAGCACAGTCAGTGCCTGGCACAGGATAAGTGCTACATAAATATTAGTTGTTATTATTATTATTACAAGAAAGTCTCCCAAGATACATTATTCAGATACTTAGGGGATCTGTAATCTCATCATAGTCTCTACTCTTTTCAACAATGAAGATTGTGACTCATTCATAGCTTCTCATAGGGCAGTTAGGTGGCACCATAGTGCATAGTGTGCCAGACCTGGAGTCAGGAAGACTGATCTTCCTGAGTTCAAATCTGGCCTGAGACACCTACTAGCTGTGTGACTCTGGGAAAGTCACTTAACTCTGGCTGCCTTACTTTCCTCATTTGTAAAATGAGCTGGAGAAGGAAATGGCAAACCACTTCAGTATCTTTGCCAAGAAAACCCCAAATGGGGTCACAAAGAGTGGAACAGGACTGAAATAACTGAACAACAAATAGCTTCTCATCCTATCTAACTTTTGCTATTATCCTACACTGGAGACACACCTTACCTGTCAGCAGCCTTCCTCTAGTTTGCTTTATATGATGTGTTTAGGAATAGATCTGCCAGGCAGCCCATCTCTCTTGTTGCATAGTTGACCCACCTCTCCTCCTGACCTTCCCTCTCAGGGATTATATCCTTTATATAGTACCGTTAGTGTACAATTCATGTATCAGCCTCCTGTGTGGCCCCATCAGCACAATGATTCTCTGTGTTCTAACCCCCCTCATGTTTCAGCCCACTTTCAGTCTTCCTGTGTTTTACCAGTAACCTCTGTGTAATATGAAACTTTAATTCTTTACAGAATCATATATACAAAATTATAATTATTTGCCAAAGTATAACAAGCTTTTCAGAGGAATCATGACTAAGATTTTTTTACCAGACCTATGATGTCTTAAACACATAATACATACACATGCATGGGTATTTATGTATACAATGTACATGTGCATATTTCATATTTTATATAATTTCAGTGGGGGTAAATATCAGGTCCTCTACCTGCTCTGAGTAAAGTGCATTCCATGGAGTTCTGACCTTTCATCCTAGGGGAGGGAAACCTACAGCCTCAAGGCTATATGTAGCCTTCTAGGTCCTCAGGGGTGGCCTTTGGACCAAGTCTAAGTTTTATAGAACAAATTCTTTTATTAAGCAAATTTGTTCTGTGAAGTTCAGATTCAGTCAAAGAGCTCCACTTGAGGACCTAGTGGGCCACATGTGGCCTTTAGGACAGAGGTTCCTTACCCCAATTCCAGGGTTATATGCACATATCCTAGAGAACATGGTTCCCTGGGATAATACAACAAAACCTGGGTGACCTCTTGGCCCCTTTCCCATACACACACATGCCTTCTCTGACAATGCTGTGTTTCCCCGATAATAAGACCTATCCCAAAAATAAGCCCTCCCCTTACTGTGTAAGATTCCTCTAAAATAAGCCCTCCCCTGAAAATAAGCCCTATTGAGATTGCTACTGCAGTGAAGGTGATCCCCTGTGCTACACGCTACATTACGGTACCCTCTGTATGCACCATCCCCCCCCCCCGGGTGAAACGCACGCCGCGCTCCGAGCTGCATCCAATCAGAGCTGCAGCAGTGAGCGCGTCATCCTGTTCTTCCCCAGTTATTTGCTTATTGAATAAAGGTACATTTTTTTGTTCACATTTACCTGTTTATTAAAATAGCTGTCAATGTTCATTAAAATAAGCCCTCCCCTGAAAATAAGCCCTCTGGTGTTTTTCTGTCCAAAAAAATAATAAGACAGTGTCTTATTATTGGGGAAACATGGTATTTGGGACAAGATGCTACATTAGTTTAAAAGGAAATATACATTTAATTCTCTTTATTTTTTTATCTGGAATATGTGGCAAGCAAGTCACCCTGGAATTTCCCATGAGAATTGAGGGAGAGAGAGGTGAGTACCTTTCTCCCTATTCCAGAAGGTATGGTGGCTAATCAAATAAGGCAATGAGAGAATGTATATTGACCTAGATGTCTCTGAGATTGGATTTCAAACCTCTGGCAGTCTCTTCTGCTTTGCCTAAGTGACCAAGCAACAATCCTGAGAAGGATATTTCTAGCCTCAAAAGGAAACTGTTGAGTTTGAGAGGTTGGGACCTCTTGGTGCCTCAGCTAATGTATGAAGTACTCATTGACCCTCCTACACAGCTTTTTGGAGATGACCACTGGCAGGAGAATGAGCCCAAGTCATCTCCATCCTTGTAAGAAGATAGAGATTTTGAAGGAATTGCTCAGGCAATGCAGAGCAAAGGCAAAGGTGGAATGGCTATTTAGTAGTCCCACAAAATGTTTCTTGTTTTGATGTTTCAAGTCTCAGTCTCTTAGAAGAGTGTAGGGGGACCTGTGGGTGATTAGTTTATGTTTTAAGCCTTTGTCAATGTGCACTTAAAAGTTTTTTGTGCTTTAAGTATTTCTTGTGTGGGAAGAAAATGAGATCTATCCTGTATCTGTTCTGCTTTGTACATTGAGGATTTTTCTAATCTCCTTTGGGTCATAAGATCATAGAGATAAAGAGAAACAACATTTCAGAGGTTACCTTGTCCAAAATCTTATATATGTATGTATACAAACATACATATATACATACATACATACTCACTCACATATATGTACACATATACACATACATACACTCCTATATACACTTACTCTTTCACATTCCATAGATGAAGAAGAGACCCAGGATGGTTAAACAACTTGACTAAGGTCACACAGGTAGTAAGTATCAAAGAAAGATTTGAACTCAGGTCTTCTGACAACAGGAGCTCATGCTCTTTCTACTGAAATGCTAGACATGAGCTGAATGTAAGAATCCTTTAAAGTAATTTTCCTTGTGATTCACAAGTAGGGACATAAAAAAGCCAGAAACTATAAGAAAGAACTTGATGCATTTCTTTTGAGACCAGGCTTCTCCAGGGCTGAATCCAAGGGCCCGAAGCCCAGATCTGGTATCTCTTTTTGGGAGAGAGCATTTCCAATATCCCTGGTCTAGCAGGATCTTTTGTTGCCCTGCTATATATGGCCTGTGATAACCTAAGGTCTCCTCTACATCATCATGAGGCATCACTTCTAGGGGAAAGTATCTAGTTGGTTACAGAGCCAGGATTCAAACCCAGGCTCTCTGACTTACTTTTGCCGTGAGCGACCTAGTCCCTCTGACACTCCAAAGTGAATACTATTGGCCTTTTGATCTAAATTTTTGAGGCATCAGTTCCATTTACATCCACAGACACTTTGAAATACTAAAACCCAACAAGTGATCTTGGCCCTGTGTTAATCGCATGTGTTACATACAGTGTCTGAAGCAAGTGAGTGAGGAAGGAGAATTTGATTACTCTAGGGCACCAGGGCCTTTCAACCAATAATAATTTACTATCTCTATTAAGTACCTCTGCTTGCTGTCTGTGGAGGAGACATACTGTTTTATATACAGAGGGCAGAATAGATTCCTAGGAGATGAGGCAGCTAGGGAGTCAAACGTCTATAATGCGTTAGTGAGGGAACTGTGAGTGCATTTGGGAAGGTTTTCCTTTTACAATAAGGTCACAGTTTTAGATCTCTTAGGGCTCCTGATGAAGCATGAGGAAGGTCAATGCTGCCGGATGGAAGGATCAGGGGGTGAGATCAAAGCAGGTATCTACTGGTTCTGTCTAGGTAGGAGAGATAAATAGGCTTGCCCTTGCTTCTTTCCATAGGCATTGCCTTCTTGAGCTTTCAGATACCAGAGACTGAGTTCCTGCATGTGAAAATTGGGAGCTAGATGGCACAGTGGGTAATTCCAGGTCTAGAGTCAGGAAGAGGGATCTTCTTAAGTTCAAATCTGGCCTCAGATGCTCACTAGTTGTGTAACCCCGGGCAAGTCACTTAACCCTGTTTTCTTTGATTCCTCATCTATAAAATGAGCTGGAAAAGGAAATGGCAAGCCACTCCAGTATCTTTGCCAAGAAAACTCCAAATGGAGTCAGACACAACTGAAAAAATGACTCAACAAAACAAAATGTGAAAATTAATCAAGAGTTTATAAATGGGGATTGGGGAGTGGGATAGAGAAAAGGCATATACATGGGAATTAAGAGAATAAGAATGTAAGAAATTCTGAGTGGGTCAATGAGTTTAAGAAAGCATGGGATCATGTGTATGACAACGTATATGTCAATAATAAAGGAATGAGTGTGAAAGCATATGAGTTTACGTACAAGAGAATATGCATGAATGACGATGCATGTGTCAGTGTGTGAACCTGGATGAGTGAGAGAGTTGACCAATAATTTACACGTGGGTCATAATAACAGAAGAATAATAAATAACACCTTTCTGGATTAGCAACTTCCCGAGGGAAGGCGTAGAGGGTGGAACTATATAAGACTTAGTTTATGACTAGGTCTGTGTATCTCCGTGTTATACCTGAGGTTGTATGTGATCCAGAAAACATTTGAAATTTCATAGTAACTTAGAAAGGAGGTCACGACTTGTCTATGACAAAGGAAAAATAAAGAACATTGAACAGTTTAGACAGAAGGGGATAGCAGAGTCCCATTGTATATCATAACATATTTTGGTCCTTGTGGTAATACATGGAATTATGGTAGGATGCATAATATCTATATGAGAATTAAAGCAGGAAAAAAAATAAGTGATATTACTCTGGGAATATATCACAGACCACCAGGACAGCTAGAGGAAATAGATGGTGAACTCCTGACACTGGCCATAAATTTGGTGTGGAGGTGGAATGTGATGAGAAACTTAAATTATTTGGACTTCTGCCCTAGGTCTTTGCCAAAGTCAGAGGAGTTAATAAATTCTTGACTTACTATCCCTTTCTGATAATTACATCTTTCAGAACATGGAAGAATCAATGAAGGGAGATACTATTTTGTAGTTGATTCTTACCAGTAAGGAGGAAATGATTGGTGAAGTGGAAATGATTAAAATGAACCTTGAGAATTTTAATGATTAAATTTTAGGGTAGCAGATGCCAATGAATTCAGACATGATAACTGTCTTCAAGTATGCAAAGTATAGTCATGTGGCAAAGAGATTAGATTCGTTCTGCTTGGCCTCAGAGGGCAGAACTGGGACCAATCAAGAGGATTTGCATAGAGGCAAATTTAGAGGTTGTAAAAAAAAAATCCTAACAATTAGAGCTAACCAAATTAGCTCTAACTAATGGCCTTCACATGAAATATATGTGTTTCCATCTCTGCTGGTATTCAAGTGGCATTGGATGAACATTTAACAGAAATATTATAGAGAGAAATCCTATAGAGCACTATATGATGTCTAATGTCCATTCTGACTCTGAGAGTCTGTGATTTTGATGTTTGATTCATGCATCAGTGTCAACATGAAGTGCTTCTGTGGAGGATCGGGGAAGATGGGTCAACTTTTTTTTTTTAAATCAGTGACTTAGATAAAGGCACACTTAGATAAATGGCACACTTATGAAATTTGCAAATGACAAAATGCTAGGGAATAGAAGTAAAATATTTGAAGATTCAATCGGGATACAAAACAATTTTGAGAGGTTGAGACTATAAAGTGTGAACAAAATGATGATATTAGATCTAAAAATGCATTTTTTTACTTGAGTTAACAACAACAACAACTTTAAAGCATAAAAATATGGGCTATTATAAAAATATGTATTAGAAAAGCTTTCATGTGGAAAAAGAGATGAAACAGTTTGGAATATGCCCTTTCTACATTACAAAAAATAAACAGAAAGAACAGCGATCTGTTCAGATTTTTAAAATAGTAGTGATATGTATAATTGCAAAAAACTAGAAGCAACCTAAATGTCCAACAATGAGATTATGTTTAAGTAAATCATGATACATTGATAAGATGAATACTATAATACAACTAAGTTTGACAAGTATGAGAAATGCAAAGAAATCTGGAAAGACCTTTTTGCAGGTGGAAAATAGCAGAATCAGAAGAAATGATTACATAACAACTACTGTCACATGAACAATGAGAATGAAGTGACAAATAAATCTTCCTGATGAGGACTGAGGGAATAAATGAAAAAAAATGTTATGATACTTTATTTATTAAATATTTATATTTTTATAATAAATAAAATATATTTATTAAATATAAAATAATTGCTTAGCATATTTTTGGTTGTATTAATATTCAATATCAAGTTTTTAATACAATTTTTAAAAAATCACCAGTGCTAATGAACTGCAAGTTCAAAATGAGTTAGCAATGGGATATGGCAGCCCAAAAGCTAATGTAAGTTTACTTAAGTGTCTCTTTAGGGGGAAAGGTTGGTCCCACTCTATGTTGGCCTGGTCAGATGATACCCATTGTTATCAATTTGAAGTACCCTATTTTTAAAAGGACTTTTTCAAATTAGAATGTATCTAGTGGAAAGAGAACAGGATTTGGAAAGTGTTCAAACTTATACAATATGAAGAAGCTTAGGAGGAATAGGGAAATTTTTAGCTCGCAGAACAGAATGGTTTCTGGGAGCAGAGAAAGACATCATAGCTTCCTTCAAATATCTGAATTGATGGAAAATTGGGTTTTGCTGTCAGGTCAACATAAAAATGTAACAATAATATAGAGAGCTAGAAAAAACCTTAGACATTATCTATTTCAAGCCTACCGTTTTTCAGGTGAAGAAATTGAGGCCCGCTGAAGTGACTCATCACTATTTCATTATCAACATACCACCACCTCCTTTTCATCATTACTGCCCTCACCATTATCAACAATCTCTCTATCACTCTTACTTTTACTGCCACCAAGTCACCCTTGTCACCAAAGCATCATTATCAGCATTACCTCTCATCACCAGCATCAATTTCACCATAGTCACCATTGTCATCATCACCAACAGCACCCTTACCATCACTTTCATTATCAGCTTTGCTGGTACCATTTCTTTGCTCACTCTCACTCTCGCTCTAATTAATACCCTCAGGGCTCTCAGAGGTTCTCTTGGTCATCTCTGTGCTTTCAGGTGACACTTATCTTGCCTTTCTCTTAAGCAACACAGACCGTACCCGTAGTCTTAAAAATCTCCAGAGTCATGTGTTCCACAGGCTTAAAAAAATCATCATTAAAAAAGATATTTGCCTATGATACCCATTCACGTATTTACTTATGAAATCTATTCACAAAAGGCCTTAGCCTATATTACCTTCTTGCTTTTCTCCTTTTTCAAACAGAGCTCCACTTCTCAGACCTAAATTCATCTAACAATTTTTCTGTGCAAACATTTCCTTCCTTTCCAAACACAACTCCTTTTACAAGCTCAAATAATCATTGTTTCCTTTCTTTCTCTTCAGTCCCTCTTTTCCCCATGAAAATTTTGATTTTCAGCCGGATGGTCAGCACACAAATCCAAGTTATTAGTATATCTATTTTGGACAGGTACTGAATATGGGCAATGAGCAGAGCTTAGACTTGAATAGGAGGAAGAGAGAAGACAGGAGTGCATTTAGGGAATCATACAACATTTTAAATGACTCCCAAAGCTACTTCCAGAAACAAAGAACAAACTTTTCATTACTAATTATTTTTTTTCCCTATTGATGCTATTTGGCCATTACCTGTTGGTGATATCAATCTTCAAAACTCAAAGTTTCTGGTCATCATAGGATAAGGTGAAGATATGTGGTGGGTGAGAATAGGCTGAAGTCTATTTCCAACCAAAAATGCATACCGAAAGTGGTAAAAATATTGATTAAAAAGATATATAAGGGGCAGCTAGGTGGAGCATTGAATAGAGTATTGGTCCTGGAGTCAGGAGGACCTGAGTTCAAATCCAGTCTCAGACACTTGACACACTTACTAGCCGTGTGACTTTGGGCAAGTCACTTAACCCCAATCGCCCTCCAAAAAGCAAAAGAAAAAAAAGATATATAACCAGAACAGGTCATGCTACCAGAGCTAAGGATTCAGATCAACCACCCTTGTGATATGTGGGGACCCTGTGATGTCAAGGAAGGCCCTCAACAAGTTGGATGGACCCTATGGAGAACTTATTGGAGCATAGGGATACAAATCACACAGGCTAATAAGGCATAAATAAGTGTTGATATGCTCCATTGCTGGGAATATCCACATTAGCAAGATGAAAAATTTTGAGTTTTTCAAGTATCCTTTTTTTTCTTTTCAATTTCTTCTGTTTCCTATTGCCTTCCTTCTTAGGCATTTCCTCACCATGATGTCTCTGTTTCAGCTATCATTTTCATCTCTTCCTCATAAGAATCTCTGACTCCAACCCTAGAGGGCCAGGCTCTGATAGGGAAGATTTTGCTTTTCCTTGCCTAGAACCAGGCCTCCACAGTACTGTGCCACACTATGTTGTCTCCACAACATGCTGCCTGAACTCCAAAGACCATCTCTATCTACCTTCCCCATCCCAACAGAACCTTAGATTCTGCCTCAAGATGAAATGCTTTCATAGGTGAGCTTTCCTCTCTTTTCTTCTTCAGAAACATGCTTCCATGCCCCTTCCTAATTGTCTCCAAACCTTGTACTCCTTTCCACTCGACCCCCATTCCAGCTCCTTTTATATGTTCTTTTCCCTCAAAAGAATATAAGTTCCTTGAGGGTAGGGACTGTCTTACTTGATTATATTAGTATTCCCAGCACATACTGCCATTACTATGTGACTGGAAAATAATAAGTGCCCAATAAATTTCTTTCTCTGTTTCTCTGCCTCTCTGTCTCTGTCTCTATCTCTCTGTCTCTCTCTGTCTCTTTACCTTCCTAACTTCTTTACTAATTCTTTTAACTTTCCATGTATTCAACTATTCCTGTTGTCAGATCATTCACAGATTCATCACTTTCAGGGTGTGGATGAAGTAAGTTATAAGCAGGGGTATCATTCTGAGGACATATGTAAAACCATAGCCCATAAATATCACACTGTATTGATCCTCTGCTGTTCCTGAGTGACTTTTTGTATGTGTCTGGATTTGTGTTCTTTGTTTTATGTGGATCTTGAGGAGGTGCCAAGAGGATTAACAGTGACAATTCTCTGTGCAAAATCCCTTTGTTTTGTGACTTAGAACTGTAAGGTCACTTTGTTCTATATGGTCTGGAAGGGTTTGGGCCCAGAGAAGGCCAAACACATTATCAGTGATGAGTCCCTCCTTCAAGGTCAGTGAAATCCCCATCTTCAGCAGAGCATCTTGGGGTCACATCCTATTTATTGGGCCTCCTGGTGTCAGAGGATGCAGCACCTTAACATTTGCCTTTTGGGGAAAGGAGAAGTTGGGGTAGAGTATATAAGTAAATTGAATGTAAAATAAGTAACAGGATCATGAGAAAAGTATAATTTAATCACATTCATTAGACTTAATTCAGCAGGGATGTACAATTGCCACGTTGAGTCCAATCAGAAGCTGAAGAGAAAATTAGATCTCTTTTAAATAATAGGTAGCATTTATATAGTGCTTTAAAGTTCACAAAGAATTTTACTAATATTGTCTCATTTGATCCTCACAACAACCCTGGGAGATAGGTGCTATTATTATGCCCATTTTACTGATGAGAAAACTGAGGTTAAGTGATTTTACTCTGGGTCACACAGTCAGTAAATGTCTGCGGCTAGATTTGAACTCAGATCTTCACTCCAAGTACAGTGCTCTATCAGTTGTACTACCTAAGTATGTGTGTATTCATTCAGTTCTATAAGGAGTATAATAATACCTCATATTGTAAATGTGTTTACATTTTACTCTAATATTTTTAAAATGCTTTCTTAAAATAGTCTGCAAGATAAAGAATATTATTATTACAATATTATATATTACATTGTAATATAAAATATAATAAAATAACATAATAATATGTTATTATTCTCATTTTTAAAATGAAGAAACTGAGGCCTAGAGAAGCTAGATGGCTTTTAATCATATAGTATAATCACCTCCTATTTGTTCAATGTTAAAGGCTTCTCTCGACTCCAACTATGCCATTCTTTCCAGTACACCATGTTTCCTTACTGGTATTTAAAAGAAGCATGCACACTCAACTCTATGAAAAATAACTGGAAGTTCCCTGAAGCAGCGAGTTGTAGTGGCAGCCAGGAGACCTGAGATCAAATATAGCCTCCACCACTTGCTACCTATGTGTCTTTGGAATAGTCTCAATTTTCCTGAGCCTTAGTTTTTTCATCTCTAAAATGAGGTGCTTGGATTAAATGAGGATGACTTTTAGTAATAAACTACCACTATATAAGGCACAGCTAGTTGATGAAGTGGACCTGGACTTAGGAATTAGGAAGATTTGTTTTCCTGAGTTCAAATCTGGCCTTAGACCTTTACTTATTAGCTGTGTAATCCTGGGAAAGTTATTTAACTATGTTTGCCTCAGTTTTCTCATCTGTAAAATGAGTTGGAGAAGGAAATGGCAAATCACTCTAGTATCTTGTCAAGAAAATCCCAAATGGGGTCACAGAGATTTGAACATGACTGAACAGCAACAAACCACTCAGTACATATTATACCTTGTAGGGGAACTCTGGGCTACATTGAATAACACCTGGACTTGAACACAGTTTGGTTGAGATCTGGTGAGAGTCCATGCCTAAATCAAATACCTGGGGCAGTGATGCATAGCTGTATTAGGATGGGATATGGCCATATCACCAGAACTCCGCATGAACCAGGTGAAGTAGGTCACAATCAGTCACTCAGGCTCTCACCCTTAGGCTCTCCATAATATTTAAGCTTCACAAGTTAGAATAGGGAGAATATTTTTCTTTATGTTTGCTTGTTGTTGTTTGTCCTTTGCTTTCAAAGAGGACCAATGACACCACAGGGTGATGACTTACATATGAATTATATTTAAGTGAGAAAGAGCTGCACAAAGTCAGCAGCCTCACTCTCTCTTCGAGCCATGGAAATCCAGTGGCAAGACAAAAGTCAGGACAACTGGCAATGTCGCAGGATGCAGTGGATGACCTTGGCATCTTCAATGTCTTACCAAGCTCTAAGTGCCCCACAGCTGCTGCTTCTGTCACTTTTATGTCTGTTGGAATAAAGTGTTCTCATCTGTGACCCACTTCTCTGGGGGAAGTCTCCATATGCTTGGGGTAGACATTTCCCTGACTCACAGACGGGTTTGAGGCCTGTTGCTTAGCCTCTGTCTATGGTGATGGTTTACTGGGGTGTGACTGCTATACATTCTATAGCTCCTTGGAGCCCCAGGTGAGAGTTGGGGTGACTGGTTGGACACCAAAGGTTCCAGGGTAATGGATTCAGAGTAATCCTGAAAAGGAGGCAGCAAACCCTCATAGCAGAGGTGCTGTGAGGTTCTCCCACTGCATATACCCCATGATTTTTTAAACCACTATGATAAAAGTAAAATATGATCATTTTTGCTATCAATATTTAAGGACTGCATAGGAAACTCTGAAGAGCCCCTTGTGGTCATAGGACATTTTGTGTGACCAATCCATCACAATTCTAAGAGTATTCATGCAGTTGATACTTCATGCCAGGAATCATTCTAGATGAAGGATCTAGAAAGATAAAACAGAAAACAATCCTTGACTTCTAAAAGCTTAAATTCTTCTGGGAGACACAATAAGGAAATGCATAAGCACATACATGATTATTTGAGGAGAAAAAGATCATTAGTAACTAAGGAGAGCAAGAAAGCTTTCTAATCTCCTATGCATTATGGACCCTACTTTGGAAGTCTGGTGAAGGCTCTAGAGCAGGTTACCCATCCCTGCTCTAGACCCCTTATTGGAATTATGTTGTAAATATGTAAAAGAAAATATCTAAGATTACTAAGGAAAACTATCATATTGAAATATAATTATCAGCATGTTAAAAATAAAACAGGATGCCATCTTGGGGAGGGTAAGAAAATTTAGAACTCAAAATCTTATGCAAGCAAATGTTGAAAACTAAAAATTAATTAATAAAAAAATAAAATTAAAAAAAATTATTTTCATGGATCCCAGGTTAAGAACCCCTGCTTTAGGAAGTATTAGGAGGTAGCACATGAGCTGACCCTTGATTTTCATAACTTTGTGAGGTGCTTCAAATAGGGAACTAGATCAGTAAAATGGAAAAAGCAATGATCTTGAAATCAAAAGGCCCGCATTTGAGTCCTGATATTGACAATTACTTAGGGGAGTAATCCTGGAAAAATTCCTTAACCCTTCCATAAACTTAGTTTTCCAGTCTATAAAATGGGTATAAAACCTGGTCTACTTTTCTTATACGTTTAGTGTAATCATCCAAATATTAATATAGGAAATTCTATTCAATCAAATATGGACCACCCCATTTTGAGTGAGAACAAACTTAGTTAGACATTAGCAGCAATAGCTTATTCCTTGCTTTTCAGAGATTTCAGTGATTGGTACCTCAAAGAAATGGGCCTGAAAATCTAAAGTTCTGATGACTTGGAGACAGGAGATTTCTAGTTTTAAACTGTGCCACCAGCACTTATCTTTCCTGTAACCATGGATAAGTGACCTCTCTGAGAGCCTTCAATTGATCCTTATAAGTCTTGAGTTCCCAAGCCCGAGTTGGCATTAGCTCTTTTTTTTTTTAATCATCTGCCTCATCCTGCTGTCTTAAATTTCCTAGAATATTTTTGCTTCCAGTTCCCGTCTCCTTTCTTTCCACTCCTGGGCTCTAGGGTCTATGCTGATTTCCATGGCTGGTTTAGCAAGCATGGAGATCAGTCACAGGGAATTGAATATGACCAGGGGTTAATGTTGATCAGCTGCACTCAACAACAGAGCAAAACAGTTTGCAGGGCACCAGAGTGAGACAACCAGATCCCTTAAAACCTTGTCTCCTCCACCAAATATTTCTATGTAAAGGATGGCCAAGGAAAAGCTCTTAGAGTCAGATGAAGCAGTGTACATAGGCCCACAATCTGTGTTCTAAGTGTTGCTTAATCTTGCCCCCTCCTCCACTTGGTATGTTGAATTCCCACTCAAAGTAAGCATTTAATTAATGAATTGAAAGACTTTTTAAAAATTTAAATATTGGGGATGGCTAGGTGGCACAGTGAATAGAGCACAGGCCCTGGAGTCAGGAGGACCTGAGTTCACAGCTAACCTCAGACATTTAACACTTACTAGCCCTGTGACCTTGGACAAGTCACTTAACCCCAATTGCCCTGCCTTTCCCCCTCCAAAAAAAGAAAAGAAAAGAAAATTAAATATTGTCCAGGGATTAGCTCATCCAAGAATTATCAACCATTAACACTTTATATGAAACATACTCTTAGACCCTCTATTTTAAATATAGGCAATTGGGTAGCTAAAGTAGATAGCACACTGAGTAAAGACCTGAGCTCAAATCTAAACTCTGACGGTTACTGATCGGGTAACCTTGAGCAAAATCACTTAACCTTAAGTTCCTCATCTGTAAAATGAAGGTAGTAGCTGCCTCTCAGGCTTGGAGTGAAGATCAAATGAAGTAATATTTATAAAGGACCTTGCAAGCACCACATAAATACTAGCTACTAATTATTATTAGTTCCTACATGCCTGCTGAACTGTATTTCCTCTATAGTTTTCAAAGATGTAGGTTTTGTTTTTCTAATCACATTGTCACCTCTTTGAGGGACATAATTCTGTCTTCCTTCCCTCTTTGTACCATTTCATCTAGTATATCTAATAGGGGCACAAGAAGTCCATATAGATGAATGATTTTGCCTCTGCCCTCTTAAGTCCCTTTGAAATGCATAGCCCCCAGTAAAACAAAACAAAACAAAAAACAAAAACTACAGTAAGAGATGTCAGGCCAATTGAGTTACTTCTGAGCTCTAGGTCTCATTTTTAAAACTGTTATTAATCTCCCATAATGTGTCCTGTAGCCGCTATATTTCTATAGATGTCATGGCCATCTGATTTGAGGGGCTCATGGCTCTCTAGCCCATTTGTTCAAGATGCTAATAAAATACTGGTCACCTCGATGTTGTGGTCATTGCTTTGCAAACTCACTTGCTTTATGAAACCTATCTTGAACAGTACCCAGACAGGCCTTCTATTCTCTGTAGCCTCGCTCAGATCAGCATGAAAATGAAACTAACTACTCAAAGGTTATTATTTAGCTCTTTAACCAGACGCTCTGGCTAGAGTAGGCTAGGCCCAGAAAGAACCTTTCTGCTCAATGGAGGATGTCAGAATAATTGGGCCCCTAGTCCAAGAATCACAGGTCTATCTCCTCTTTTAGAGGATCTATAAAGTTCAAAGAGCTTTATCTGCTACCTGTGTAATTTCACAGATGGAGGAACCAAGGCCCTAAGAGAAGTGACTTATCTGATGTCAAACAGCTAGCTAGTCCAGATTTCCTCCTTTACTGTAGTACTCTTTCTAATGTACCAGCTCACTTCAAACCCAGGTACTCAGTAGTTTCAGGTTGTCTACAGTAAAGTACCTCAGTCAGGTTTCCTTCCTTTCCTCTCTTTTACCAGCATTTCCTCCCTCAGAGTCTTTTTCTACCCTGCAGATGCCTGACGCCATTATGATACTTTTGGGTTACCCAGAACACCTCATTGCTATTCCCCTCCCTCATACCTATCTCTCCTTGGCACAGCCCCAAACTGTAAATTATTCTTTCCTCTTTCTTCTCAATACTTCCTTTCCCCAATTTCATAATAAGAATAGCTAGCAATAATATCGTTCTTTAAGGTTTTCAAATGCTTCATATATGTAATTTTATTGATCTTCACAATAACTTTGTGAAACAGGGATTATTACACTTATTTTACAGGTGAGGAAGCTGAGACTTAGAGAGGCCAAGTGACTTATCCAGAATTCTACATCTAGTATGTGTCTGAGGCAGGAATTTTAATTCAAATAGCACATGATTATCTTATGCCTTACCTGCTAACAAAAATCTCATTATTTAAGGGCCTCATTCTTAGGTATTTTTTTGTAAAAGAAAGGGATCCAATTCCATTTATACATACCTGTT
The DNA here is from genome assembly GCF_028583685.1 of Petaurus breviceps papuanus. Classification (NCBI taxonomy): domain Eukaryota; kingdom Metazoa; phylum Chordata; class Mammalia; order Diprotodontia; family Petauridae; genus Petaurus; species Petaurus breviceps. The sequence goes on along the minus strand of NW_027185712.1, from coordinate 13,033,089 downwards.
AATGAATAATAATAGCCAAACTTTCCCTTTAGGGTATTTGCATATAATGGAGGACAAATGGAAGCACTTAGTGGGACTGGGTTTATATTACAGAAGAGTGAGTTATATATAGTCAGTACTATGTGTTAAGAAGGGAATTTGGGAAGCCTCAATCCCAAGGGGGTGCTGGAGCCAGCTCTATTTTATAGAAGAGTTGATCATTAGGTTTTCAGCATGAGCATTCGCACATCAGAAATTATAATTTCTACAAATCAGGGCTTGATTTATTGTTATTTTTAATTGTCTAGACATAAGAAAATGTTAATAATCTAGATCAAACTGAAGTGTATTTACATTATGTTTTCTCCTACAGATTCCAGTTAAACATTTACTCTATAAACAATGCTCGAGCTCAGCAATAGTGCAATAAAAGGCTCAGAGAATGAAGCCATGACCACACCAGAGGCCTGTTAGCTGTAGGCTAAAGTGAACAACAATAGACTTTTGTATAGTATTTTGGGATTTGCAAAGTGTTTTACACCCATTTTCTCATAGCAGCCTTCCAGCACCCCTACTTACCACTGTTGTGCCGAAAAAATGAGTGAGACCCCTTATACAAATTGAAAGTAGATTCTTTTAGCCCGCGGCTGCTAGGGGAAAGACCCAAATCAAGCAGCCCCGAACAAGGGTAAAGTACTGGTATATAAAGGCAAAAGAAACCACAAAACTTGTGAAAGCAGGAACTTACAGAAGCTAAAATCAGCAATTGATTAATACTGGTTGCATAGCCATATAAGGATTGACAGTTAGTTTTGTTCCTCCGTACAGCGTGTATACGGAAAGTACCTAGGGCGGGAAATCTTAATGCCCCGGTTTTTCTTGGTGGGCCCTTCTGTCAGTAAATCTTCTTCCTTGAAGAAGGAAGACAAAATGGCCGGCAAGGCTCTGGGATACCAACAATGTTGTAACCTGTATTTTAAGCACAACACAACTCAATACACACATACACACACACACACAGAGGCACATATATAAAACATGTCCAACAATCCCTGCTCTGGTACCAAGTACACCCTCAGTTCCTCTGAATGCTTTTTGAACTTTAAGAATCTCAATAAATTCTGATGGCTCCTTATATGCTCTAGGATCAAATGCAACCTCCTCTGTCATTTGCAATTCTCCATAATCTGATTCCAGACCACCTTTGCAGCCCTTTTATACATCACTCCCCTTCAAGCACTCTTTGATATGAACAAACTAGACTTCTTGCTATTTCTCCTGTATGACACTCCATCTCTGTTTCTATGTCTTTGCACAAACTATCTACCAGGCCCAAGATGCCCTTCATCTTCACCTTCACCTCTCACAATCCTTAATTTCCTTCAAAACTCAACTCTAGCACAATTTTCTAGCTGAGGTCTCATCCTCTTGTCTCTAGTGCCTTCCCTATGCCCATCAAAACAAAAACTTGTTGTTTTTAATATATACATTTTGTATATACTTAGGTACTTAAATGATGCCTCCACTATAGCTCCTTGACTGAAGGTATTCTTTCACTTTTGTCTTTTGCTTAACATATAGTAGATACTTAATAAATGCTTATTGGTGAATTCAATTAAATGTCAATACTTCTGGAGGACATAAGCTCTGAAATTAACTGAGTTTAGACAGGACCCATTACTAGCTGTAGCACCCTTTGGGCCGATATTCTTGCAGATGGTCTTCATAATCTTCCAGATCTCTGGTAGCCATCTATACCAGGATCAAAGTATGAGAGCACAGTTCTCAAATTCTGTCTCAACACATTGTATAACCTAGTGATGCTTGCTATTCTTTACACAAGACGTTCCATATTCCTCTGTCTTTTTTCACTGACTGTCCATATGCCTGGAATAGTCTCCTTCCTCTTCTCTACCTCCCGACTACCTTGGCTTTCTTCAAGTCTCAACTAAAATCCCATCTTGTACAAAAGGCCTTTCTTTGACCCTTTAGATTCTAGTGCTTTTCCTTTGTGGTAACCTTCAGATTATTCAATCTATATCAGTAACTACATTGATATAGATATCAGTAGAAAAGTCTGGAGATTATTCATATCTATATTTATATACATACACAAATATATACCCACATATATGTGTGCATGCAATATACCTATATATAATACACTTACATATATGTATATGTGTGTATATATGCAAACATATTATGTATGTGTGGTTAGATAGATAACTAGAAATAAATACAGAAAGATAGACAGATAGATAGATAGATAGATAGACAGATAGATAGATAGATAGACTGACAGACAGACAGATAGACAGATAGACAGATAGTTCGCATGATTTCTCCCCTATTAGATTGTGAGTTCCTTGAGGACTGGGACTGTTTTCATCTTTATTTGTATTCCCAGAACCTAGCACTGTGCTCAACACATAGTAGGTATTTAATAAATACTTCTTGACTCGTTGAAGAAGAAAGACATTGTAGGGAATCAAATGAAATCAACAAATCAATGAATATTTGTGAAGGGGTCACTGTGTATGGTGACCAGTGTTGGCCGTGGTGGAATGGGTCTCTGCTCTCATGGAATTTGTAGCCTAGAAAGGAGACAAAAAGCCATCATAGACAGGAGTAATACACCAATGATACATGATTAGAGAGTTAGAAACAAAAGACTTTGGGGGGTGGAGTCAAGATGGCGGAGTAGAAGCAGGACCCCCTCCCCCTCCAGCTTCCACCTTCCCCAATCCATGTAAAAAGGGTACTCTAAACAAACTTTGGAGTTGCAGAACCCACAAAATGACACACAGAAGCTAACCTCCTGCTGAGGACAGACTGGCAGGCCAGCAGGAATCGGCTAGCGCAGTGCTCTGGGAGCCGAGCCCAGCCCCAGTTTAATGGGAAGGAATGATACTTAAAAGGTGAAATTAAGAGGTGAGAGAGGAATATAATGAGAGGAGATGGGGAGAGACAGAATGGGGTAAACTACCTCTTATAGAAGAGGCAAGGGAAAATGGTTACAATGGAGGGGAAGAATAGGAAGGCAAAAGGGAATGAGTCAACCTTATTCCCATTAAATTTGGCTTGAGGAGGGAATGAAATACACTCTAAATAGGGTATCTCACCATCTAGGAGTAGGTGGGGAAGGGGATGAGAGGGGTGATGATGGAAGGGAGGGCAGGTGGGGGGCGGGGAGGGAAGTTGGAAGCACCCACTTTTGAAAAGGAACAGGATCAAAGTAGTGAATAGAACAAGTGGGAGGTGGGATAGGAGGGAGGGAAAATATAGTCAGTCTTTTATAATATATCTACTATGTTATTGTTTTGCATTAGCCGCACATGTACAACCTATACTGAACTGCTTATCTTCCCAGTAAGGGTGGGCAACAGGAGAGGAAGGGAATGAATCTGGAATTCAAAGTGGGTAGGGAAAAAATGGGGAGAAAATTTGTAACTCAAAATCTGGTGGAAATGAATGATGTAAATCGGAAGTTAATAAAGCATTTGAAAAAATAAAAAAATAAAAATAAATTTAAAAAAAGAAACAAAAGACTTTGTGGTGTAGAGCAAGGACTCTTAAAACTTTCTTGTGTCCTAAACCCTTTTGGCAGCCTGGTGAAGTCTATGGATCTCTTCTCAGAATAATATTTTTAAATGCACACAAAATAAAATACATAGTACTACTAAAAATTCTACTGAAATAGAATTACCAAAAAAAGAAAAAAAAATAGCCTATACATCTGAGATGAAGAACTTATATTCTTATGTAAACTCCTTGAGAGAAGAGACTGTCATTTTGCTTAACTTTGCATAGAAAGACTGAATGATCTCTTGTGTTGTATGTGGATAAGGGGAGGCATGTTACTAGGTTCAGGTTGCTGAATATTTTATTTTAATTTTTATTTAATTCCTCTTGAGTTTCTATGGACTTCAACATTTAACCAAAAGTTTATTTTATTTTTGCTTTCTTTTTCTGCTGCCCACTCTTAGAACTATTGTTTTAAATACCAAAAAAAAAATGGATTTTGAATTAAAATTTTGTTCTAAGGATTTCAAAAATTCTTTCTCCTCTTCCCTTCCCTCTAAACCTCCCCTAAGATCACACCACTTGGATCATTCCCTATTTAACAATGAAAAACAACAACTAGGAAATCCTAGTGTTAAATGTTTCCTTTCCAACATTTCCCCTAACAAATACTTGAGAGTTTTGTAGTAGGCCTGTCTATCAACAACACTGGTTAGGCAGTTACTGGCCATGTCAACATGGCACCTAACATCTGGATGACAAGTGAAACACTCCAACTTCCAGGTCAATAAACCAATCAATCAATGAAGTATTTATGGAGCTCCTACTTTATACTCAGCCCTGTGTTAGGTGTGGTGGGGAGAACAGGAGGATAGACCAGAGTTCACAAACACTTCATAATAAAGTTAGAGAAAACACATGCAGGCAATAATAAGGACAGTATGAGATAGTGCCTAATCAAAGATTCCAGTCAGTCAGTCAGTAAATATTTATTAAACAACTACTATTTGTAGGTAAACATTGAGGATACAAAGAAAGGCAAAAAGGCAGTCCCTCTTCCCTAGAAACTCACCTTATAGTGGAAGGGGGGACGTGAAAACCATTATGTACAAACGATATATCATATATGCATACGTACAATGTACACACGACACAGACACATATAATGTATACTATACACACACCACACACGGGTGTACACATATAACACATACATTACGTGTACACATGTAATATATGCATCATATACACACATATATCATAAACATACACACGTTAAGGAGAGTTGGGAAAGGTTTCCTATAGAGGGTGGAATTTTAGGTAGCACTTGAAGAAAACCTGAAAACCAGAAGGTAAAGATGAATGGGCTTGAGCATTCCAGGTTTGGGAGACCACAAGTGAAAATACCTGGAGTTTGCAGATAGAGTCTCAAGTGAGGGGCAGCAAGAGTTCAATGTCACTGGATTCTAGAGTACATGGTGGTAAGAGGAGGGTGAGAAAAGTGTAAGAAAACAAGAAAGTTGCTGGGGGGGGGGGGGGGGGACAAGTTATGACGGATTTTGAATTCCAAACAGAGGATTTTATATTTGATCCTAGAGGTAATAGGGAACTACAGTGGGAGTGGGAATGGGCTGTGACTTGGTCATATTTGCCCTTTGGGAAAATCACTTTTTTTTTTGGGAAGGGAGTGGGGAGAAAGTGATGGTGGGCTCTCCAACCAAGAGGTTACTACAATAGTCCAGGCAAGACAGGAGGCAATGAGGGCATTTACCAGGAAAAGGGGTATCAGAGTAGAGAATGATATATATGAAAAAATGTTACAAAGGTAAAATCAGAGAAGCCAGCGATGCTGCAGAGGCAGGCCCAGAAGGAGGCCTGATCAACACAGGGGGCAAGTCATCCCACCAACCACAAGGGCCACTACCAGGCCTATCAACAAAGGGCTGGGACTGGAAAGAGCAAGGTAAGAACAGAATGCAGGGCCCCTGTCCAGGACAGCAAATACTCTTGGGACTCCATACATACAACAGGAATTAAAAAAAAAAAAGCCCCTATCAGGACCTCAAAGGACCAGGATGGCAGAGTGAACACCACCTACTCCAACCCACCCCCTTTGACCCTGAAAACATAGTAACTATTGCCCCAGGGCAAAACCCTCTAAAGTAAATGCTTGGGAACCCTAGAGGAAGGGCATGGCTAGGGCCCTGCCTCACAATGGGTAGAAAGCCGACTACAAAGACAAAGACTCTGGAGTCCTACTATACTCAGAGGAAGGAACCAAACTCAGAAGGAGACAATGTGGACTCCACACCCACAGCTGAAACATCAACAGGGAAAGGGTCCCAAGCACAGAAAGCTCTCCTAGATGAGCTCAAAAGGAACTTTGGAAACCAAATGTGAGAGATAGAAGACAAAATGAATAAGTATCTTAAAATCAAAATTGCAGAATTAGAAAAACATTATGATGAAGAAAACAGCTCCTTAAAAAGAAAAGTGTATGTATGATATGGAAAAGGAGCTCCAAAAATTAACCAAGGAAACTGATTTGCAAAAACTAGAATCAACCAAACTGAAACAAATAACTCTATGAGGAACCAAGAATTAGTCAAACAAAACATCAAGTATGAAAAATTGGAAAAAGAGGTAAAATATCTCAATGGAAAAATAACTGACCTGCAAAACAGATCCAGGAGAGATAATCTGAGAATCATAGGCCTACCAGAAAATCATGATGAAAAAATGAGCCTGGACAACATTCTCCAAGAGCTCATTAAGGAAAATTGCCCTGAGATACTAGAACCTGAGGGTAAAATAGAAATCGAGAGAATCCACAGGACACCTCCTGAAAGAGATCCCAAACTGAAAAGTCCTCAAAATGTTGTGGTCAAACTCAAGAATTATCAGGTAAAAGAGAATATATTTCAAGTGGCCAGGGAGAAACAATTCAAATATCGAGGAACCACAGTGAGGATCACACAGGATTTGGCAGCCTCTACACTGAAAGATCGGAGGCAGTGGAATACAATTTTGTGGAAGGCAAAAGAGCTCGGGTTACAACCAAGGATCACCTACCCAATGAGACTGAGCATATTCTTCCAGGCAAAGAGATGGTCATTCAACAATATAACAGAGTTCCAGACTTTCCTGATGAAAAAGCCAGAGCTCAAAGGAAAACTCAACGAGATGCAAGAGTGACATAGAAAGGTAAACAAGGAAAACACACACACACACACACTTTGTTATTTAATAAGATCAAACTGTTTATAGATAAGTAGAGGATATAAGTATAAATTACACGAAATGATGATTAAAAAAAAATCTTATTAAGGGCTGCAAAGTGACTTCAATGGAAGAAGAGGAATGATTGAAGTGGAAAAGGGTAAATTATGCCACACAAAGAGGCATAATATAGCAGAGGAAAAGAAGGGAGGGAGATGAGTATTATATGAGCTTTTCCCTCATTGGGTCTGGTGCAAGGAGGGAATAACAACCAATTAAGCACAGGACTCTATGGAGAAGAGACATAAAACATATCATATTAGAGGGAAAGAGGGGAGAGAGAGGAGCTTCGCATGAGATTTGTTCCTGTCATTCTTGGTGCGAAGAAGAAATAACATACTTCATTAAGTATAAAAATATCCTACAGGCAGTAGGAGGGAGAAAGGGCTGTGGAAGGGGGCGGTGGTTAGTAGGGAGGGAAGAAGGTGGAAGGGGAGGAAAAGGGAGGGGGGCTCATAAGGGAATACTGAGCGAGGCGGTGGTCAAAAGGAAAACTATTAAGGAGGGGAAGGGAGAAGGGGAGAAAAAAAATAAGCATTAATAAGGTAGGGAATAGGATGGAGGGAAAGAAACAGATAATAATCATAACTGTAAATGTGAATGGAAGGAACTCTCCCATAAAACGGAGATGGATAGCAGAATGGATTAAAAATCATAATCCTACAATATGCTGTTTACAAGAAACACATTTGAAACAGAGGGATACACACAGGGTAAAGGTAAAAGTCTGGAGTAAAATATATCATGCCTCAGCTAAAGTAAAAAAAGCAGGGATAGCAATTCTTATCTCAGATAAAGCAAAAGCAAAAATTGATCTAATTAAAAGAGATAAAGAAGGAAACTATATCCTGCTAAAAGGCACCATTGAGAATGAAGCAATATCATTACTTAGCATATATGCACCAAGTGGTATAATATCCAAATTCTTAGAGGAGAAGGTAAAGGAATTAGAGGAAGAAATAGTTAGCAAAACTATACTAGTGGGAGACCTTAATCTCCCCCTCTCTGAACTTGATAAATCCAACCTCAACATAAAAAAGAAAGAAATTAAGCAGGTGAACAGAATTTTAGAGAGGGTAGGTATGATAGATCTCTGGAAAAAAAAAACTGAATGGGAATAAAAAGGAATATACTTTCTTTTCAGTGGTTCATGGCACATACTAAAAAATTGATCATTTTCTAGGGCATAAAAACCTCACAATTCTGTGCAGTAAGGCAGAAATATTAAATGCATCCTTTCCAGATCATGATGCAATAAAAATGATATGCAATAAAGAGCTATGGAAAGACAGACTAAAAACTAATTGTAAATTAAACAATTTAATCCTAAAGAATGAATGGGTCAAATAAGAAATTATAGAAACAATTAGTAATTTCACTCAAGAGAATGATAATAATGAGACAACATACCAAAATTTGTGGGATGATTAAAGGCAGTTCTTAGGGGAAGTTTTATATCCCTGAGTGCATACATGATTAATTAGAGAAAAAGGAGGTCAATGAATTGGGCATGCAATTGAAAAATCTAGAAAAAGAACAAATACAAAATACCCAATTAAATACAAAATTTGAAATATTGAAAACCAAAGGAGACATTAATAAAATTGAAATTAAGAAAACTATTGAATTAATAAATAAAACTAAGAGCTGGTTTTATGGGTAAAAAAAAACAATAAAATTGATAGTCCCTTAGTCAATATGATAAAAAAAAATGAAAGAAAAAAAACCAAATTATGAATATCAAAACTGAAAAGGGTGAATCTACCTCCAATGAAGAGGAAATCAAAATAATAATTAGGAATTATTTTTCTCAATTGTATGCACATAAATTTGACAATTTTGGGGAAATGGAAGAATATTTACAAAAATACAAGTTGCCCAGATTAACTGAAGAGGAAATAAATTATTTAAATAACCCCATCTCAGAAAAGAAATTGAACAAGCCATTAGTCAACTCCCTAGGAAAAAATCTCCAGGGCCAGACGGATTCACTAGTGAATTCTATCAAGCATTTAAAGAACAATTGATTCCAATACTCTACAAACTATTTGGGAGTGAAGAAGGAGTCCTACCAAATTCTTTTTATGACACAAATATGGTACTGATACCTAAATCAGGAAGAGATAAAACAGAGAAAGAAAATTATAGACCAATCTCCCTCATGAATATAGATGCAAAAAATTCTAAATAAAATACTAGCCAAAAGATTACAGCAACTTATCTCAAGAATAATACACTTTGATCAGGTAGGATTTATTCCAGGAATGCAAGGATGGTTTAGTATTAGGAAAACCATCAATATAATCTATTATATCCACAATAAAACTAGCAGAAACCACATGATCATCTCAATTGATGCAGAAAAGGGTTTTGACAAAATACAATATCCATTCCTATTAAAAACACTAGAAAGAATAGGAATAAATGGAGCCTTCCTTAAAATAATAGGTAGCATCTATTTAAAACTATCAGCAAATATTATATGTAATGGGGATAAGCTAGAAGCATTATCAATAAGATCAGGCATGAAACAAGGATGTCCACTATCACCCCTCTTATTCAATCTGGTACTAGAAATATTAGCAGTAGCAATTAAAGAAGAAAAAGAAATCAAAGTAATCAAATTAGGGAAAGAAGAGATGAAGTTATCACTCTTTTCAGATGATATGATGGTATACTTAGAGAATCCTAGAGAGTCAAGTAAAAAACTACTTGAAATAATAAATAAATTTGTCCAAGTTGCAGTACATAAAATAAACCCACATAAATCCTTGGCATTCCTATATATTTCCAATGAAATTCAACAGCAAGAGATAGAAAGAGAAATCCCATTTAAAGTTACTGTAGATGTTATAAAATATTTGGGAATCGACCTGCCAAAACAAACCCAGGACCTATATGATCACAACTACAAAACACTCTTCACACAAATTAAGTCAGATCTAACTAATTGGAAAAATATCAATTGCTCATGACTGGGTCGAGCTAATATAATAAAAATGACAATTTTACCTAAATTAAATTATATATTTAGTGCCATACCAATCAATCTACCAAAAAACTATTTTATAGAGCTAGAAAAAATAGTAACAAAATTTATTTGGAAGAATAAACGGTCCAGAATATCAAGGGAATTAATGAAAAGAAATGCTAAGGAAGGTGGACTAGCTGTACCAGATTTCAATCTGTATTATAAAGCAGCAGTCATCAAAACTGCTTGGTACTGGCTGAGGGAATAGAGGAGTGGATCAATGGAATAGATTAGGCACACGAGATTCAGCAGTCAATAATTATAGTAATCTATTTTTTGATAAACCCAAAGACCCTAGTTTTTGGGATAAGAATTCACTATTTGACTAAAACCGCTGGGAAAACTGGAATATAGTATGGCAGATACTGGGCATAAACCATTACCTAACACCATATACCCAAATCAAGTCTAAATGGGTGCATGATTTAGGTATAAAGGTTGATACTGTAAACAATCTCAGAAAACAAGGAATAGTTTACCTGTCAGATTTGTGGAAAGGGAAAGACTTTATGACTAAACAAGAATTAGAGAACATTATGAAATGCAAAATGGATAATTTTGATTACATTAAACTGAAAAGCTTCTGTACAAACAAAGCCAATTTAACCAAGATTAAGAGGGAGGTGGGAAATTGGGAAAGAATTTTTACAACTATGTCTCTGATAAAGGACTCATTTCTAAAATATACAGAGAATTGAGCCAAATTTATAACAATACAAGTCATTCCCCAATTGATAAATGGTCAAAGGATATGAACATACAGTTTTCAGGGAAAGAAATTAAAGATACCTATAAGCACATGAAGAAATGCTCTAAATCGCTACTGATTAGAGAAATGCAAATCAAAACAACTCTTTTTGTGGTAGCAAAGAATTGGAAATTAAGGGGGTGCCCATCAATTGGGGAATGGCTGAACAAGTTTTGCTATATGCATGTTATGGAATACTATTGTGCTATAAGAAACAAGGAGCAGATGGACTTCATATTTACCTGGAGAGGCTTATACGAACTGATGCTGAGTGAGAAGAGTAGAGCCAGTAGGAATTTGTACATAATTACAGACACGACGTATGTGTGATGACCAAGTCTGATAAACTGGACTCTTCTCAGCAATCCAGAGACATTAGTCAAACCCCAAAGTATCATGATAGAGAGAGATGTTTACATCCAGAGAAAGAACTGCGATTGAACCCAGATTGAAGCAAACTACCTGCCCTTTTTCATCTTCTTGTTTGGTTTTGTTTCCTCTATCCCATTCTTCATTCCATCTGTTACAATTCTTCTGTATAACCTGACTAATGACTAATGTGAAAGTATTTGCTGATACTATACTTGATTGTATGCCGCCATGGCGGTGGGGTGGGGGTGGGGGGATGGAGAGAAAATTTAAAACTCAAGGAATCTTGTAAACTAAAAGTAAACAAATTAATAAAGTCCACTATGAACTGCAAAAAACAAACAAAAAAACAAAGGTAAAATCATTAGCCTTGACAGCAGATTGGAGATGGAGGACAAGAGAGAGTAAAGAGGCAAGGATGACACCTAGATTATGAGTGTGGTGACTGGAATAATGATATTCCCCTTGAACATAATAGTAAAATTAGGAAGAAAGCATAGTTTAGATAGCAAAATAATGTGTTCAGTTTAGGATATGTTGAGTTTAAGATATCATTGAGAAATGAAGTTTGAGGTGTCTAATACGCAATTGAACATTAGATCCATAAAGTCAACAGTGAAATTAGGAAAAGAGATGCAGATTTCAGAATAACTAGCACAGAGATGATAATTGGATTCATGGGAACTGGGGTGATCATCAAATGAAATAGCATAAAGAGAGAAGAGAAGAGGACCCAGGACAGAACCATATGGGGCATCTGCAGTAAGCAAGCATGATTTAGATAGAGATCCAACTAAAAGACTGAGAAAGTGAGTTCACAAAGGTAGGAGAACTGAAAGACTGGTGTCATGAAAACATAGCAAGTAGAGAGTATCATGGAGAAGAGAGTGATTGACAGGGTCAAAAGCTACCAAGAAACCAAGAAGAATGAAGACTGAGAAATGGCCTTTAGATTTGGCAATTAAGAGAGTATCAGTTCTTTGGAGAGAGCAATCACCTTTGAATAATGAGGTCAGAATCCAGATGAGACAGTTAAGAGAGTTAAAGGAAGGAAAATAGATCCACCTGTAGTAGGCAGCCTTCTTAAGGAGTTTAGCTATTAAAGGTAGGAAAGATATGGGACAATAATTAACAGGAATTGACATATATACTGAAAAGAAGGTTGGGTGGGACCAGAGGCACATTGAGGAAAGGTATGTCTGCTTGCTTTATTCAGAGAAATAATTTGAAATAAAGTTGAAAATAAGGATGACCCAGAGTGGGAAATTAACCCTTTCCCTTGACAAGAGGGAATGAATGTTTAGTGGATGCCAGCACATCTAGGACTCCCTCTGATATGTCAGTGTTTCTGTGATTTTAAAGTATTTTCTTTCTCTAGAGGCAGAAGGAACTGTGTAGTGAATAAGGCATTGCATCGAGAGGCAGGATGATAGTGGCAATGGATGGATGGGTGGAGAATGGACATTTTTATAGGCAATAGGGAAGCAATCAGCAGACAGAAAAAGATATAATAATTAATAAGAAGAACAAGAAGAGGAAGAAAAAACAAGAAGAAAAAGAAGAGCAACTCACATTTATATGGTATTTACTGTGTTCCAGGCACTGCGCTCAGAATTTTAACAAATGTCATCTCATTTGAGCCTCCCAACAACCCTGGGAGGTAGGTGTTATTATTATCTCCAATTTATAGATGAGGAAACTAAGGTAAAAAGAAGTGACTTGCACAGGGTCACATTGCTAGAAAGTGTCTAAAGCCACATTTGAACTCAGACCTTCCTGACTCCAGGCCCAATACTTTATCCACTCTGCAACAGTGGGGAAGATAGAGTGAAGATGATTGGGAGAGGGCAATCCTCAAAGGCAGGGACTGTCTGGTTTTTATCTTTGTATCTTCAGGTTCTAGTACAGCAACTAGCATTTAGAAGGTGCTTAATAAATGTTCACTGATTTTAAATCACAAAGAAAGCTATTATGAATTAATGAAACAGGGGAGCAATTGCGTGATTTTGGGGGTGAAAGGATTCTAAGCAGGATCTGGCTCCCAAATCTTTCATTGGTCAGTAAAAGTGCCTGAGATTCTACCATTAGAGTTTTTCCCATTTGGTTTAACCATTATCTGGCACCAAATTCCTCTTTTAAACAGGGAACCTATTTAGTCCCTAACCCTTCAATAAGAATAAATCATTTAATTGCTTAATACATTAATTAAATAAATACATATTAAATTCCTGTTTGTATTGGATGAAAAACATTGTGTTAGTTTCCTAAACACTGGGGGAAATAAAAAGATAAATAAGATATGACCCCTGCCCTCATGGATCTTATTATCTAATTCATGATTTTATTAGTTTTTCCTCCCTTTCAGGAGACATGATTTCAGAAAGAGGGGGAAGGGATTCAGAAATGATGAGAAGAAAGAAATAGTGAAGACAAATTCTGCCTTCTTTACAATTTGTCTGAAGCCCGCCCCAGCTGAGTTGTTTGGTCTCAGTAACTAGAGTAGGGTCAAATTCTTATTTTTCCCCTTTCAGTCTATCCCTCCTAGCCAGAGTTGGAAGAATAAATCGTGGATCAGTAAATCAGCAGAGCTGAGAGATCAGTCAGTCAGTCAATCTTAAGAGCATTCTCGGATTTGTGGATGCCTTGAGAAGGATGCTTAGAAAAACCCAGGATAGGGTAGTTATTAAAAGAGATTAAAGGGTATTAGCTAGTGCCTCAGCAAGTTATAATTAAAAAGGGGGGGAGAAGAAAGGAAACAGGAGGCTAATTTTTCCAGTCACTGGAATTTCAAGGAGGAGCAAGTTGGCCTGTGTGCCCTTATTCCCTTATATTAGTTCTCTGTTTAAATCTCACCCAAGCTCCTGTTTTTCTTGGTCCAAATACCCTAGCTGATTTCTTTGTGTTAGAGAAAATGGAGACAGAGGAAACTGAATTATCCTGCCAATCCAACTTCTAGTGGGATTTTTCACCTAAGGTTTTTAAATTCCTCTCTAGAAATAAACAAAATAATCCCAGAAGATTCCTCTCACCCTTATTCCTCATCCTAAGCATGGGATGGAGGCATTTTCATGATGTTGCACCTGGGGGAGATGAAGCTAGAGACATAAAGGAAAGGAAGGCTTCCCAAGGGTGTCTGACTGACCAAGTGACTGAATTACTAGCCATCATTCTTTGTGATAAAGCACGGAAATTTGTCCCCCATTCTTCGTGATTAACAAAAGTAACCTTTTCTGTGGGGGTTGGAGAGGTATGGGGAAAGAACCTAGATGGACAGATGTTAAAATTCCAACACTTGACTAGAAATGCCTGACATTTTACCCTTTAATTTTGCTACCTTTTTGACCCTGGAAATGAAATTTAATCTCTCTGAGCCTCAGTTTTCTCATGTGGAAAATGTTGGGTTTTTACTAAATGATCTTTAAAACCCCATCCTAAATACTAGGATCCTATAGATTTTTATGACTTGTTTAGCTGCTTTTAGCCCTGTTAAAAACACAACTCTCCCTTCTCCTCATAAATTATTACCCTTCAAAGTCTAGTAGTAGGATATCAGCTCCTCCAAAGTGTAACTTCTCATCTTTTCCTTTCCCTTTCCCTTTCCCTTTCTCCTTCACTTTCTCTTTTCCTTTCCCTTTCCTTTCCCCTTCTCCTGCTCAGGGAACTATCCCCCAAAATCATGAAAAGAAAGAGAAAAAAAGTGGTTCATAAAAAAAAAAAATCAACATCTCACTTGTGACTAAGAATTAGGAAGAACATCCCACACTATTAGTCTCTAGGAGGGAAGGAGGTACTTCCACCCTCCCCAATTCTTCTTTGGGGCCAAGTTTGGTCTTTTTTAATAAATTATACAGTACTCAGTTTCTTTTTTGCTGCTGTTCTTTCTGTTTATATTGATGTAGTCATTGTTGGGATTGTTGTCCTGTTTCTTCTTACTTCATTCTTTATCAGTTCAAATAGATTCCTAATGCCTCTCTTTATCATATTTGTCAGTTCTTACAGCCCAATAATATTTCATTATATTCATGCATCGTAATTTGCTTAGCCATTCCCCAGTTGATGGACATCTACTTTGTTCCCAGTTCTGTCTTGCTGCAAAAAAAAAAAAAATTGCTACTATGAAAATCTTGGTATATATGGGATTAATATGCTCCGGCAGTGGGATCTATGGCTCAAGGGTATGGGTATTTTAGACATTATTTAAACATGAATTCAAATTTTTTCCAGGATAGTTGTGCAAATTTTTACCTTCACCAAAAGGATTTTAGTGTATGTCTTAAGCCTTTTAAACATTGACTATTACAACCTTTTCGTCTCCTTGGTCCATTTTGCATTTGTGAGATAAGACCTCAGAGTTGTTTTGATTTGCATTTTTCTTATTAGTGATCTGGGGCACTTTGATATTGTCATTAACGGTTTGCAACTATTCTTTTGCGAACTATTCATGTTTTGAGAAATTATCCACTGGGGAATGACTTTTGATCTTATATATTTTTGTTAATTCCTTATATATTTTGGATATCAGACCCCCATCGAAGATATTTGATATAAAGATTTTTTTTTCCACCATTGATACTATATCTTTTTAGCCTGGCTGCATTGATTTTTTTTTAAGTGTGGGGTACAATGATTAGTACCCCTCCAAAATATTGAGGCATCTTCATGTGAAAAATAAAGTCAGCTATTTATCTAGGTGTTTGATCTCTACCATACAAAACACCTAGAAATTTGGAAACCTCTGGGTGATTAACCTAGCCCTTTTGCTTTCATATTCAAAAGCATTCTTTAAGATGAATAGAAGGAACCTTTACATAGGCTTCACCAAAGGAAAGGATCAGATAACTTTAAGGGGCCATTTCAAATTGTAAAGGTAGCTTTTGTGGGCTTTTCCCTCTTTGTTTCTTAGCTCTGAATTGCCTGATTATTTGACTGAATTTCCAGAATCAACTTTGTTGCCTTGGTGTCACAGATATAAGCCCTGCTGACTTGGATACAAAATAATGACTCTGCTAAGTCGACAGGGGCCCGCCCCTCAGTCCTCTGCTCATCTCAAACCTGTTCAGAATATAGCTAAAAACCAGGACCTAAGCAGAAAAGGGCCTCTGGGCAGTCAGAGGAGACATCCTAACTTTGTTCAATAGTATTTATGCACTTAAAACAAAGCTCTTAAGTCCCTCAGTCAGAAATTATTTCTTTTTCTCATTAAAAATAAACAAACAAACCAAACACAAACTAATCAATTAGGAAGGGTGGTGGCTAGTGTTTGCTGCACTCACTACATGAAGTGATAGCAGTTAGCTTAACAGTAAAGGTGGAGAAAGAACAACTAAAAAAAAAACAGACACAAGAACTCAGAAAGCACAGAAGGTGGGTAGGGTGAAGTTAAAATAGGAAGAAATAGCCCAACATATGTCAGGAGACCAAAAATGCATTCCTATATTACAGCAGAGTACATTAAGTGATGTTGCTAATGAAGACCCTGGGTCATTAGGGAAGGATTCATCATCAGTTCAGTTACTCTGTTAAAGACAACATTAAGGTGAGGCTGCTTGTCCACAGATTTCCATCTACATATTATTGCTTAGAAGAGCAAACTTCCATTTCCTAATAAATTCACTCATGTTGGGCAGCTCTTTCTGAGATAGTATTGGATGAATGAAGTTTCATTGGGTTTAGCTTTTCATTGGCCTCTGCTTTCCTCCAAACATGCCAGAAAGATACCATCTTAGTGTCTAGGACCCAGATAGTGTTTATTTGGGAAAAGGAGTTGTGCTCACCTGGCAGAAATAACAATGCTTGGGGTGACCTTTAAGAGGAATGAAATCCAATGAAAACAATTTAGGAGAAATTGGGAAACCCCCTGCAGGGACAGAGAGAGATATGGCAGCAGTTAGGGGTTATTCAGTGAGAAGGAACTGAGGGTGAGAATACAAAGCAAGTGAAAGGGACCCAGCAGCTTGATCTGGCCTAACTGTGGGGCAAGGAAGAAAGCAGTCCTTAGGGACTGGGCCTTGTGTAAGGGGGGGGAGGGGGTAACCAGTTCAATCCATTCTCTCTAACTGACCCCTGCACATGCCATGATAATTCCCATTTCCATATGCAATTTTCTCTGTCAAAAATGTTTCCTCCTCTCCTCTACGGCTATTAAATTATGGCCCAGCTCATTTGCTGCTTCCTTTTTGAACGCTGACAGAGAGGTGATGAACTCAAAATGCAGAATGAGACAGATATTTTTGGACAAGACCAGTGTGGGAATTTGTTTTGATTGACTACACATTTTTGTATGAGGGTTTTTTTTCCTCTCTCCCCTCCACCCTCCCCCAGATGAAGAAATAGTAGGGAAAGAAACTGAATGCTTATTATCTAAAAACTAAATAAAATACAACTTTCTCCATGTTTACCTGAAAGGACTGCTTCCCATCCCCAATAACTACAATCCCAATAGCTTTAGAATTCATATCTTCAGAGACATTACCTCCCCACCCTACTTTCTAAGACCTGATTCCTCCCAACTCATTGCAAAACCTTATACGAAGTCGGACAGGCATCTTCTGCCACATCACGCCCTATCCCTAATGGCTAGTTCCTCAACTGGACATATTGATTAACTGTTGTAGGCCTCCAAAAATTATGCAGGGCTAGAGAGAATGCCTCCTCTAAATTCCAGCCACATTTACCCTCCCCCAGCAGTCTTTCTGATGCTGTGGTCTTGCCTTTAACAAGGCCTATTTTAGCTTCAGCTGTTTCTGCTCTCCACTCTCTTTCCCTCCCCTCCCTTGCCTCCATAATGTGTGCTAGAACTTTGCCTCTCCCTCAATTCGGTGAGGAGTGACTGTCCATGGCCAGCAAAGACCCTTTACTCCCTTCCATTCTCTACCTGTAAGGTCACTTCATCAAACTAAAGCTCATTAAAGGAAAAGGCAGAGAGAGGCGATCCAGCATCCTGACCCCAGATATTGTAGCTGAAAAAGCCCTTTGCCTTTTATATTTCAACCCTGAATAGGTGTATGACTCAGAACTGGAAGGATTTGTAGCTGACACTCAATAGAATCTGCTCTCGAATTTTGACAAATCCCATCTTGAGCCAAGAAGAGAAACAGATATTGATCCTAAGTGTACCTAATTCATCTCTGCACTTGTAATCCCAAAAGAAAATGCCTTCTATGACCGGAGGGCGGTCAATATTTTTTCCATCTTGTAAAATAAATAGCAGTTATTTTGGTGTGTCTTCATGCGTCTGGGGCACCAGAAGTAAACAAAGTGTTGATTTTTCCTCCTTCTGCAGCAGAGTTATAATATCTTCTGCGTCCCCTGATTGGACTAATTAAAACCACATCAAATGATTTGGATTGATGAGTGACTGGAGGCCACTGTATCATACTGCAGGCCACTGTTATGAGAAAGTCTCGGTCCCCAGACTGGGGAATGTTGCATCAGTAGAGAGTTGGTTGAACACATACAATAAATCGCAACAAAATTCATTTCAGGAGAATGTCTCTTACTGTAGCAACATTACTGCCATATTTACACATAGGAGGTGCTCTTGGTAGCCAGAGATTCACTTAGAAATAGGATTTCATTAAATGACTTTTCTTATTTTTGTCTGTAAAAACGAAACCAACCAGGTAACTTCTTAAGGGTCAAGAGGATAAGATCAGATCCAGAACCTTTTGTTCTTTATAATTGTATTATACAATTGTCTCTTTATTGGTGGGAGGAATCTGCAACATTGGAAATACTAAAAATGAGGATTACTCTCAGTTTGGGCCCCAACTCCCATTCCCCCCCCCCCGTTATCTTTCCTAAGTTAATTCAATCCAACAAAACCAACTCTTAGAAAAGATGAGAGTCAAAGGTTGGCAAATATGTTGACAAAAGTGTTGCTCAGTGTGAGTTTTGTCTGCACACACATAAGGACTTTGACCATTTTGATTGAATAGTTCCCTAATTGGTCTCTGACTCAATCCTCTCTACTCTGCAATCTATACTCAACAAATCTGCCAAAGCAATATTTCTAAAGCATTTCTTTGACCATGTCACTGCCCTGATCAATAAACTCCCTGTTACCTAGGGGATCAAATGCAAACTTCTCTGTTTAGCATTTAAAGCCCTTCACAACCTGACTCCAATGCACCTTTCCAGGTTTACTATATTCCCATACAGCCAAACTACCTTTTTTGTTTTTCCTCACAAATAATATTCCATTCACCATCTCAGTATCTGTGCAAAGGAGGTCTCCAATTTAATCAATATTCTCCCTCTTCAGCTCAAACTCTTGGATTCTCTAGTTTCCTTTGAGGTTTACCTCAAGCATCACCTCCTACTTAAGGCTTTCTCAGACACTCCAAGTTGCTAACCACTTTCTTTCAAAGTACCACGTCTCAGCTGTACTCCTGTGGACCCTTTCTCCCATTGGTTAGTCCTTCCCATCACCTACATTTTGGGGAAAGACTCTAGAGCAGCCATTCCTCATTCCCCAGACTTAACTCCATACCTCTCTTTCTCCCTGCTTTTCAGCTGTCCTTTTATGTGTTAGAACATAAGTTCCTTGAGATCAGGAACTGTCTTTCTTTTTACTTATATCTGGATTCCCAGCACGTAGCACAGTGCTAAATGCTTTGTTAGTGCTTAATAAATGTTTGATGATGGCTTGATCTTGCATTTATATTGTATATTCTTATATAAACATGTATTCTTGGAGAGAATGTAATCTTTAGGAGGGTGGAAATTATTTCATTATTTCTGTTCTATCCCCAGGACCAAGAAGAGTGTTTGTCTGTTTGACATTTCAAATCAGATTTCCCCTTAAACACATCATGTACAAAACCGAACTCATTATTTTTCCCTCAAAACTCTCCCATCTTCCAAACATATTTCTATATAAGGTCTCACCATCCTTTCAGTCTCCCAGGCTTATAACCTCAGTACTTTTCTGGACTTTTCACTCTTCCTCACCTCACATTGCCAATCAATTACCAAATCTGGTCATTTCTATCTCTACAACATCTTACCACCTTCTCTCCACTAATACAGGTACCACCTTGGTTCAGGCCCTCATCACTTCTCCTTAGATTAATTCGGAAGCCTCCTAATTGGTTATTGGCTCACATCCTCACCTCCCCAGTCTGTTTTCCTCACTGCTATCAAAATAATTTTCTTTAAACTCATATTTGACCATGTGACATCCATACTCATTCAACTTCCACGACTTAATTATTGCTTCTAGGGAAATACGCATACATATACATACATGTATACTCTATATTATATATGTCTACATGTATGCTTTTATGTTAATTTTCATGTCTTCACACACATTCTTCTAAATAACTTTTAAATTCTGTCAAATCTATCTTTCTAATCTCATTGATTATTCGTCCTCCACCTTCACATTTTAAGTCATACAAACTGGCCTTTTCTCTTTTCCTCACATAGGACACTCCTCCTGTCACTATGCCTCTGAATTGGTTATTGTATCCTCCCTCCTTACCTCCACCTCAAAGAGGGTCCCTCTTCCTTTAAGATGAAGTTCAATTACTCTCTTCTCCAGTAAGCCTTTTCTGGTTCTCTCAACTGCTAGTACTTTCTCTCCCCAACTACCTTGTGTTTAACTAGTTTGTATTTCTTCTCTCTCTCATATATATATATACATGCACACATATGTATATACATATATACATACACACACGTATATATAAATATATATATATATGCTTATCTCCTCCATCAAAACACAATTCCTTGTATATGGAAACTATGTCATTATTTGTGCTTATGTCCCAAGCATCTAGACCAATGTCTGACACATAAGGTGTGCTTGATAAATACTTGTTGACTGATTAATTGATACCATGATAGAAACTTAGTCAAAGGAACTTTATAACTTCAGGAAAGGCAGATTTCTATGATAAATGTAAAGGAGTTGTTAAAAAAAATTCAGGATAGTTGGAATATATATGAACTTTGTGATATTGTAATTAAGAAGGATCACAAAGCTTTCCTCCAAATTATCCCTCTGTTACCTTGCAAAGAGAAATGCTTACTCCAAGTGGCGAATGAAGTTGACACTATTTTTCTAGACATAGTCCACTGGGTGGCATGTATACAAATCATCTAGGTCAATTTGATTTGATTCAGCAAGGATTTTTAAAGTGCCTACTATATCCCAGGATCTATGAGAGGTATCGGGGATTGTTTCAGGGGAAGGGGGAAGACGGAGAGAAGGGGATATTTGTGATGTTCTTGGTATAGGGAGATTCCAGTGAGGAAATCAACAAATCAGCAAACTGCTCTGTAACTTAATCTCTTACAGAGCTGCCTGGGAACACTGAGAAGTTAAGTGACTTTTTCCAAAGTCACAAATCCATTATATGTCAGAGCTGGGATTTAAACATGTTTTCCAGACTCTAAGATCAGCTCTCAGGAAGCCATTCTATATTCCCAATTCCAGTTACTGAATATATAAAGACAAATATCAAAATAATTTCTGCCCTCAATGTGCTTAGATTTTTTTAATGGCCTAATGCTTTTTTTTTTAAACAGAATGGGCTGGATGTTTCAGAATCATATAGACCCAGCTCAAGTTTAGAAGAAAATGATCCTTAGCTCTGGTAAAGGACATGAGATTGGAGGCTCAGAATCAAATTGACAGATGCCATAGAGACAGGCAGGTAGACAGACATTCTTTTGTAGTGTTTTTTTCTAGGAACCGATATCATTTCTAATCAATCAATAAACCAATGAATTAAAAAATACTTAAAATTTCCTGTGTAGGTGCTAGGCACTGTGCTCAGGGCTGAAATGACATGTTCCTGCCCTTAGACAGCTTACATTGGATCAAGAGAGACAATGTGAACACACATAAGTTGATTAAAGAATACATACAAGGTGACCAGGAAAAGCTTCAGGCAAGAGGTGGTTCTGGGGGTGAGTTATGAAGGTGGGTGGGGATATAAGAGGCAAAGTTGGGGAGGAAATGTACTGCAGTCCCAAGAGACATAAAAAGCTACATTTATAGGTATGAGATTCATCTGCACAAAAATGATCATTGAATTTGTTGGGTGCTGAAGAGATCAATCACTATGAGAGATTATAAGGAATAAAACAAGAGAGTGCAGGACAGAACCTTGGGGTATAACTCACACTTAGGGGACATATTATGCATGATGATACATCAAAAGTGACATGGGAAACAAGAGTCTGATGGGTAAGAAGAGAACCAGACGACATTGAGGGAGGGAGGGAGGAAGAGACAGAGACACAAAGACATAAAGACAGTCAGACAGGGAGAGATGGAGACTGAGACAGAGACAGATAAAGCCCTGTCACAGGAAGTAAAGGAGGAGAATATGCTTGAAGATGGGTTGGGTTAACTGTCAGAAGATGCAGAGAGGTCAAGAAGAATATCTGAGAAAAAGTCATTGGATTTAGCAGTTCTGAGATCACAGGTAACTTCAGGGATGAGGTTAGATTGCAAGAGGTTGAGAATTAAGTGGGAAGAGGAGAAGAGGAGGCAACAAATATAGACTGTTTTTGCTAAGATTACATCTATGACATGAAGGAAAGATAGAGGATGCTTTCTTAACAGGATGGTATGCAGTAGTGAGAAATTTTTTTAAGGAAGGGGAATACTTGGACCTTATTATAGGTAGCAGGGAAATTGGCACAGTGACTTCTCTAAGGTCACACACAGTGAGTATAGTGGCTAGAGAGGGTCCTTGAAATCATACGTTCCATTTTCATTTCCTAGCTGGGGAATGTGGGATTCAGACAGGTTATATGGTGTGCTCAGGTTCACATAGGTTGTAAGGAAGAGAGCTGGGTTTCAAACCCAGTTCAGCTGACTCCAAATCCAGTGATGCAGTAATCTTTGTACTGCACCATATTGCCACACACACACACACACACACAGGCACACACACACACACACACACTTCCCCCCCGCTCTCATTTATTTTCTGAAAACTCACAACATAGATCTCCTGGACTTGGTTCCCCTCTGGAGATATAGCAGGTATTTGTTCTTTCTCTTGTGGACATGAGGTAGAAATGAATGAGAAAGAAAAAATAAAGAAAAAGTTTGGGTAAAACCAAAGGAAACAATTTCCAAAATCTTAGTTGTAGAGATGCTGCCTGAGTGTGAATCTCTCACTGATCACAGCTCTCCCAACAAACTAATTAGAAATGTCAGAGCCAGAGAGTCCATGTTATGGAAAAGAGGCATATCTCAAGGGCATGTAAATAAGTCATTTGGGGAGGCTTATGTTGGTGTCTTTATATGTGTAGGAGAGATACTGAGCTTATCCCAGCATGGGTGGAACTGGAGCATCATGCAAGCTTATGTTGAGAATGTTCAGAGCGGATCAAGACATTTACCAAGGTGCTTCTATCCCACTTTGTTCTTCAGGGCTCTAAAGGTAGAAAAGGGATGTGTAAACTGAGAAAAAAAATTCAGGCACAAAGTGTTGCTGACTTGAAACATCCAGCAATGTGTATGTTATATATTTTGTATATATTGTACATATATTTGTATATTATATATTGTGCATATTATGTAAGGCTGTGTGTATATATAGACATATGCACAAATATGCGTCACATATAATATTAAAGGATTAAAGCTGGGAAAGGCATGTCACCTAGTCTGTTCTCTTCATGTTATACCTAAGGGAAATGAGGTGAAAAATGGAAAAATAACTTATTTAAAGTATAGAGTTAGTAGCCCAATTAAGACCAGAATGAGGCAGCTAGGTGGTGTGGAGTCAGGAAGAACTGAGTTCAAATCTGACCCCAGACACCTACTAGCTGTTGAACCCTGGGCAAATCACTTAACTCTAACAGTGATAATAATTACACTTATGTTGCAAGGTTGTTGTGAGGCTACAATGAGATATTTGTAAAACACTTAGTACAGTGTCTAGCACATAGTTGGTGCTTAATAAATGCTTGTTTCCTCCCTTCCTTCCTCTCTCCTTCCCACCCTCCCTTCCTTCCTTTTTTTCTTTTTCTTCCTTCTTTCCTTCCTTCCTTCCTTCCTCCCTTCCTCCTTCCTTCCTTTCAGACCTGTATTTAAATTGTGTCTCAGACACTTACTAGCTGTATAAATGTTAAGCAAGCAAGCCCTTTAACTTCTCTACCTCAATTTCCTCATCTGTAAAAAGGGTGTGACACCCAGGTTGCCTGGGGATAATAATATTACCTGCTTCACAGAGCTAATCAAGTGAGAAAATATCTGAAAAGTGCTTTGCAAACCTTAACCATTCAAATGAACCAGCAATCTCATTCACTTAGAAGTCCTTAGTAAAGAATCAGATTACAACTGAACCATGCTGGCCCATCCTCTGTCCAACTCATATTTTTGCCCATGTTTTCCAATAAGCTTGCCACAATAATAAGCTTGCCTCCCCAGCGTGCAGACCTGCCTTACTTTCTCTTGACATGTGGAGCATACTGGGGAAGCACTCTGGTTGTTCTCCTGCCTCCCTTCATTTTCACCATAGCACGAGCCCAGTTTCTTTTACTATCCTAAAATTCCTTGACAAGATGGGTCCGTTAATCCTGCTCTTCTTTGGAGTTTCTTCTTGGTAACACATCCATATGTTACAGCTTGCTCATGCCCACTATACTTTCCTCCATTGCTTTTTGTGTGATGCTCGTTTTTAATTCTCTAGAGTCTGTTACAGCAAAACTTAAAGCACTATATAAATCTTAGCTATAATCTTATTTTGTATTTAATGGGGAAAAAAACAAATTTAAGGTTTTATTTTTTATTTTTACTTAAAATAATAAGAGGGATAGCATTGAAGGGTAGATGGAAAGTTCATCTTTGAACCAGGAAGATCTAGGCATCTGATACCAGCTGGCTGGATGAATCTGGTGAAGCTGCTTAATTTACTAGTGTTAAGTAAACCAGTCTACTTTCTAAGACAATATTTGATAGACCAGTTTCAGAGTAGCATCAGTAGAGAAATGAAATCTTCCCTTCATAAATGAAGTAACAGTTACAGATAAACCAAAATAGATAGATGGATAGATAGATAGATACATATAGATAGATAAAAATACAGTGAATTGTGTGGAACAAGACATTAATCTTGTGTTTTCTGATATAACTGAACTGGATCAGTATCAGAAGATATCCAGATAGCCTCTGAATTTCCCTTAGTCCTTGTTAGGATTCATTCCATTGGGTTCAAATTCCTGTGAATCTTTTCTAATGGCAGTCATCTGCATTCATGATTTTCTCTGATGGCTTCTTTAATATGTGATTTATCCACCTGAATCTTTCCCTAACCTTCTCTGTAGATGGCAGGCAAAGGAGCAGCTCTGCTCTAAGACGATCTTTTCTGCTAGAATACTGAAGGACTTGTCAATATCTTCGCCAGGCCCATTTTGTCAAACCGATATTCCAATAGACGGCTATTAGCACCTAACCCTGTGCCTCAGAATCACATTTGGAGGAATTTGCTTTGACTGATCACAGCTCGCAGTGATCATTTGGTTCTATGGATCCAATCTTACTCCTCAAAAGCCATTTCCTATCACTGATGATGTGTGTACCATTTACTCATACTTATCGGTAGTGTAGGGAGCAAGAGGGAAGGAGGGGGAATCTCTTTTTTTTATTTTTGCAGAGGCTGTCCAAAGAGGGAAAAAAAAAATTCTTTCTCTGTGTTGTAGAGTCTGCTTGCTGAAGATAAAAGATATCACAGCATAGGAGAAGTCTGATGAGAGGAAATTGTCACCCCAATGACCTGGCACCGCAGCAAATAGCATAGTGTTCCCTCTGCCACTGCTGTGCAGATGTTTTCTTTCAAGGAATGTATCTGATCAGGGAGGTTTATTGTTCTATAGATCAGAATGTGGTGATCAGTCAGATAAACCCATCAAAGGCAGTGTAACTCAAAATGATTCTTCTAATAAGCTGTGGATGTATTTTCATCAGTGCACCAAAGAAAGATAAAATACCCAAGCTGAAGAGATTCAAGGATATAATTCTCTTCTATGGGAAAAACAATAATATAGATGGGAAGATAGTTTAATAGGTCCCCAAAATAGGGTTGATGACAAGAACAATAGATTTCACAGAAAAAAAAAATATGTGACAGGAAAGAAACATGGCATTGTTTAGGACACCTGTGGTTAATTATTGCAGCTGAAGACATTAAAATCAGTTTCCATGCTCATATATCTTCATAGACTGTTTGGTGATATTAAACGACAAAGGCTTAATAATCAAAAGTACTGAGTTAGCAAATGTTTTCTAATTTTAATAACTTCTTGTTGTAATTACCAAGTCTTGGAGTGAAATGATTTAATTAGAAAGTAATCAAGAAGTGTCTACTGTTAATTGAAGGAATTATAAAAGATCTACATTTTTAATATATTTCTGGGGTAATAAAATTAAAGTTTGCCATGATTATTTTTTTTAATCATGCCAATGAGAAGTCTATGATATTGGAAATGAGGTATGGTCAGGGTGCCTTGGATGGATCCCATATTTAGGCAAGGGGAGTTCTGTACCTACATGGTTCCTCTGTGTCATCCATGAAAGAGACAAACCTCTTGGGCTCAGTAAAGTAGCATTTGACTCATTCCATTTCTCAGCATTTTAGCCATGGGGCATCAAAGTAACAGAGACCTTTAAGATCATATAGTCCAAAGGATCTTACCTTTTTTGTATGGTGGACCATTGTAACAGTCTAGTGATGTCTATGGATTTTTTCCCACAACGATATTTTTAAAGGCATAAGGAAAAAAGCATGGATCACAAAGGAAACCAATTAACACTGAAATGAATATACTGGTATATCCCCCACTTAAGTTCTTAGACCACTTGAAATATCTTAGATGTCTGTGGCCCCCAGGTCAGGATCCTTAGTATAGATCAACAACACTTTATTTTTTTGCTTTTTGGAGGGCAATTGGGGTTAAGTGACTTGCCCAAGGTCAAGTGTCTGAGATCAAATTTGAACTCAGGTCCTCCCGACTCTAGGGCCAGTGCTCCATTCACTGCGCCACCTAGCAGCTCCAACAACACTTTTTTTAAACAGATGGATGATCTGAATCCTTGAGAAGTAAAGTTACTTACTCAAAGTCATGTAGCTGATTAGTGTCAGCGTTGGGACTAGAACTAGAACCCAGGACTTCAGATACTTATTAAAATTTATCTTCCATTGAGTATTCTGGCAAGAAGCTAGAAATCTATTTTCTGGGGAAAAAAAAAACAACAAAAACAAACAAACAAACAAAAAACCATTGAGGTCCTATCTAGGTGTCTGAACACTGCTGTGAGGTGAGGGCTGAATGAGGAATAAAACCTAGGTCTTCTACAGCACTCTTTGGAGGATTTATATAGTAGACCAAACACAAAATTTCACTTAAGATTCAACCTGGGTCCAGTGTTCTTTCTGTGGCATCATGTTGCCTCAGGGATTCTGGCAATTTTTACTTAGTTCCAGCATCCCTCTGAATTACTTTCTTCCTTCTTTCCTCATTCCTTCTCTTCTTTATTCACTCCCTTCACTATCTCCTTCTCCACCTCCTTCCCTCCCTCCCTCCTTCCTCCCTCCCTCCCTCCTTCCTTCCTTCCTTCCTTCCTTCCTTCCTTCCTTCCTTCCTTCCTTCCTTCCTTCCTTCCTTCCTCCAGAGAGGTTAAATGACTTGTCCAAGGTCACACAGATAGTAAGCATCAGAGGCAGGATTTGAACTAAGGTTTCTGGTTTCAGATCTAGGGCTTCCTCCATTGTGCCATGTACCATAACACCACCTTCACTACTTGTTCCCTTCAGCTATGGTCTGGCCTTTCTGTGCTACATATTCCAGTCAAACTAAATAACTCCTTTATCTCTAACTCTCAGAATCTTTTGCTTTCTTCAAGGCTCAGCTCAGATTTCAAGGCCTTCAGGAAGCCTTTGCTGATCTAATGTTCTTTTCCTACTCAAATGTTTACATACTCACTTATGTTTATATACTTACTTATAGACTCATAGATTTAGAGCTGGGAGAGACCTTTGAGTTCATCTGATCTAATTTCTTCTAATTTTGGGGGTTGGTGGGAGTGGAAGGACTCTGAAACTGTGAACTCTTATGTTCTTTTTACTTTTTAAAAGTTGTATACGAAGTTTAATATGACAGCAGCAAAGCTTCCCTGCTTGTCTGTGTAGGTGGGTATTTGGGAGTCTCTTATATAAAGAGACATTATAAAGAATCATAGAATTATAGATCTTAGAGAGATCCTTATAGGGATCTCAGAAATTATCTAATCAAACCCTTTTGAGATGCCTGATACTGGGCCTTAAAATGGTCTTTGGAGAAGGATTAGACAAGTCATTGATATAAAACAACAGTCTATTTGATATATTTCAATTGAAAGGAAAAAGGCAGTATGGCTTACGTGGACATACCACAAGCATAAGGAAACAGGTTAGAAGGTTAAAAGACAAAATACAGAACAAGAACCCAGAATTAGGAGGGTACACTGTCTATGTGGCTTTAGGTAAAGCATTTAACCTCAGCTTACCCTTCTGGAAAAATGAAGGAGTTGAACTGAATGATCTTCAAATTTCCTCCTGGTCCCAGGATTCTATTCCATTCTGTTCTTTTCCATTGCATTTCATTCTTTGGTTGCTTCCCACTCTACCCTCATTGGGGCTTTGGTGTAATGGTGGAGAGAATGCTTAATTCTGCGCCTATCACTTCCAAGTTGCTCCCCTTTTGAGGGAAAAGTATTTCCCTTTTTTTCATCTTGTTGTTTCCCTGTCCTCCACCCCCATTCCAATATAAAAAAAAATCCTTACCTTAGTCTTTAGCCTTTGGAACTATCAGGTAAACTGCTTATAAAATGTCTTTAAAGGTACCAAGGACTGCTATAGAGCAAAAGTAATGATTTTGATAACTTTTCTAAAAGAAATTACTGAAATTATATTGTGTTTCCATCCAAACTAGGTTGATTTTTTCCCAAAGCAAAATGTCTTCAACTGTCACTGTAGATGATGCAAATGAAATTTTCCTTCTTTCAGAAGAGGGCAGGCAATGGAGCTTCTCTGAGCAGCTGTCCCTGCCCCAGGGAAAACACCTCCCCCCAGAAGAATGTCATCATACCAAAGTATTTGGAATGAGTTTGAGAAAAAATGAATTTATTTGGGGGACCCCAGACAATTATGATATAAATAAATTAATAAGAAAATATGTGTATGTATGCTGTATTATTCTAGAGCATGATCTAGATAAGGGTTCTTCACCTTGTCTGGTGAAAACTATGGACTTCTTAGAATAATGTTCGTAAATGTATAAAATAAAATGTATAGGGTTACAAAGGTAACTGATTATATTGAAATTCAAATGTCACCATTTTGTTTTTAAAGTTCAAGGACCCCAAGTTAAGAACCCCTGAGTATCTACATAGGATTTGCTAAGTCACAATGAAAAGCTCTTCTGTATTAAGCAGCAATTTATATTTCCTTTCAATTCTCAGATAATATAAATAGTGCAAGAATTGTTATCCCTATTGTACAGATGAGGAAACTGATGCTCAAATAAGTGAATAATGTATAATAGCTGAAATGTCTGTGGAACTTTAGAGTTATAAAAAGCATTCTGTTCCTTCTTTCATTTGATGTCACAATCATAGAATCTTCTTTGGGGCTTTGCTTATAAATGTTTTCACATCGTCTTCTTCTTGAACTTCCTGGTCTCCATAGAAGCTGTTTATGGTTGGGTTCTTTTTTGCTTGTTTTCAGCCTGTTTCTTGACTTTACATTTGATTTTAGAGTTGGGCTCTGCCCACCCCTGAGGTGGGGATGGCCAGCCTGAGATTTCATGGCTAGTTCTGGGGACCTGTAGGTTTTCAGTGCTTCCAGTGGGAGAGGTTTGACCATTAACCTCCTACTCTGTGCTCTGGTTCTTACCCAGAAAGGGCCTCTGCTTCCTCATGACTAGAGATTATAATAACCAGTCCTCTGCATTCTGAAACCACAACCAGGAAATGGGTGATGGACAAAGGATCTGACAAATGATGCTGAATCCTACATACATTATTAGCTCAGAAATCCCCTAAAACATCTTTTTCATTGAATGTTTAGTCTTCTTACCATCCTTAAGAACTGAACACTCCTGGTGCCACCAATGATGCTGCTGCTGTCACCATCACTGCTGTTACCCCTAGGTCCTATGTCTGGTGCTGCTTCCACCATTCTACATTCCTGGTCAGTCCCTATTCCTGGGTGCACACACCTCTCTTTCTGTCCTTCTAAGCTGTTTTGGAATAAAAAAAATATTTAAATAAATTGTTGTGTTATCCCACTCAGAATTTGACTTGATGCAGATTTTAGAAGTTTAGAAGGTTGGGTTGGGAGAAACTGACAGGAGTGCCCACCTCACCTCATTTACTTTGCCTCTGCCCTCTCAGTCATTATATCTTCAAGAGAACACAAGCTCATTGAAGACAGCAGCTATTTCAAATTGTTTTTGTATCCCCAGCACCTTATACAGTGCCTAGGACACATTAGATGCCTAATAGATGCTTGTTTCTTAACTGACTGAAGAACTCTCTGAGTTAGGTAGAATGAATATGATTTTTTCGTTTTATTGATGAAGAAACTGGGGCTCAGAGCAGTTAACAGATTTGCCAGAGATCACTCATTGGTTGGTGATAGAGTTAGGATCAGAACCTAAGTTTTCTCACATCAGATCCAGTGCTTTTTCTACCACATTGTAGCTAATTTCTTCTGTAGTTACCGTAGATACTTTTTGCAGTATGGTTGGAACTCTTTGCTTTTTCATTCCCCTATGTTGTACTGATTTCCCTTTATGGGGGATGGGGATTAAGGGGAGGTTCATCTATACCTTGAGACCTGTTCTTTCCCTCAGCAGGAATCTCATAAAGAGACCTTGGAACATAAGGTGGCTGGCTCAGGATAAAGTTCATTCTTGTTACTCATACTCCATATCTCTTATCCAATGGGTGAATAAACAATGAAAGAAAAAAAAATTAAGTGTCTACCATTTACCAGATGTAGTGTGAGATGCTAGGAAGACAAATACAAAGGGGAAATGGACCTTAGTATCAAGAAATTTATATTTCGTCTCTGACACCTGTTGTCTAGAACCTGGTCCTTATCCTGGATACATTTTTGATTTTCTCTTTCTTACCTCCTCTGGTCACCAGAAAGAGAACTGGATAGAAACCAGAAGATTTGGTCTTGCCTTTGTAAAACAAAACAAAGCAAAAAATATGAAAACAAAAAAAGAAAAAGTAAAAACCTCGGGTGTGTCTGTACCTGGAAGTGTGTGGCAGGTCTAGTCATCACATTTCAAGGCATACTTTACTTTTCTGGGGAGAGGCTAGATAATCCTGTTTGGATGACTTAAATAGTAGAGGAACTTCTGTATGAGAAGAGAGTGTGGTTGTTGTTGTTTTCTGAGTCCATCACCTTTTTTTAGGAGGTAATTAGCATATTTTATCAAGAATCCTCTGAAATAGTGGTTGGTCATTGCATTAGATTTCCTAAGTCTTTCAAGTTTTTTTGGTTGTTAGTCTTTATAATACCGCTATTAGAAGTGTTTTCCTGGTTCTGTTCACACAAGTCTTCCCAGAATTCTCTGAAATCATACCCTTCATAATTTTTCATAGCACAGTTGTATTCCATATTGCATGTGTACCATACTGTTCAGCCATTTCTCAATTGATGGGCATCCTTTCAATTTCCAGTTCTTTGCCATCACACACACACACACACACACACACTGTTATAAGTATTTTTGTACATATAGATCCTTTTCCTTTTTTTAAATTTCTTTGGAATACAGACCTAATAGTGGTGTTGGGTCAAAGGTTATGCATGGTTTTTGTAGCTCTTTCGGCATAGTTCCAAATCGCTCTCCAGAATGGTTGAATCAGCTCACAACTTCACCTACAGTAAATTAGTATCTCAATTTTCTCATACCCCCTCCAAAATTTGTCATTTTATTTTTCTACCATATTAGCCAATCTAATGTGAGTGAGGGTGGTACCTGAGAGTTGTTTTAATTTGCAATTCTCTAATCAATAGTGATTTAGAGTATATTTCCATATGACTATAGATAGTTTTGATTACTCCATCTAAAAACTGTTTGTTCATAGCCTTTGACTATTTATAAATTTGAGAATGACTTGTATTCTTATAAATTTGACTCCATTCTCTATATATTTGAGAAGTGAGGTCTTCATCAGAGAAACACTATAATTTATTTTCACAGTTATGATTACTAACTAGGTATTTATCCCCATTCTATTTTACCCCTGTTTATCCTACACTCTCTCCTCTTTCACCTTGTTCCTCTTCAAAAGTGTTTTGCTTTTGACTACTGCCTCCCCCAATTCACCCTCCCTTATATCAGCACCCCCATCCCTGTCCCCTCCTACTTTCCTGTAGGGTAAGAAATTTTAGTTTCCAACTGACTATATATGCTATTCCCTATTTGAATTAATTACAATGAGAGTAATTTTCAAGTACTCCCCTGTTACCTCCCCTTCTTCTCAACTGTAAATGATTTCTTGTGCCTCTTTTATGTGACATAATATAGCCCATTCTGTCCCTTTCTTCTTTTTTCTTTTTGGAGGGGGGAAGGCAGGGAAATTGGAGTTAAGTGACTTGCCCTAGGTCACAGGGCTAGTAAGTGTTACCTGTCTGAAGCCAGATTTGAACTCAGGTCCTCCTGACTCCAGGGCTGGTGCTCTATTTACTGAGCCACCTAGCCGCTCTCCCATCATTCTGTCCCTTTCTTTCCCCTCTCCCAGGGCATTTCTCTTTCTCACCCCTTAATCTTATTTATTTATTTAGTTAGTTTTATACCCAGCTTTTTAGTGAAAAACTCAGAGAGGGAGTGGTAAGAGGCAGTGAAAGCAAACAAGGCCACTTCTCAGAAGAGTTGCTTCTCATATGGAGACCAAGGACACCTCTTTCCACCTGAGCAGATGACATCCTCTTCTCAAATTTCAGTTCCCTTGAGGACATCATGGCTGTAACTTGACACCAATATCTTGGAAGAAGTGCTGGATGCCAGCAATCAAGTAGGGAACAAACTTGTGGATGCACGGCCTGGACACCCCTTGATCCACTTTGATTTTGTCTGCTTCACAGAAGTGTAGTGGTTCTGGATGTAGAGGTCCTTGTCCATGGCATCAAGGGAGCCCATTCCCCCACAGTTCTTTAGCTGGATCCCATCAGAGAAGAAGTACTTGCCTGGGGCCTCTGTGGTGGTCACCAACAGAGAGCCCATCATCACTGTGGAAGCTCCAAGGGCAAGAGCTTTGGCCATATGGCCCATATTTTGGATGCCACCATCTGCAATGAATGTGACACTGAAGCGCTGTGCATATTCTGAGACCTCATATACAGCTGTCACCTGAGGCCACACACATGCCAGCACTTCCTGTGTGATGCAGATGGAGCCTCTGCCCATGCCAACCCTCAGGGTGTCCACTCCAGAATCAATGAGAATTTTTGCCTGTGCAGCTGTCACCACATTGCCACTGATAACCTGGAAGTTGTTCTATTTCTCTTTGGTGTACTTGATCACGTTAATTTGGAAAATGGAGTTTCCTTAGGAAGAGTCCAGCACGACCACAGTGATACCAGGTTGGACCAGCAAGTCAAGCTGATACCTGTTCTCATGGGTACTGATGGCTACCCTGCACAAAAGGTGTTTCTTGGTGTCCTTGGATGCCAGGGAATAGTCCTGATTCTTTTTCAGGTCTGTGGGGACAATGGTGGCTACTAATTTATCATCCTCATTCACACAATCATGTTCCTCCTCCTTGAGCAAGTTGATGTCACAAGAGGAGATGATGCCCACTGGGCGGATGCCCATCTTGCCATTGTCCATGATTGAGATTTCACAGAAGCTATGCCTTGCTTTGGCTTCAAACACATTTCTGACTTGATCTTCAAACACATCCTGACTCAGGACCACAGGGTCAGTGATGAAGCCCTGATCATATTTCTTCACTTTGTGCACTGCATTAACTGGAATTCTGAGATGCAGTTGTGATGGATAAAACCAATACCTCCTGTCAGCACTATGGCTATGGCCATCCAAGTCTCAGTGACTGTGTCCACTGGGGGGGCAAAACAAGTGGGGTCTTCAGGGTTATTTTTATTAAGTGCTGAATTTAGGTGTACTTGGTCTGCTGTGAAATCTATATAGCCTGAGAGGATGAGGAAGTCATTGCATGTGAGTTCATCTTTGCAGCTGAAGAGTTGCTGCTCCATGAACCCATCATCTGGAACGTAAAAAGACTATCACTGATGAGATAGTCTGCCATGGTGGGGACAGGATGGAGGCGAGGGAGGTGGGCTGGACTGGTGGGAGACCTGTGAAGAACCATGTGGGTTGGATGTTTCTCTCACAGTGTAGTTTTATTTTTAAATATATCATCTCATCATAGTCAACTTACATCCATGCCCTCTGTCTATATATACTCCTTCTAATAGCCCTAATAATGAGAAAGTTCTCAGGAGTTACAAGTTCCATCTTCCCATGGAGGAATGTAAATAGTTTAACCTAATTTAACCTTATTCCTTAGGATTTCTTTTTCCTATTTTGTTTACGCTTCTTTCTAGTCTTGTATTTGAAAATCAAACTTTCTGTTCACTGCTTGTTTTTTTTTAAATCAGGAATGCTTGAGAGTCTCTTATTTTCTTTAAAGATTAATTTTCCCCCTGAAGGATTATACTCAGTTTTGTTGGGATCCTTGGTTGTAATCCCAGCTCCTTTGCCCTCTGGAATATCATATTATAAATCTGCTGATCCTGCTAAATTTGTATTATCCTGACTATGCCTCCATGATACTTCAATTGTTTCTTGCAGTCTGATTGCAATATTCCTTGGGAGTTTTTATTTTGGGATCTCTTTCAGTAGGTGATTGGTAGATTCTCTCATTTTTTAAAAATTTTATTCTTTGGTTCCAAAATATCAGGGAAGTTTTCCCTGACAATTTCATAAAAGATGATGTCTAGTCTCTTTTTGTTTGTTTTATTATGACTTTCAGGTAGCCCAATAAGTCTTGAATTACCCCTCCTAGATCTATTTTCCAGGTCAGTCATGTGGTCAATTCTGCATTGTAAGGAGTTCAGTGAATTTTTGTATATTTTTTTCTGTTAGGCAAATTCTACTTTTTAAAGTATTCTTCTCCTCACTGGATTTTTGTTTCTCCTTTACCATTTGGACTATTCTGTTTTTTCTTTTCTTTTCTTTTACTTTTATTGTCTTCAGTACTTTTTTGTGCCTCTTTTACCAAGCAATTGACTTCTTGCATTACTCTCATCACTTTTCCTAATTTTTTTCTCTATCTCACTTATTTGAGTTTTTAAAATCTTTCTTGAGTGTTTCAGGAATTCTTTTTGAGCCTAAGAACAATTCACATTTTTCTTTGAGGCTTTGAATGTAGTGTTTTTGACTTTGTTGTCTTCTTCTGCGTTAGTGTTTTGATCTACCTTGTCACCAGAGTAAATTCCTATGGTCAGGTTTTTCTTCTTGTTGTTGTTTTCTCATTTTTTTTCAGCTTATTTCTTGACTTGTAACTTTATGTTAAATTTAGGCTCTGCTTTTGTAGTAGAAAGGGCACTGTCCCAAACTTCAGGTTTTTTGTGCTGCTGTTTTTAGATCTAATTCTGAAGACCTGTGAGTTTTTGGTTCTTCTAAAGTGGTATGATCTAAGGAGAGGTGTGTTTACTGCTCATCTGGCCTGTGCTTTGGTCTGTGAGTGACCACAAGCACTCTTTTCTGCCCTGGCACTGTAACCCGGGTCCCTGGTTCACTGTGTGTGCTAGTATTCCTCCTTGCCTTAGGACTGTGACACAGGACCTGGATCCACTTATGTGCAAAGCAACAGAGACCTGCACCCAGTGCCTGCAAAGGGACCTCAATAATCTTCTGACCAGCTGTTTGAAATCCCCCCCCACCTTTACCATTTGTGAGCTGAGAGCTTCAGATGAATTTTGTTTCCCCTTAGGCCTGCTGTTGTTTTGCTGAGACTCTTGCCATGATGCTGCCTATGCTGAAATATGCTCCACTCTCAAGGTGGTGAGACTAATTTTTCCTCCAACCTCTCGGGTGGAGCCCCCATCCTTTTGTGAATTTAAAGTTGTCTGGAGAATTTAGACGAGTTCATGAGAGTCCCTACCTTTTTTTCTCTGCCACCTTGACTCTCCCCCCAACCCAGAATTTTTTTTCAATAAAATTTTTCACTTTAAAAGGAGGAAGGCTCAAAGGATAAAATTTAATTTTCTAAAATCATGAAGAAGTTGGAGAGAAGGAACACTAGAGATAAATAAGAAGATTTTGTAAAGTAGAGTCTAAGAAATGGCTACAGGGCACTTAGAAATGTGACCTCTCCATTCTCAGATTTTTCACAATACTTTGCCTGGATTTCCCTGCATACTTTCTCTCTATCTCTGTAAAACAAGGGCCTGATGTTTGCAGTTGTTCATGAGTCATTCCTTATGTCCTTGAGTTTCCCATCCTCATTCTTTCCTTTCTGGTAGCTATCCTTGTCCTGTTTTCTTGCCTCTATACTCCCTGGTAACAGAGTACCAGTCATGCATTATTTTAGGCAGACATCATTCATCTTCAAATTTGAATGAGAGGGGGAAGGAGGGAAAACTTCATAACCTATTCTATCATTTGACTCAGAAAATTGTGATTTCCCTTTTGATTTTCTCATCCTAAGTGAACTAATGTTTTCTTAAATGCTGCAGACAGCATTCTAAAGGGAGATTTCTTCAAAGGTAGATCTCTCTAATTTTATAATTATAATACTAGTGATATATATATACATATATTTGCATACACACATATGTATAATACTTGGAAATTTGCAAATTACTTTATATATAAATATATGTATATGCTTGTGTATATATATGCATATATATACATATATGTACATATTCTCATTTAAGTATCCCAATAAATGCTGTGAGGCAGGTATAAGTATTATTAGTTGCATTTACAAATTTGGAAAAAATCCTCAGAGAGGTGAAGATACTTACCCTTGCTTCATAGCTAGTGTCTGAGGAAAGTTTTGAACCTAGGTTTTCCTGACTATGCCACTCTGATTCCTATGATCCTACTTCATATTCTCCAAGTACCTTTAACTCTTCAAAATATTTTCACATTTCATTTGATCCTAACAACACTGTGATATAGGCTGGGGAGATATCCCAATTTGAGAAACAAAACTGAGACCCAGAGAGTTTAAATGACTTGTTTAACAACATACATGAAGCTATAAGATTACAAAGAAAGAGAACAAGGATGAAGAGTTCCATATATTGAAATTCAAGTCTGGGTTTGAATTCTGTCTACCCCTGCCAACATATGTGATCTTAAGTAAGTTATTAAAACTCTTCAGGTATCAACAGCTTGATCTATGAAGTGAGGGAGTTGGACCCAGTGGCCACTGAGCTCCTTCCTGCCTCTAGACCTATGATGCTGTGATCCAGACTGTACATAGCAGAAGAAGTGCAAATAGAGGTCAGGGAGATACAAGGCAGGCCTGGTTGTGTTCATTTGCTTGAAGGCGGCCCCGAGAGCATTTTTGTAAGATGTGCCCATTTGACAACTGGCCATCAGAAAAGAGAATATGAAAACTGGCTTGTCAATACCCAGGATGCATCAATAACAGAAAAACATCTCTCTGCAGCCTGTCATGGGAACAATACAGCAGATAATGCCCATTATCCATGTGTCACTTCCTGGTATAGGACATAAAAACGGATCAAGGCAAAACCCAATGCGTCCTTAAATTAGTGGCACAGATCAATGCCCATATTTCTCTGTGTCATGTTTCATTATGTTGAACCATTTATGTCATCGTAACCTGAGACATCTTAATGCAACCTGACATGCAGGTTATGTTGCATTTAAAAATGAGGAGGCATCGCACTTCGTTAATGGGCTGGAAAAGTTTCAGGGTCCCCTTTTCTGCCCCATAATGATGTGGTGCTGCCTCCTGGACTCTGGGCTTATCTTTGCAACAACCACAAAAGCTGACAGGCCTAAAGTGCTTTCTGGTTTTTAAAACATTTTATAATTTATTGCCTTGTTTTCTCCTCACCATGTCCCTACATAGGCAGCTGGGGTATAAGGGAATTGAACTCTAAACTTAGAGTCAGAAAGATGAGTTCTAAACCTGCCTTAGACACTTGCTGTGTGATCCTGGACAAGTCATTTCATTTCTCTAAGGCTCAGTGTTCTCATCTTTAACCTGAGTTGGTTGGACTTGGTTGGCCATTCCAGTTTGAAATCTGATCAAGCTCAAATCCTGCCTCAGACACTAATTAGTTGTATGACCCTAGACACATTACTTCAGTTCTATATTAATCTCTGTTTCTGTATCTATAAAAGGGATATAATAATATCACCTATATCTTATAGGGCTTTGGTGAGCCAACTGAAATAATAAGTAATAGTTGTATAATTCTTACCATGTGTTTGCTTACACTGTGCTAAGCATTTTATAATTATTATTTTATTTGATTCTCACAACCACCCTGTGAGGTAGGTGCCATTATAATCCCCTTTTTCCAGATAGGGAAGCTGAGGCAAACAGAGCCTAAGTGCTTTGCCCATTGTCACACAGCAAATCAGTGTCTGAGGCAGCATTTGAACTCATCTTCTTGTCTCCAGACCCACACTCTATACACTGTGCCACTTAGTTGCCCAGTAATTTATGCGATGAACTTGGTAAATCTTAATGCACTATGTAAAAGTTAGTTATCATTATCATTACCATTTTTTCAAAGGCAAAAACCACGGAATGGAGGTGCAAGGTTATCGAGTTATTAAGCCAGAGGAAGATAGAATTATACATATGAAGTGGGAATGAAATTAAAGGTCATCTTAGTGACAGTCTAGATTCAAACATAGATTTTCTGACTCTAAATTCAGTACTCTCTATTATCCAGGAAACACAAGAGTATCAGAAGTGCTCTCCTGGGTCAGTCCTACCAGCCTTTGAAACCAAGTCTCTAACAGGGGCACCAAGGGATCGTTTGTAGAAAGACATGGCAATTTTCCTTAATGTCCATCTCTAAGGCTAAGAATTAAGTACCACAAGCCGCACACCACAAACCACCCTACCCCAATATCCTGTTATGGATGAAGCCTTTAGGATTAATCTCAGCCCTCTCTTGATCCTGAATAGACTCCAAACATAGCTTTTTTTTTTTATCATGTGTATCAACAATGAGCTTGACAAATATACTCATTCCTCTATAAACACCCATCTCCCTACTGTCCAATGATAGGATCAAGCTCCTTCCTGCCTGAATCTTTTAATTGTGTCATCTGCCTCACCCGCAAATGCCATTCCATCTCCTCTCTGCCTCTCCATTTCCTGCATATACACATCAAGACTCTCCCATCTGCTCTAGGGAGCGTTGACAAAACTCTCTGAGGACATTGAACTCTCCTTTCTCTCCCTTCTTGTAGCATATTTATTGTTAGAACTGCAGAACCTAGCACTCAATTTTCTTTGCTACTGTTGAGACATTTTTTCAGTCATATTCAAATCTCCGTGATCCCATTTGGGGTTTTCTTGGCAGAGATACTAGAGCCAGTTCATTTTACAGAGGAGGAAACTGAGGCAAGCAGAGACTTTCTTACAGAGGTTAAGTGACTTGCCCAGGGTCACACAGCTAGTAAGGGTCTGGGGTCAGATTTGAACTCACAAAGATGAGTCTCCTTGACTCCAGCCCTGGTACTCTATCCATTGTGTCACCTCGATGCCCACTCAATTTTATCTAAGTGTTCTTCTGCATTGTTTTCTTTTTTTTGTTTGTCTTATCTCTCCAGGTATATTTAAATCTCTCCAGGGCACATCCATGTTCACTTTTTAAAAAAAAAATAAATCTTTTCTTCTATCTCATTTTCTATGTAGATTAAAAAAGCAAAGAAAAAAATTATAATTACAGCATCCTAGAATTTCCAGAACTGGGATGGACCTTTGAGGTTTTCTAACTTAGCTTTTTCATCTTAGATATGAAGAAACCGAGGCCCAGAGGAGGTTGTATGTTGACATGTATTTAGGATTTGTGCCAAGTCTGTTTCCAAAAAAAGTACTTGATGTTGCTTTTTACTGCCTGGTTTGTCCCATAGCTACATGATTCAATTTTCAAGTATTGTGTCCTGGGCTTTGATACCCTAGGGTACTACCAGATGTGTTAGGAAGAATCGCGGACAACTTGCCTCATGAAGAGACCTTATCTCTACACAGCATGAAAGTCAGGCAGTTTAATCATACTACAAGCTAAGCCCAAGTCTCCTTCTTGGGTATACATGAACATGGAGAATAGATCTTCTTGGATTCCATCCCAGCCTAAAACCCAGGGCCTCGATTAGCCTTTTACTTTCTATCTTTTGGGGAAAAGAAACACAGGATGCTTAGAATCAATGACTTACCCTCTCCTTGAATTTATTTCATATAGTTCTAGAAAAGCTAGCAATAGCAATAAAACAAGAGAAAATAAAAGCATACACATAAGCAAAG
This sequence comes from Petaurus breviceps papuanus, assembly GCF_028583685.1. Taxonomy (NCBI): domain Eukaryota; kingdom Metazoa; phylum Chordata; class Mammalia; order Diprotodontia; family Petauridae; genus Petaurus; species Petaurus breviceps. The sequence continues at coordinate 12,992,628 of NW_027185712.1, read as the reverse complement.
AGTAGACAACACTGTTTCTACTTGCTGATGCCATGACAGTTTACTTAGGAAATCAGTGTTTAGGATTGATCTCAATCTTCTCTTGATCCCAAATAGGCTCCAAACACAGATTTTTCAGTCTGTACCCAACAAGGAGCTCCACAATTAAGACAATAGTGGAATGATGCAAAGTAAACCCATCAAAAAAAGAATAAATGACTTTCTATTTAATAGTCAGTTAATCAATAAGCATTTATTAAACACTTATGCTCTAGGGATCACACTAGGTACAGGGGATAGATATAAGCACAAAATAATGCCTTCAGTAATATAAAATATTATATTATATATGTATATACTATGTCACATTAATAATAAGTACTTTATTCTTTGGAAAGTACTCTCATCTATATTATATTATTTATATCCCACGAGAACCCTGTGAGACAGATATAGCAAGTATTGTCTTTATTTCAAAGACTAAAAACAGGAACAAAAACAACCAATTTCAACATAGTAAAATTTGGGTAATTAAAAAAATAAAACAGCTAGTCAGTGGCAGATAACAGTCTACAACCCAGGCCTAGAGCTTTTTTCACTGAACAATCTTGCCTTTGCCTAATCATGAGCACAACTCTCTCTTTTCTTCAGAGAATGTGGAGGGATGCTGTTGAACAGCTTTTATTAGGAAAAGAAAAGCAGCTATGGAAACTGTCAGCTGATAGGAGTTAGAAAAAGGGCATGGAGCTTGAACAGAAGTTTTAAGATGATGTCACTTTAAGAAGATGAATTAGGAGCCTGTACAAGTTACATACATGCTAAAGGAGTCCCAGGGGCAGACTTTGGAGTTGTTGCTACTACCATGCACTCAGATCAGTAGGTCATATTGTCTTCTCCAAGACATCCATTCCGTTTCCCCCATTGCACTTTGGGTAGATTCAAAAAGTTGATGAGCCCCTTGGTGCTGCAGCTCCCAATCCCCTCTTCCTTACACCAAGCTCCTGGCCTCTGAGAGACAGACACTAGCAATGTTTGCTGAGCACATGCCACTCCCTGGGCACTGGCAGTTAAGTGCTGTAAGAGCTACCGATTATTGTGATTTCCTTTAACCAGCTCGACACATTCTTTTCTTTTCAATTCTTGATGTCAGCCCTAATGTGTTTGGCCAAACACTTTGGAACTTGTTAAAATTCTCCAAATAGCCTCTTTGTGCTACAGAAATCACACCAGTGACAGGTCATCCCCCCATTTGCCTAAAGCTCTTACTCATTCAGTTATGCACCCTTCTGTCCCCATCACTCTATCTCACAGAGGAACTGACTTTCAGAGCCAGAGCCCAGATACCACCAGCACTTTATTTTTTTTCTTAATCATTTCTTTCTGTGTGTTTTCTCTTTCCTTATTCTATTCAAACATCCAATGTAATAAAGTTGCCAAAACTCTCCCTCCATTGGAGTGAGAACCATTCATTTGTCGTCTCAATTTTAAGATTCCTGACTCCAAATAGAGGGATATTCTCTGTGGACGTAATGGGACATTTAGCAATTCATTCATTTTCTTCACATGCTACTTATTTAGATGCTCAGCGGTTGGCAGCTTTGATGTGGAGTGGTGAAATTATAAAGACATTACATATCATAAAAATATAAATGAAAGAAAACAGAGACCCTCTTTTATATCAGGCTAAATTGACTGCTGTCATATTAAGGGTATTTTGTTTTATAAATTATACCCATTTCAAGGTATTCCCTTGAGTGAGACACTACCTTGTCTTTTCTCTTTTTAGAGCAACAATGACAAAAAAAAATGTTTTCTATTTTAAACACTTGGCATGAAAGACAGTAAGGGGCCATATGTCTGTGTGAATATACTTGGGGTCCAACTTAAGGTGGAAACCCCCCAATATTAACCAAAGGGAATTTATCATTGGACTTAATGATTTCCTTAAAATCATAAAAAGTTTCCTTAAATCATGAAGTAAATGTATACAAATAAAAATCAGATTTGGGTAAAACCAATAATCCACTCAGTTCAATAACCACTCCCTGAAAGGGGCACCAATGAGTGTATTCTAGAAACCCTTGGCTATGGCCCCAACTTTGATTTTAATTGGCACGGGAAAGTGCCTGAGACATACTAATTTAAGCTTTAGTAGCTTAAAACTGAAGTAAGAAATTTGGGATAGTGTATATTCAACTATTTCTCAAGATAGGTCTCCTAATTCTAATATTTGGAATCTTAGGGAAGGATCTGTATCTACTTTTCCTCCTTTTCATGATGTAATAAACTGAGCATGTCCCCTATGATTGAATGAACCAGAGAAGCCTCAGGCTTTTCAGTCGATCATGTGACTGCTCTTCCCCCTCACAGTTCATTTGAGCAGGCCTTCTCTGGACCTTTACCACCTCTGCTCTGGCTTCCTCAAGGCACAGCTGCTAGGCCCAAAGGCCACTGTCCAGGTGCTGAAGCAAGTCAGGACTCTGGAAAATTCCTCTCTTTTGCTGTCCTCTCATTACATCACCAAGTCATACCTAGTTTTCTTGACTTCATTGATTGGTCATGGGAGAGATATTCTGATGTAAAAAGAAGTTAAATAATAGAGGAGAGAGGAGAAAGGGAGATGAATGGGTTGGTAAGCCTTAAAAGAAGTAGTACCCAGAGAAAAGAGGAAAAGGAAAAGGAAAAATGAGCCAATTGACGTACTTGCTAATTTCTACCTCTGGGCTTTTGCATATACCTTTTCCAGTTCATCTCTTTCATTACCAATGCCCTCACCCATCTTTTCTGTCTATGCATCCTTCAAGGCCCCATCAAATTCTTACCTTTTCCATGTGCTCTCTCCTATTTGCTCCAATTCCCTGTAATTTCATGTTGTATCCTCTCATACAATATAAATGCCTCAGAATGCCTGCCTTCCTCTCTCTCTCTCTCTCTCTCTCTCTCTCCCCACTTTGTTTTCCTATTGCCTAGAAAATTGCTTTTCCTACAGTAAGTGCTTAATAAAGACTTGTTGATGAACTGATTGAATTCTCCTTCCTCTAAATTTTCATCACACTAGGTGCCTATCATATCAGTGTCATAACTAGAAAGATCATTAGAGATCATTTATTACAAGCCCTTCCCTTCACAGAGTAGAAAGTGAGGCACAGAGCAACTTCTCTAAGGTTAAGCAGCTAGTTAATAACATATGGAGTAGAGCATGGATTTCTAGCCTACCACAGAAGTATTCCCTCCACTGTGACACACTGCCTTAATTGCTATAGTTGGGACCCTGTTGGCTTAGCTACCCTTGACCCTCCCAAGCTGCTCCCTCCAGTGTCATTAGAGCTTATCCCAGTAATAGTAGCAATGATTTGCAAATTATAGAGTAATAAATTCTTAATCCAGTTTTATTTAACATCTTCATTAATTATCTAGAAGAGGGAGACAAGAGCCCGCTAATTAAATTTTCAGATGCTGCTAAATTGGGAGGTGTTGCAAGGCCTGGCAAGGGCCAAAATACTATATAAAGGGACCTAGAGAGGTGAAGGCGATGGACTGGAAGGATAAGGATGAGATTCAAATTGGAGAGTGCAGCCAGGACATTTGGAGAAAAGCAATCAGAAGCATAGTTATTCCAGGTACAGGAAAAAGCCTGGAAGACTAGGAGAGTCATAGAATCACAAGTAATGATTTGGGGAATTAGAATGGCAAATGTAATAGGTTTTTCCTGTCTACTTCACCATCTATGACTCTCTACTCATCTCCCCAGAAAATCAACAACAAAATAGGATCGAAGGTACCAATACGGCAACTTTGTCAGGGCCTGGCATAGGACTGGGTGTGTAATAGTTCAGAAAAATTAGTTGTGTTAAATTGTCTCAAGGGCAGTTAGGGAGATGAGGGTATCTATGTGTATGTGGTATCTGAAGGGAAAGGGGCAGTCACAATAATCAACCTCGCTATCTTTGCTTTAATGCTTTACTTACCTCATTTCCAGGCAACAGGAGTTAGTAGAACACAAAGGTAGCACACTGACTGATCTAGATTTCTCAGCAACAAGTGAATAAGATCCAAGATCCTGAGCTGGAGGCGTCCTCAGAAATCTTCCAGTCTAGTCCCTTCATTTTAGAGCAGAAAGGCTGAATGATTTTCTTGTCCAAGATCACCCATCTAGTGTCTTCAGTAGACTTTGAACCTAGATCCTTTGATGCTAGAGTTCTTTACATTCTCCCATAACTGTGATTTTCCTAGAGTAAGTGAAGCAACTTTTGTAATATCATTAACTCTTTTAAAACATGAGACAATTTAGAAAACCAAGAAAACTTGCTGTTAATAAGACAAGGACTATGTATTCAAGGCACTTGAGCTCTATGACTATTTGAGCTTAGACAAGGTACAAAGTAAGAATTATTTTCCTCATTTGTAGAGAATAATGACTCCTCACATCTCCACAAAAAGCCCAGCTTCTATGCTTTATAATGATATGGAAGCAACCCTGCATTGTCAATTGTCATGTCAGCAAGTCCAATCTTTGCTACACCTCCTCAGTTTTTGAGTACAAGATAAACAATGGGTTTAGAGACATCCAAGAACCAGCTAAGATATGAAAGGTTGACCACTAGGTGATAGATGCATTTTTTAGTTGTAGTAACTTGAAAACCATACAGGAGTTTTAATCTGCCTTGGTGGTGGGAGTACCCAACACATCAGTAATGGATCACACAATTTTAAGCAGAAAGGGGATCTTCCAGAGGCCATCTAATCCAAAAGTTCTTAACTCTTTGTGTCATGGAACCCTTTGGCAGTCTAAATGACCTCTTCTCAAAATAATATTTTTAAATGCATAAAATAAAGTGTACAGGATTTCAAAGGAAACAAATTATATTGAAATACAGTCATCAATATATTAAAATAGTTCAAGGATCTTAGGTTAAAAATCACTGATCTAGTCCAACCCCTTCATTTTACAGATGAGGAAATTGAGGTCCAGATGGGTTAAGCAAGGCCAGAGATCAGCCAGGTAGTAACTGCAGTAGAATGGCTCCTTCAAGACAGGAAAGAAAATACTTACATGAAGTTGTTGCAGGAATCAGATAACATATGATAATCATTTAATATCAAATTAATCACCTTATTAAGGGCCAGAGCCTGAACTAATCAACCAGAAGAAGAGCCTGGACCTAACAGCTTCTTTGTACTCTGAGTAAACTCAGAGAATACCTCTTTGTATGTCAACGTGGCCAGATGGGACTTACTTAAGAGCATTTTTCCTCTGTTTATGGCCATTAAGGATGAGACCCTTAACCCTAGATATGATCTTGAATAATGGGACTTTTTCTTATATTAATATTTTTGGACATACGTTATGTTATAACATGTTAATGGTAAAGAAAACACAGATATCCTTGGGTCATAATTTCATTTGACACTTTGTCAACTCTTTTATTTTATTTACCACCTATTCAATTAAGACAATTCCTTTTCTCATAATATGGTTAAACATTTATGGACATCATAAATTTGAGTGATATAAAGACCCTGAGTTGAGATTGTTCTAAAATGTATATAAATGTTCTATGTAAAATTTAAAATGTTCTAAAATGTAAAAGCCTTCTCATTCCTTTTGTTAGGAAATAAGATTTTTTCTAGCTCCGTACATGTATGTATTTGGCTAGCTTTAAGGGAATAAACTATATATATATATAATATATATATATATATATAATATATATATATCACTAGCCAATTTGCCTCTTTTAAACAAACTTTCAGGTTGTCACATAATTTCTGAAAAGATGTTTTGCAAACAAAAAGCAGTGTAGACACAGCAGACTGGGATCTCTCTGTTCTCTAATGGAGTCTTCATGAGTTTCTGGGGTAAATCTTTTCAGTCACAAAAACTCAAAAAAAACCCAAACCTCTACCAAAGCATAAAGAGATTCCAGTCTGTCTAGACTAAGAGAATACCCAACTTGTGAGAATCATAGAAACTTTAGGCAGCTATTTTTATAATTATCATCATCATCATCATCATCATTAATTATTGGTCTGAGAACCTTAGCGACTTGAAAGAATTACTCCATATCATTAACTGTCTATGTTCTCCCTGTTGTAGGATACAAGCATTTATGTAAAAGGGTTTTAAACTACCCCAAAGAAAAGCAATGTATGAAGTCCAAGCCTTGTTATGACAGTTTGGGGTGGACAGTCTGGGAATCCTTCATCACAAAGAAGCAGTTCTCCGTGCTGTGACTGAGCCTGCCTCCACTTGCCTCCTGGCTCAAGGTAAACAATGTCAGGGGAAGGGGAAAAACAACCACCTAGGAATGTGTTGATCTCTCTAGGATTAGTATGGAAGGAGCCTAATTGGTCTTTCTCCTTATTGTTCCTGTCATTCCATCAGGGATTAGGTTAAACCTTTGTGTATGTTTCATCAGGGAATCAAAGGGATTACACTTTGCCTCTCTCCCTATCATGCCAACACCTCCTTTAATGTTGACTAGATTTTGATAAGCCCCTCAACTCATCCTGCAGCTCCTCTTAGTCAAAACAGGTATATAAATTTAGGGCACCCCAAGCTACTATAAAAGAATTAACTAGGAAGGAAGGCTGATGTCACTGGTCAGTTACTAACTTATAGTTGTTTTGGTGGCAAGTGGCTAACCTGCCTGGATGTTAGTGAAAATTTTAAACTTGGAAATTTTTGGATGAGGCAAGACTATAATAAAAAAATCACTTTTTCTAAGTTTAAAGGATAATTTTTTAAGTGTTTCTTTTTAGGAGATGGCCCCCACCCCTGCATCTCACCTTTCTAGTTCTGGGAGAATAATCAAATCAGTTCTGCCCTTGCTACAGGACAGCATGTGTAAATCTATCCTTATGACTCCACTCACCATCTCTATAATTTTCCAAACCAAAATTTCTGTCCCTGGCTTCCATTTCCTTACAGGTGTAGTCTCCTTCATTAAATTATATGTTAAGGGAAAGTGTCCTCTTCCTTTTGTATCTGTATCTCTAGTCTTAACATAATGTTAAATAAAGTACACAGTCAGTGCTTAATGTTTTTTTTTTTCCCCACTCATTTTAAATAATTCATTCTTCATGTCATACTGCTTCTCTGCACATAGTATGCACTTTGGAAATAATTGTTAGAATGAACATAATTAATTTCTGTTGCCTGATATTGAAGTAGCAGATGAGGCATTGCTAATAGGCAAAGGCCACTACTGGGTAAGCCAGTCTGATTGGGTACAAGTGTCTCAGAGAAGATCAAAGAATAGCAGCTTGACTGGTCAACAGGGAAAGTTTCAGTGATAGTATACAGAAGAGCAAAGGCCTTAATGGAGAAATTGTACAGTCTGAGACCTTTTATCCTGGACGGCTCAGGAGTATTCAGTCAGGGTTAGCTCAGGCAGAAACTTTGAGTCTTAAAAAACCCAGATAAGCTGTGCCAGAACTAGGTAACTAACGGGGAAATTGTCCTTTTCACAAAATATTGGTGTCTGAGGCCAAGTCTTCTAATTAGATCAGGAAGCTCATGTGTTTTGATTGGGCATGAGAATTCAGCTCCATAGGTAAAAAAGATCTAACTTCATAAAACATTGCCCTTCAAATTTGCACCCATCATTTCTCATCCTCACTATCAATTCCTCAGTTATTCTCCAGAATGAAGACAGAAGTGTGAAACTCTAGCCCCAGAATAGTGTCCTCTTTGGTTAACAAAGAAAATGATATCTGGAAAATTGTGATTTACTCAAAGTCACAAAGGAAATTAATGGGAGGCCTGGGGCTCATATCTACTTTTCCCAATTCTGAGTTCCAAGGTTAGAAATGTCGTTACAGTATTTAGACAAGAGAATATTACCTTGGTTTTCAAAACAGGGAAGAGAATGGAGTTTGCAAATTTCAGGCCAATGAACTTGCCTTTGACTGCTGAAAGTTCTAGCATCTATTGTAAAAGGGATTGTTAATGAATATCTAGAAAGAGAAAGTATGGCTACATGGAGAACAGGTCATGCCACATTAGGCCCTTATTTCTTTTTTCGATGGAGTTACATCAAGGAATGTGGCAGACAGTTACCCTAGATCAGCAAAACATTTGAGAGAATCTCTCATTAAACTCTTGTGGAAAAGATGAAGATGTAGGGGCTAGGTGGTCACATAATTAGATATATTCAGATCTATTCCAATGGTCATTCCCAAAGAGAAGTTAACAGTTCAATGTAAACTTGGAAGAGTGTCTCAGATGAATGATCCCAGTGATTTAAATTTGTATTAAATATATATATATATATATATATATATATATATTCTTAGAACTGGTTTGGTAAAGCAATAAGAAGCATGCCTATGAAATGTGTGGATGACACAGAGCTTGAAGTAATATCTAATACAATGGATGACAGAATTAGGGTTCAAGTAGATCTTGATATGTTAGAAACTGGAACAAAAATGATGAGATGAAATTTAATGAGTTTAAATGTAATATTTTAAAACTAGATTTAAAAAATCAACTGTCCAATTCAAGATAAAGGAGACATTGCTAGACAGCAGTCTGTCTGAAAAGATCTGGACCAATGATGCAGCAGTGGGATATGTTAGTTAAGAAAGCTGATGCAGCTGTAGGCCACACTAAGACTAGCACGGTGTCCACTACCAGGGCTGAATTCTGTCCTGGTCAGACTTCATATGAAATGTTGTGTTCCTTTCTGGACATCATATTTTAAGAAGGACATAGATAAACTGGAGAGCCTCCAGGGAATGGCAACAAAGATGGTAGAACCTCAAGTCCACCCTATATTATGATTAGTTGAAGAAAAAAAGGAATGTTTAAGTTGGAAGAGAATAGATTGTCTTCAAGGTAACTGTTGTCTTCAAATAGTTGAAGGCCTATAATATGGAAGAATTAGATTTATTCTGATTGTTCCAGATGGATAGAACTAAGAGCAAGATGTATAGATGAAAAAAGGGAAATTTAGGTTTGACAAAAGGAAAATGAAAACCACAGAAAAATTTCTAATAGTTAGAACTATCTAGAAGTCAAATGGCCTACCTTAGAAGGTTATTGTTTCCCCTAATGGATATCTTAGTATAAGCTAAGGTTATGGTTGTTTGAATTGAGTGTGTTGTAGAAAAGTATCTTTAAAAAAAAAAAGAATAAGGTTGGATGGACAGGGCAGGGCTGAACTAAAGAATGTCCTCAAATTAAGCCCTTTGACTGAATCCAAACTTCACAGAACAAATCCCCTTAATAAAAGGATGTTTTCTGTAAAACTTGAACTCAGTCAAAAGTCTGCATCCAAAGACCTGGAAGGCCATATGTGGCCTCAAGACCACAGGTTCCCCACCCCTGACCTGGATCATAGGTGTCAATCACAAAGTCTTTAAGAAGCATATAACCAGCAACATTCCAGATTAAAATGTAATTGAGAAATAACTAACAAAATAAAGATACAATGAAACATAGATAACATTACATTTGAAAACCAAGCCAATCTGTACCCTGTAGGAATCATCATGTATGAATTAGTGGCCTCTATTTGTATTTCAGTTTGACACTACTGGACCACTAATATCTCTTCTAGCTCTGTGAAATCCTTGGATTCCATGACTTGATTAGTTTCTAGGCACTTGGGAGCCAATGTTGTTCCCTTTCCCTCTTCCCTGAGCCCCTAATATTGCTGTCCAGTTGGATAATGTGACTGATGAATATATCCAATGTCCCATAATATCTCTACCATTGTCCCCATTCCATTCTCCAAAAGGTCAAGGGCTTATAATTTCACTATCATCCTGCTAGGACAATAGTTTTTATATTCTTAGGCTATTTAGGGAACTAGTGACCAACTAAAGTGGGCACTACTGAAGCCAATCCCTCTTTGGCAATTGGGAGTTGCAGCCTGTCAGAGATTGGCAGCAGTCTCTTTCTGATGGCCATCACTGCTGTGATTCAGTATGGAAGTGTGTACCAAAACAGCTTTTTCCATCCTTTTGCCAGAAGGTTTCCTGATGCTTGGGCATCTGATCACCAACTAGGCTGAGGCAAGAGGAAGAGTCCCCCACCCAAATGTCTGTCCAATGCTAAGACTGAGGGCCTTCGTTAGGGAATAGGGTAGAAGAGCTAGTTTGATGAGGTTGAGATGGAGAGAGAGAAACAACCTTACCTGGAACTCCTCAAATCCAACAACTAATCCAACCATCTGTTCCACCTACACACAGCCAGCATTGGGGATGCTTATCTCTGCAGAGCTCGGTATTAGAAACAGTCCTGGAATCATAAATCGTCAGATGAAAATGGACCTTAGAGCTTCTCTAGAGGCATTCACATCCAACCCTATCATTTTACAGAGGAAATTTGGGACAAAAAAAAAAAAAGAAAAGAACTGATTTGCCCAAGGTCACACAACTAATTAGTAATAATAGCTAGCATTTACATAGTACTTTAAGGTTTACAAAGCACTTTAAATGTTATCTCATTAGATCCTCATGACAACCCTGAGAAGTTATGTTATTATTATCCCCATGTTACAGATGAGTAAACAGAGTCTGAGAGAGGTCAAGTAACTTGTCTAGAGTAATATAGCTAATAAATGGCTGAGGCAGGATTTAAATTCTGGTCCATCACTCTGTCCTATGTGCCACCAAGCTAACTTAATAGCTAAATAGAAGTAGAACCTCAGCCAACTCACTTTGCCACTCCTACTACATTAGTGTTGTCTCCCCAAATTCCCTGAAACCAGAGACAGAGTATTATAAATGAATATCCCCTAACAATGTTAATTATTTCTGAGAAAACAATTTAAGTGAAGCATTACGTGGGAAAATAAGTACCACAGGAAGATTGTTATAACAGTTGGGCACTGTTATAACAGAGTTTTCCCATGTTACAGTGGGGTTTGAATAATGCAGAATCTTAGAGTTGGAAGGGAGCTCAGGTATGCAGAATATTCCTGTCCAAGAATCCTTTCCATAGCACCGCCAAGACATAGCTATCCAGTCTCTGTTTAAAGACCTGCAGTAAAGGCAGTTAGATGGCATGGAACATAGAGGACTGGCTAGGTCAGGAGGACCTGAGTTCAAATCCTGCCTCAAATATTTACTAACTGTATGACCCTGGACAAGTCACAATCCCAATTGCCTTCCCCCAAAATAAACAAAGGACCTTCAGTAGGGTGAATCCCACTAATTCCCCAAACAGCTCATTCCAATTTGGGTTAACTTTCATTGTTAGGAAGTTTTTCATTACATCAAGATTAAATTTACTTCTCTATAATTCCTGTCTATCTTCCCTCCCCTGCACATCCCCTAGTTTTTCCTGTGGAGCTAAGCAGAACTGGTCTAGTCCCCCTTTAATGTAACAGACCTTCAAATGCTTGAAGACAGCTACCATGCACTCAGACTTTCAGAAGCTAAGAATTCCAGTTTTTTAAGCTTACTCTCAGTGGTGAGTCTCTTAGCAATCTGAATCTATGTTAGAGCAGTTTAGAAAAAGGAACAATGGAATTCTATACCATCAGAAAAGAGAAAAGAAAAAGAACCTAGATCAAGGCAGAGATTAATGCAATTGAAAATGTCTAGGTGTGTGTGGTGGGGGGAAGGGGGATGAAATTTCTTAACGGAGGCTCTTAGGCAGCAACATGCCATTGTGTTACCAGGATGGTGCTCACACACAACTTTTTTCCAAACTTATTCTGTGTGAAGGAGCATAGTATTAAAGTTTCAAGTCTGTATAGGTAAAGTAGAATTGAAAAGGTCTTTTAAAAAAATCTGAAATATCTAGGTCAGTAATTTATATCAGCATCTGTTGATCACAAGAGGAATTGTCTATGTGCCCTTTGACTACAAAACATACAATGCTTTAGTACATACAAAGTACTTCGTAGAACATACATACAAAGTACATACATATATACAATAGTACATACAAAGGCCTTCTGTTCTAATAAGTTTCCAGTTGTTTGGATCTCTGTAGTTTACAACACTTTTATCTCACCCTAGAATCCTTGAATCTATGTTCCTGATTCATAATGATTTAATAGCAAAACTCATTCTACTATATCCTTCATTCTTGACTTGTGATGATAGTGAAAGCTGTATAGTTGTAGATAACTGTTCGGAATTCTGTAGAAGCCCTATAGAAAGGTATATAAACCTTCAGAGGACAGCTAGGTGGTGTAGTAGATAGAGTGCTGAGCCTAGAGTCAGGAAGACTCATGTTCCTGAGTTCAAATCTGGCTGCAGATACTTAGTAGCTATGTAGCCCTGGGCAAGTCACTTATCTCTGTTTGTCTTAGTTTCCTCATCTGTAAAATGAGCTGGAGAGGGAAATGGCAAACCACTTCAGTATCTTTGTCAAGAAAACCCCCAATGGGGTCACAAAGAGTCAAATGTCACTGAAAAGGACTGAAAAACAATAAATCTTTCGAGTCCCTTTTTAGTTGTGACTCTTTGCTGATAGAAGGATCTTTAACAGACAACTGGTTTTCAAGTAAATGCTTAATGTAGCTAATAAATATCTGTTTCTAACACAGCAACTAAGCATTGTAGTCTAGCAACTATTGTACCAGATCTAGAGTCAGGAAGACCTGAGTTCAAATCCTTTGGCTGATGCTTACTAACTACAGGCTCAATTAACCTCTCTGGACCTCAGTATCCTATTTGTGAAATGAAAAAGCTGAGTACAATGGCCTCAAAAGTCCCTGTGAACTCTAAAGCTGTGGTCACTAAACACAACACTGAGTAACTTCATTCATGTGCTCAGCTTAACACATAGCCTTTGACTTTCAGGGATTTCTTATGGGTAACTGTTATTTGATTTAAGCCTTGATTTGGTCAAGTTAGTTTCTTTTTTTCTTTTAAAATTTTATTAAATGAGTCTCTTCCACTGCCCTTACCCACATTGAGCATAAAGAAAAAGGAAAAGGAAATTCTTGTTTACATAAATGCAGAGGCCTACAAAACAAATCCCCACATTGGCCATGCCGCCAGATATATGCCATCACCTCTCTAGCAGGAGGTGAGTCTGTGTTTTATCTTGTCTCCTGGAATCCCGATTTTTCATTGCATCAATTAGTTCCACAGGTTTTCAAAGTTGTTTTTCTCTATAGTGTTGTTGTCATTGTACAAATCAGTTTCTTCATCCTGCTCACTTCACTCTACATTGGTTCATAGAAATCTTCCCAGTTTCCTCTTAAACTCTCCATTTAATCATTTCTTGCCTGTGTTTATTTCTGTCTCTCATGGTGCCAGACACAGTGGGTGTTTAATGTCTGTTGAATGAATAGTTATAGAATGGAGTCCAGTCTTCAGCAACCACATTGATCATTCTTTAATGGTTCAGAACATGGGAGATTAAAATCTGAACAAATTTTCAAAGGTGATCAGTAAAAAATGCTGCATTCCAACCAAATGAAACACACAGGAACTGAAATGTAGCTAAAACAAAGAAGGCCACCACAATAATTCAAGTTTATCTTAACCAAGTCCTACGTCTGGCTTTGGCCTAGGTATGGTACATGTAGGGGTATAGAGAACATCCCTATGCTTAGATAACAGGAGGCAGCCATGCCAAAGAGCCAACCAGAAATGTGGAGTTTCATACAATTGCCAACAATTGCCCTCAAGGCTCCCATCAGCTGTACTACCACCCTCATACCATCTGTTGCCCTCTCCAGTCTAATCTCCTCCTTACAGCCAAGCTGGAGCTACCATCTCTATCCACATCTTCTCCTCCCTTGCTTCTGTACTTTGTTTCATGTTATTTCCCTCCCCCCCAGAATGCTAACTTCATTTCTCTGCGTCAATTAAAGCCTGTCATCTTCGAGAACTAGTTAAAAATTTGCCTTCTCTGAGAGTTTTTACCTACCTCTTACTTCACCTTCCTTCAGAATGTTTAATAAATAGTCTATAACTCATGCACGAAAAGGCTGTGGCCTCCCAGAAGGCAGGAATCACCTTCTGAAAGTTTTAGAATCATAGACCTTATAGTTATTGATTCCAATCATGGGGAGAAAAGAGGTTTAATAACAATAGCTAGCATTTATAGCACTTAGTATGTGCCAGATACAACTATTATCTTATTAAATCATTGCCATGATCCTGGGAGGTGGGTGTCATTAAGATTTCACTCTAGGAAACTAAGGCAAACAGAGATTAAGTAACTCGCCCAGAATCACAGAGCTAGTAAGTGTCTGAGAGTATATCTGAACTTGTGTCTTCCTGACTCCTGGTCACTCTATCGACTATACCAACTAGCTACCTGCAGACTAGAGAAGTTACTTAAATTACCCTGAGGGCACACATTTGATAACGCAGAGGCAAGATTCTAAGTCAGACCATCTAATCTTCTGCCTTTTCAATCTTTGGTGTGGTTTTTCACTATACTCCCCTGTCTTTTAATCTGTCCTCCACAATATGGCCTATTACAGGTTTGGACACCTAGTAGCTGCTCCAGAAATGTCTATTGAATTCAATTCAATGCACACGAATTTAATTTAAAAACAAAATTATTAAATGCCTGCCATGGGCAAGGCACAGTGCTAGGTGCTAGTAATACAAAGGCAAAAAACCAAATTGTTACTTGCTCAGTTGATCAACAATCAATTATTAAGTGCTTCCAATCTGAAGGCAATGGGGATAACATACAAAAAATGAAAGTCTGATTCTCAAAGGGCTTTCTTTCAAATGGGGGAGGCAAGGACATATATTTATTTGCAGAATAAAAGTAAAGAGATTACGTACAAAATCTTTAACTGCAAGTTAGTTTTTAAAGGATAACACTAGCAGTGGAAGGGATGAGGAAAGACTCCAATCTGGAAGGAAGAGATAGATTCTGTTGAGTTGAAAGTCCAATCCAAGCTTCCCAAGAAGCTTCTATTCTACTAGAAGAGGGGACGCAGGTAAGGGGGTGGGGTGGGGCAGAAATAATCAACATAGATAAGTGTAATGCAAGGGAGGGTGTGAAGAGGAAAAAGAAATGAGAGAAGAAACTTGAGCAAAATTTGAAGAGGAAAAGAAAATTGTCAATTGTGAGGATCTGAGAGGGCTTCTTGAAGGAGGTAGCACCTAAACTGAGTCCTGAAGGAATGTAGATGAATTAATCAAGGAAGAAAAGAAAGGGAATCACTACAGTTGGAATGAAGGGAAAATCTCTACCCAATGAGTTCTACTCACAGCTGGGAAGCAGAAAAGATTTATCTCCAGAAGACAAATAACCTTTTCCCCTCTCCTTTTACTGTTGACAAACCCAAGTACCTTATTTCATCACTATTGTTATGCTGTTCTCCCCGTCCTGTTTGAAATGTCATACCCCCAAAAGTGCCCTAACCCAAGTCTGAATCCTTTCCTTTATGGGCCCACGATGAGGAGCACATCTAATAAATTCATGTGTGCTGATCTGCTAATTTGAGAGAGAGAGATCAGAGGCACTTCCCAGTAAATGTCCTTGTCTTTTAAGCCCCTCTCCCTCTCTCCCCATCTTCCCCTCCTCCTTCTCCTCCCCCTCATCTTCCACTCTCCCCCTCCCTCTCTTACCCAAAGAAGGTAAATTATGTTGGCTGAAACCTACCTAGTTATATGTTGTGCTGGCTGGATTTCTTCCTTCAAGACCAGGCCTTAAACCTAATTCACTTGGAGTCTCATTGATTGAACAACAACAGGTCCCTGCCCAAGCACCCCTTAATTTAACACTTTCTCCAATGGTGAGACAGCAGGCACTGCTGCAGTTGGGTGGGGAAGGTATTTTCTGGTAGTGTACCTTTTCGATGCTCCTCAAATCCTGTAACATTGACCACTTCAAGTTGTTTTTTTGTTCATCCTTCATTTTCAAAAGAGGATCAATGACATCACTGGGTGATACCTTTAATTGAACACAAATTAAATTTAAGTGTGGCAGAGCTGCACAAAGTCATGTGTCTCACCCTCTCTTCCAGTCACCCAAGTTCAGTGTTAAGACAGAAGTCTAGGTTACTGGTGATGGCTCAGGGATGCACTGGGTGACTTTGGTGTCTTTGATGTCTGACCAAACTCTAGCCACTGCACAGTGCCTGGTTCAGCCACCTTCACACAGACACAGACACAGGCACACACACACACACACACACACACACACACACACACACACACACACACTGGCTCTAAAAAGGATATATATATATACTCAGATTAGCATTTTGCTTTTGGATTCACTCATTGGAAGAGTGTTCTTGTGATTTGACCAGATGTGACTCTGGATAGCCATTAAGGAGCCCAGCCCACCCCCCTTGAATAACCCAGATGTTGGTGCTTCTCTCTCTGGTAACTATGTGTATTGCCTTGGTCAGACAGTTGGATCTGTCTGTTGATTTGTACAAATTTCTCAGACAGTTAGAAGCCCTGTCAGTTGGTCTTTATTTCTCTGCTTGTATTTTCTCTATTTTCTTTGTTTGGATTTTCTCTGAAGTTCAGGGTGCTGTTTTTTCCCCTGAACTAATGAATATAATTTAAAAAGATTGTTGACCTCTTGATCAGCTATCCTAGTAAAGCTATCCTAGCTTTCCTAGTAAAGCAGATGTAAGAACCTGTGCTAGTGGCCATCTGGGTATGCCAGTGTGGTTGCCACTACACGTGGCTATGACAAACAGCTGTTCTCATCGGCCCATTCTGATGGGGGAAGTCTCCACACCCTTTGGGGAAACTCACCAAAGGGTTTGTAGCCCATTGGTTACTCTCAGCCTCATTTAGCCCACTATGAGTACTGTCAATATAGACAACTAGCCTTTTTTGAGAATGAAGCAAACACCAATCAGTGGAATAAATATATTATTATTAGTTGCTAACATAGACTGCTTACTATGTGCCAGACACTAAACTTATTATTTCATTTGATCCTCACAACCACCTTGAGAGATAGGTGCTATTGTTATCTCCATTTTATAGAGGAGGAAACTGAGGCAAATGGAATTTAGTGACTTGTTGAGAGTCACATAGCTAATAAGTGTTAGAGGTGGGATTCGAATATAGGTTTTGCATATCCAGGACCAGCACTCCATGCACTGTGCCATCTAGCTGCCATATTAAAGAAATAGACATTTACAATAGTCTTCCTTTCATATAGTCTAAGACAAATAAAGGTCAGACTTCCCCTGAACCAGGATCCCAAGACAAACAGTGGCCTCTTAGCTCATTCCACCATTCCACCCCAGTGACCTCCTTTTGGCCCAAGGGGCTTTTATGTTTTCTTTACCATCAGAACATTTGATAGGTTACTTTTCTCTCCTAATTAAACACTTTGAGCTGTGAGTCATTTGTAATGATTTATGGCAGCTGTACTATTGCCAATCTTAACACAGTATTTTTCTTATTACTTAATTGTCTTAGTACTGCTTCAGCCATTAGTTTCTGAGTTCTGAAAACAAGAAACAGAAGTCTTCTATTATAGACGCCTGCCTAATTAGCTCAGAGGCTGTCTAATGGGGGCTATTAAAAATGCAAATGAGGTGTGATCAAACAGTGAAAAGTTTGGTCCTGACAGAATATACTAATGTGTTTCCGAAAAATCTACCACAATCCTACATGTGATTCCCTGCTTCCCCTCCCCGAGGAGGTGAAAGAGACAATTGTTTGTTGGTGCCTGGGGGCTGCCTCAGCTGAATTGGGCTGGGGTTTGGAGAATATGCTGGAGGAAAACATCCTAGCCTTGTGGACAGGAGTTGGAGTAGGGAAGATGCAGGGACCATAGAGTGGGAGAAATGAAACCTGCCAATGAAATTTGCTGAAATAGAAGGGATTTAGATGAGAGAAGAAATGCAAGGGTTATGACAAGCTGGAAAAAAGCCATTGAGTTGTATGAAGGGACTCCAGTGAAATCAGCAAGTATTTCAGTGCCTACTACCTTTGGGGAACAGATACAATTTTAGACATAGCTCACGTCTTCATAGAGTTTATGGTTTTTGGGGGAGATAAAGTTAGTGTCTGTGAAACATGAAAGAAAATTCAAGGCAGGCTATGCTGATTGTCCAATGACTGGTGCAGGTAGTATATATTATGGTTCAGAGGTGGGAGAGAGCTGCCCACAAATATTCATGAAGGGCTTACTATGTGCCAAGCACTGTGCTAAGTGTCAGGAATACGAAGAAAGGCAAAAACCACAGTCCCTATGCTCAATGAGCTAATCTTCAAATGAAGGAGAAAAAAGTGTAGAAAAGGTACATAACTCCCGCCCAAGGGCACCAAGATGCAGGCAGGCGCAGGCCTAGTTTAGATGAAAAGTAAGCTCAGCCAAGAGGTGTGAAAGGTGGGATTTAAGCTGAGTCTGAAAGAAGACAGGGAAGCTGGGAGTCAGAGCGGAAGAGGGAGAACATCCCAGGCAGGGCGGAAGTCAGAGCACATGAATTAGGGAATGTGCTGACCTGTGTGAGGAACAGTAAGCAGACTGGTGTCACTGGATTGAAGAGTATTTGGAGGGGAATGAAGTGTAAGACTAGAGGAATAGAAAAGGGTCAGGATGCAAAGGGCTTCAAATGTCAAACACAGGAGTTTATATTTGACCCTAGAGGTAACAGGGAGCCACCAGAGTTAAGTAAGAAGGTAACATGGTCATTTAGAAAAAAAAATCACTCTGGCAGTTGAATGTAGAATGTATTGGAGTGTGGATTTATTTGAAATAGGGACACCAAATTAAAGGCTATTGCAATAATCCATGTGTGAGGTGTTAAGGGCCTACACCCTTTGGGAGTCAAGGTAAGAGGGCATATATTAGAGATGTTGTGAATGTAAAAATGACAAAACTTGTCAGATAGTAATAGGGAAGTGAGAAAGAGGAGGGGTTTAGAGAAAAATGATAACCAGTTCTACTTTGGATGTATTGAGTCTGAGATATCTAGAGGAAATGCAGTTTGAGACATCAGGCAGTTGGAAAGGCATGACTGCAACTCAGGAGAGAGATTAAGGCTGGATTTATAACTGTGAGATTCATTTGCAAAGAGTCAGTAGGTGAATCTCTGGGAGCTGACAAGAGCGAGGATAAAGGAAGGGAGCATAGGATCAAGCCCTAGGGGGACATCCTTGGTTAGTGGGAATGACCTGGGTGAAGCTCTATTCAAAGCCAATGAGAAGGAGCATTCCAACAGGCAACAGGAGAACCAGGAGAGAGCTGTGTCACAAAACCTAGAGAAAAGAGTATCTCAGAGAAGAGAGGGTGACCACTAGTGTTAAAGACTGCAGAAGGGGGTTGAGAACAAGTCATGAGATGTGTAGCTATGAGATTAATCTTAATTATTTATTTTTTAAAATTTTAATCCTTAATTTAATCTTAATTAATTAAACTTAATCATGAGATTAAGTAGCCATTCCTAACTTTGGAGTCTTGTCAATGGAGTGATGAAGAAGCCAGATTGCAGAGGGTTAAGAATAAAATGAGAGGAAACAAAGTGGGAACACCAATGGCAAAAGGATTTTTAAAGGAATTTGCCTCTTAAGGGGAAGAGAAATTTCAGATGACAGCTAGAAGGGATGGAAGGATTGAGTGAGGGATTTTTTAAGGATGGAGAAACATGGGGAAGGAAAGAGGAAGAGAACAATCATTTATTGTCTACTATGTATCAGATACTGCACTAAGTCCTTTATGAATATTGTCTCATTTGATTCTTGCAACAAATAGGTATTATTATTATACCCACTTTACAATTGAGGAGACTAAGGCAGACAGAGATTAAGTGACTCGTTCAGAGTCACACAGCTAAGAGGTATCTAAGTTTGGATTTGAGCTCAGGGCTTCCTGAACCCAAGCCCACCACTCTCTCTCCACTGGGTTACATATTCATAAGCATCAGGGAAGCAACCAGCAGACAGAGAATAATTGAAGATGAGAGGCATCTTCATATGGGTACCATAGAGGTGCAATCTGCTGGAGAAGATATGATTAAATGGGATCCAGAAGGTGGCTGTGGCAGAGAGATAAGCCACATCTTGATGTGAGGTTGGGGTGAAGAAGGAAATAGTAGGACAGCACACATCTGTATGACCTGAGAACAGGAGAGGGGAGAAGAGTGAGCTCTCATGGAATGCCTTGTTTTGTTTTGTTTCTTTAAAGCAAAATGTGAAATGGGGTCCTTGGCTGAGAGGGTGGGGTAAAGGCGTGCTATTGGAAGCTTGAAAAAGGGTGAGAATGTATGCAATAGCCACTGTGGAGAGAGGGAGAGAGGGAATTAATTAGGAAAGTATACAAGGTGTGCCTTGAAGCAGTGAGGACCCAGTTGAGATTATGTAACATAAATCTGTAGTGGACCCAGTTAGTACAATTTTATGATTTTCTCCAGCTTTGTTCATCAGCATGTGAATTCCAGGAGCAAAGTAAACAGATTGTGGCAGTAATCCAAGGTTAGCATTTGGCAAGATATGATTGATAATAAGACAATTATTGTCTCTCATTTATTTTAGTTATGTCTAACTCTTCGTGACCCAGTTTGGAATTTTCTTGGCAGATACTGGAGTGGTTTGCCATTTCCTTCTCCAATTTGTTTTACAGATGCAGAAACTAAGGCAGAGTTAAGTGACTTACCCCAGGTCACACAGCTAGTAAATGTCTGAGGCAGGATTTTAACTCAGGTTTTCCTAATTCCAGGTCTGGCACTCTATCCACTGTGCCACCTAGCTGCCATTACAATAAGACAAAGGAGGGAGGAATTTGAATATAAAGCAGATGTTCTGAACTTTTTTTGATATCATTGAGCCCTTCTTAGAAAAGAAATACATAAAATAAAATGCATTGTTTTACAAAGGAAACTAATTATATTAAAATAAAATATATATTCTTTAATCTATCTAAGTTCGTGAATCCCCTGAAATTTCTCATTAGGAATTTATCTGGAGGTGAGAAGTCTAGAGAAGAGAGCAAAACCCTTTTAGTGAATATGCCTTTGAAATTTTCCTATTTTAACAGCTAGGCCTAGTGTCTTAGATGAGAGCCTCTGGCATCAACTCCTTTGAAAAGCAACATTAAGGGAATCTGTGAGCTGCCTCATGCTGGTGATTCAAGTAATCACCAAGACCACCGAAAACCCCCACCCCATCTCCCAAGGATAAAAGGGGCAAGGTCCAAATTGGAATTGAGGAATGTATAAATCAGAGCTGGGGCAGGGGTGTAGGAATCAGAAATTTTTTTTCCCCCAAGAATCTCCAGGTCAAAAGAACTGAGGTGGAAATTGGAAAGTTTGTGGCCAGAGAAGGGGTTTCAAGTTAGGGAACTCTGCAGAGAAATCAGAGGGCCTGCCATAGAGGTGTCAAGGAATAATTTATCTAATACAATCTGCCTCCTTAAACCTCAGGGATTTATGCTGGTCTTTTTTTTCTGATAGAGGAATGTACCAGGCCCCAAAAGGGAATCTTGCAGAGGCTTGTGGGATGACCCACCCCTCAGCAAAATGGCAAAGACATTTAAGTTTTTCTTTCAGCCTCCTATCTCAGGGTGCCTCTTGCCCATCCTGCTAACCTAACTCTGCCCTCAATTGTCCAGTGCTCTCAGACAGTGTTTGTGGTATCCCACTTAAGCTATATCTTTGCTCAAAACAAAACAAAAGGATCCTCCTTATTTCCCTCTGCCATCATAATTCAGTGCCCTGTTTTCAGCTAACTGTCCCAGAGGAAAAGCTCCTGGTGAACTAATTTACACTTACATCTTAGTTTTTGATAGTAGCTTCAGTTTAAATATTACCCCTCCCAGGACACCTTATAAGCATAGGTGACTGATGAGCCCAATTCCAAACACAAAGAAATGAAACTCCTAAGGTGAATTTCCAAGTATTCTGATAGGTGGGTCAGAATTAAGAGTTGTGAGTAGGATTACAATCACAAATCATACAGCAGAGGCAAATAACTATTTCCTCATATGAAATTTTCCCCATGGATTGATGTCAATCAATGTACAAGTATTTATTAAGCTTCTACTATTTGCCAGGCACTATTCTAGCCAACAGGGACACCGATACAAAAAATGAAATAATCCCTACTTTCACAGTTCTCTTAAACTGAAATTATTATAGTTCATGAGTCTGGGAAGTCATTGGTGAGATAACTCCCTTCACCTAGTTTACATTCCCTTATCTCTTATGTTAGTTTTTGTCAGTGTCCTGGAGAGGTTAAGTTATTTGTCAGTGGTTACACAGTAAATGCCTGAGGTGGGCATTTGAATCCTTGTCCTCCTGTCTCCAAGCCTACCATTCTGCCTACCATGCTCTGCTCCTTTTCTTCCCTGAGTAATCATAACCCCAAATGCTACCTTATATTTCTATTATGATTTTAACTTTTTTTCAAATGCCTTCTCACACATGATCCTATTTGTCTTCATAAATAGCCCTACCCAGAATGTAGGGTAGGTGTTTTTTTCTCCTTTAGACATAAGGGGAAATTGAGGTCTAAGAAAATACTTGCCTAAAAGTTCATATAGTGGGAATAAAGAGAATCCTGAGTGTCAAATGCAGACAAAGAAAATATAAAGACCCCTCCACTGGGGAAGATAGGAGTATGCTTTGGGAGACGATGTGGGAGGGAGGCTGAGCTGGCACTGGGTAGCTTAGGAGTGTGGGGGAACTCCTAGCCTTGAGACAGAGATGCCTTTTAAACACCATTTGAGGAGAGGGCCAGTCTGATGTCCAATCCCAGGTTTCAGAAGAGAAAAGTTACAGACAGGCTGGCTGCTGAGGTTTTCAGCCTATCAGATTGGGGATATGAAAAATCTCTGAGATGTAGCTAAGTCTTGCCTTTCCTTCCCCCCTGTTGCTGTATTAATGAGATAGAGCCCTTCTATTGATTGGCCTTGTTACTGCTATTGCTGGAGTCCTGCTCTGCCAATCTGGATGTTCTGATCTGGCTGCAGCTCAGAGGTTGCCCTGGCTGTCAGCTGTCATTCTCTCCTCCTCCTTTCCCACAGCCTCCTCCTTCCTTGTGGCTGGAATGGAAAAATCAGGTGGAAGGAGGAAAAACTGAAAAGGCTGGTTGTAGGACATCAGGTTGGTAGTCTAAAATTGCTTCTTGCTCCAGTCAGGCTTGTCTCCTAAGGATACCAGATAGCTCCAATCTCTTACTCTCTATGTATCTAGAACACCTACCCCACAACACTGTTGAGAGCATCACATGAAATGTTACAAATCTTAAAGAGTAATCTAGGGATTGGGGCTGGACCTATAATTTCCTTAGTGTGGCTAACCCCTAACTATGCAGGTCAGCACCTTCTTCGTGATTTACTCTCTTAAAAAGCTGTTCTGAGAATTAAGAGGTTAAATAATTTGCCCAAGGGTCACACAACCAGTGTCTGTCAGAGGTGAAACATGAATCTAGGTGTCCCTGGCTTTAATGTGAGCTTTCTACCCACCAAACCACACTGCCTCTATAAATTACAATCTCTGGGCAAGTTATTATTAATATTATTGTTATCCCAGTGTATCTACTGAATGAGTCCAGGTGCTCCTAAGGGTGAAGACTGTATCTCCAACCCAGGTGGGATGTTCCCTGAGGAGCAGAAGAAATGATAAGTTCAGAGCTAAAAGAAACTTCAGAATTTAATTAGTCCAACCCCCTCATTTTTTAAGATAAGGAAAACTAAGCCAATGAAGATTATCAACCATTGCACATTGTGTTCCTCATCAGGTCAAGGTCCAGTCCCATCTGCATCTTAACCCAAGACCAATCTAAGGCTCTACATACAGAAGAAGTCAGGATACTCAATATTTATTTACTGATTGCTGAATGATCTGGTAAGACCAACGAATCAATCCATCACAGGGTTAACTCAAGCAACATAAAAACAGGACAAAACTAAGACAGCAACAATTTGAGGAATTATTTCTCTAAATAAAAAAAATAGGAAAAATACCCAGAATTTGCTCTCAAAGATTAAAATTACTGAGTATTACAGCACTTCACAAATTACAAACACTTTCTTCCAAACAACTTTGTAATTTTGCAAGGTGCATGGTACAAACATAATTACTTCTTTTACACAGATGAGCACACAGAGGCTCAAAGAACAACTCAAGTAAAGAGTCTGTAGCTACACAGTCACTAAAGGATACTAAAAATCCAGCCTTTTGATGGTCAGTCTTGGGCTCTTTTCACCATTCTAGAATGCTTATTGCCTACATTGCCTAGCTGTATTCCCAGATCTGCCCTAATCTGTGGATGTTGTTCTTTGCCAACCCCCCTTTTCAGTCCAATTGGCCTGATGACATTCAGATCATTGTTCAGTCAACAAACCTTTACTATGTGCTCAGGCTTTTAGAAATGGAATAGGAAAACATTTATTATGTGCTTACTGTGAGCCAGCATTATGTAAGTGCTGGGGATACAAATGGAAAAGTGAGATAGCTCTTGCCCTCAAGGAGTTTAGATTCTAATTGGTGGAGGAGATGCATGATGTAAGGTTCAGTTCATGGCAGATAGAACAGCCAGGTGGTACCTGGGCTCTGGCAGGAAAGTATCAGGGCAGAGGGCAAGGCCCTGAGGATCTTGGGAAACAATGGCAGGGCAGATGGAGTAGCATCTTGTTGAAAGTCAGTGTCTAGTGCCTGGTGGGAACCAAACAGAGGGGGTCCAGTTGATCAGTAGTTTCCTGAGATCCAACAATTCTGGTCCTGGCGGTCTGGTACCTGTTAAATTCCTGGAGCAGGGAGGAGGACATTGTTTTGGACCATGCAGAAGAAAAGAGAGAAAGAAGGTGGTTTCTATGCTTGGAAGCTGCCAGTTTGGTGGGAGAGGCAAGACGCATAGGGAAGAAGACGCATGAGTGAGGGAGGACTGCGCAAGGTTACCAGCCTCATTTTTTTCCTCCAGAGTCATCTGGGTCCAGTGGCTAGATATTCATCAGGAAGATTGGAGATGGCCCAGGGTGCAATGAGAGACCCTGGCCCCTTTAGCTAAGATCTTTTCAGGTTCTTCAAATACAGACACTCAATTACCCAACTCCAGGCATTTTTACTGGCTGCTTGCTATGCCTAGAATTCTCTATTTCTTCATCTCCACCTTCAGGCTTCCCAGTCTTTCTTCAAATCCCAGCTAAAATCCCTTCTACAAGTTTTTTTGGATCTGCTTCAATGCTAATACCTTCCCTCTGTTGAATATCTTCAGTACCCTGTATATATTTTTGTTTATACATAGTTGTTTACATGTTGCCTACCATTAGACTGTGAACTCTTGAAAACAGGGGCTCTCTTTTGCCTTTCCTTGTAACCCTATAACTAAACACAGCCTTTGGATATAGTGGGCATTTAGCAAATGCTTATAGACTGACTGATACCTCTTTTTCCAGAAAACTGCCAAGCTCAGCTGCTGACAATTTAGAAGCCCACACGGTCATTTGGGGAGTGGAAGCTGGAATAGATTTAGCTCCTCAGTGGTGGGCTTGGACTCCACCACTTTCATCTCTTGCCATTCCTTCTGCCCTTCCCCACCTCCCTTCTCTAAATTCCTGCAACCTCTTCTATTTCAAGATAGACATTGTCCAGACCTGACATCTTTGGAGATTTGGGTTGTGGTTCAATAACCAAGGAATAATCACAGATTAAGGCCCCCCTGCCCTCATAGCTCCAGGGGTACTAGTGATGCTGACAATTATAGACTTCAGGGGCCTGGAGGAATCATCTCCCCAAACTGCTTCCAGGGTGAAAAAGACTGGTTCAGCTTATGTGTCTGGGGGCTTTAAGAGTTATTTTTGTCCTTGAAATCTAATAGTGGGTTATTGGTAATTACAGGAAAAAATGGAGTGGAAATAAAGGGTTAGGAATTTTTTCTGATTATAGTATTATATTTTGGATTTCCTATTCAGTTAGACACCACTCTGAGGAAGGAAGCCTCTCTGATTATAGCAGGAAAAGACAAGCATCTTTCATGGAACTATTATTTCCACCTCGTTTCCATCTCTATAACTGGCATCATTTCTCTTTAAACCACAGAAAAGGGGTGTTGTTTAAATGTGTGTTTTGCACAGTATATAGTTTTCATGCATCAGATTCATGCAGTGCAGGACCACACCATAGATGTGAGATTCACCTTCCTTAAGCAAGGCATTAATTGAACTACTAATATTTGAACTCCTTAACCAAGAATTCATAGAATCACAGAATTTTAGAATTCACGGGGACATTAGGAGTCAGTTCAAGTTATACATTAAAAAAAAGATACCCTGATTCAAGATCTTCCATAACCCAGTGCTATCCATCCTTTCTATGGTTATCTTGCACTTTTCCTCAACAGCCTCTTTTTTAATTTCTCATTGTGGAATGCTACTCTTCCCATAAGTTTATTTCTGTCATTCACTCTTGTTTATACTCTTCATTGCCTGTAATGCCCTCCTTATTTAATTTAATAATAATTTATTTCTCTCTCTCACACACACATATATACATACATATATATATATATATATATATATATAATTATTTAGAGTTTACAAAGTATGTTCCCAAACTTTATGTCATTTGATCCTCTTGGTACTTTTCTGAGTTAGTTACTTAGGGTAGTATTATCCCTATTTAGTTTTTCAATCTTTTTTTTTTTGCTTTTGGAGGCCAATTGGGGTTAAGTGACTTGCCCAAGGTCACGCAGCTAATAAGTAAGTGTCTGAGGTCATATTTGAACTCAGGTCCTCCTGTCTCCATGGCTGGTGCTCTATTCCCTGTACCACCTAGTTGCCCCTTATCGCTATTTTCTTGATGAAAACATTGAGATTCATAGAGGCCAAGTAACTTTCTAAGGTCATAATAGAAAACAAATATCATAGTGAGGTCTCTAGACTCTAGATCTCATAACCACAACTTCAAAGTAATTCCCCAGGAAAGGGGAACCTGGGGCCTTGAGGCCACATGTGGCCCTCTAGGTCTTTAAGTGTGGCCCTTTAACTGAATCAAAGGGTAACACTTGAGGATCTAGAGGAACACATGTGGCTTCAAGGCCCCAGGTTCCCCATGCCTGGTTCTAGACTCTAGATCTCATGACTATAACTTATACCATACCATTCCCTGTATCTTACTTTTTTCTCCACCTTTTCAAACCCAGCTCAGGCTTCATGGCTTATTGCCTCCATGGAATTCTTCTTCTTTACATGAGTTCATAATGACCTCTCCTTCCTCTATATTCCTTTAACACACTCCTTTGTGTCATTCCCATTGATGCATAATAAACTTTATGTATATTCATTTTATCTCCTTGAGAAGAGTATAAATTCTATGAGGATCAGTACCTCCTTTTGTGTCAATTCAATATAGCAGTGATTTCTTAAGCACTTTCAATGTGGCAAGGCAGGCACTGGGGATATGACAGAAATGAAATTTTTCCTGCCCTCATAGCGTTTACCTTACCTTCTGGGGTGAGGATAAGTAATGTGTGCACAGAAAAATAAATGCAAAATGTATACAAAGGAAATACAAAATAGACTTAGTAACAGCTGGGAAAATTCAGGAAAGTCTCCTGAAGGGGATGAAAATTGAGCTGTATGAAGTATGTAGGAAGTATGAAGGAAGCTTGATGTTCTAAGAAACAGAATGTGATCTTGGAACTCCTTGTGTGCCCCGTAGGTTTCTACCGAATACTTCATTATTGTACCCCCCTAATCCAGATAACTTACTTGTATTAGGGCTCATAGATTTCAAACTGTAAGGGACCTTAGAGCCAAATGGTCTAATCTCTACATCAGATGAGGAAACTGAGGTACAGAGAGGTTAAATAACTTCACTGAGGTCACAGAGGTATTAAGTGGCAGGGATGTTATCCAAACCCAGATATTATAACATAAAATGCATACTTCTTCCCACTGAACCAGACTGTATTGACTTCATTCTCCATGAAGAGAATGACCTAGCAGAATCAACCTGACCTCAAAGAGTTTTTCTTCTGCCAGGGGACAAACAACATGTGCACAGGTAAATGAATGCAAAATATACACAAAACAATACTAATTTGATTTGGTATTAACAGCTGGGAGAAGCAAAGCAGTCTTCCTATAGGGGGTGTTGCTTGAGATGAGCCTTGAATGAAGCTTGAGGTGCCAAAATGTAGCATGCTCTTGCCTCACTCTTCTACCATAGCCTGGTCCCAGGCTGTGTCAACCAAAACCTTAAGATAATCCCTCCCCCCAGTACTCAACACTGGAATGAGATCTGAGGCAAAGTTAACTTGCCCTAGGGTGAGTACCTCAAGCTAACCACACCCTTCTCTAAATAGCCTAGTGCCAGACCTCCACGTGTCCCTGCCTTGACCAGCTGATGAGTGTGGCCTTTCCACATTTAACACTCTTTTCTGTTACTTTATCAGGTATAGATAGTAAAACAGATATTACCTTTGCTAATCTGAAGATAATAGAAATCAGTTGCTAATAGCACCACTCATAATTAGAAGATACCTTGACCAAAACTCCCTGCCCTGATTCCCTGACAAAACTGGTCCTTGATATCCATTCATGCCAACCCCATTCCTCTAGTATCCCTCCTCCCTGCCTTTCTACTGTGCCCTCTGGAGCCCCCATTCTATTTTTAAGGAACAAGTCAGAGGACTTAGAATCAGATCCTCCCTGTATCACTAACTGCTTATATGACCTCAGGTAAATCACTTAACCTCTTTAGGCCTTCTTTTTCTCACATATAAAATGGAGGGCAGGGGGTGGCAAGTTAACTAGCACTGGATAGAGCCTTTCTAATTCAGATGCTATAAATTTATCAGATAACCCTATACCCTATTATAAACTACCTATAATAGTAGGTATAAACTACTATAAACTACCCATCATAAGAGACCTGGGACCTCTCTCTAGAGATGACTAGGGATAGTAGGGATATGTTTATTCCAAATAAAAAGTAAACTCCTTGAGGGTGGGAACTGTTTCATTTTGGTTTGTTATCTCCCAGGGCCTAGCCCAGCGCCTGATACATAGCAGGGGCCTTCTAAATTATTGTTTCATTAAACTGACTCCAATAAAATTGAAGAGCAAAAGCCTATAAAAAGAATCTAGGATTAAAAGAAACAGACTTCCTGGTTTTGAGACCACACCAGTTGCACCCTAAGAAACAAACCAGTGCCAGGAAAGAGAAGGTAATTTTGAGTTACATTCATTTTGTCTGTCCCAGTTAAGAGGTGTCTAAAAACAACCCCAACAACAGCATTGGGCATTTTCCTCAGGGTGAGTTTGATCCTGACAATTGCTCAGTAGTTTCACAGGGACATCCCCTGATGGTTTGAAAGGATTGAGAACAGAAAGTACATTAGCAGGAACATGTGGTGAGTAGAGAAGCTGGCACAGATATGTGTTTGTCTGCATCCTTAAGATAATTTCCAAAGAGTCTGATTCTCCCTTAAGGCTGAATCATCCCTGGTATTAAGGTATTATCTTTGCTGATAATAACACCTCACATTTTTATAGTGTTTTTATGATTCTTAAGTGCTTTTAAGGAGAATATATACATACTTTGATCCCCCTATATAAACCTGAGAGGCATCACGCTCTCACAGAAACAGCCCTGAATTTAGAACCAGAGGACCTAGGTTCAAGTCCCTCTTCTTCCTTCCATCCCCCATGTGACAGTAAAGAGATGATTTAATATCTCTGAGTCACCTATAAAATATAGACTTATTCTAAATATCTTCCAGGATTCCTTCTGGTTCTAAATGTTTCGGTGATATTCTGTGGTGCAGACAGAAGTAGAGACAAGTGGTTTCACCCAAGGCCGTAGCATCACAGATATAGAATTAGGAAGGACCTGAGAAGATGTCCAGTCCAACCCTCTCACTTTATAGGTAGCTAAACTTAAGACTTAGAGAGGTAAAGTGATTTTGCCAAGGTCACACAGCTAGTATTAACAGAGCCAAGACAACTTGTATCCTGATACCTAAACCAGTGTTCTTTTCAATACAAATTAGCTTTATAAAGAGTGATTAATTCTTTCTGGTTATGAATATGATCATTTGGACAGAAACTTTCAGCTATTGACTGTCCAATACATATTTGTTAATCAATTGATCATTTCGATTAAGGGAAAAGTTCTATAAAGTATCTATGACTTATTACAAGCATATATATTGTTATGTATTCAAGGATATAAATGTATTTAAAAAAAAGATTATCTCCTCTGCCAAGGATGGCAATGGTTAGAATTTTTGACAGGTTTGCATTAGTTTTCTGCTTATTATGTTCATTATGAAGGAGAAATCTCGAGATGGAGCTAGGTATTAGCTCTACATTTAGGGAACAGGGCAAGGACGAGTGTGTGTGATAATCACCACCTGCATCCTGCCTTGGCTGACTGCTGATTAGGTTCCATGAATCTGGAGCAAATCCCAAGGATTATTCGAGCATCTGCTCTTGAACGCTGCCAGCCAGGGCATGGGCCTAGACATGAGCTGAGCCAGAGCCTCCCGAGTGGCTCAAGTCCCGATTAGGAGAGGCTGGAGAGCAGCTTTGGAGAACAAAGCTATGAGCCAGCTCAGCAGGGGCGTGCAAGGTCTGACCATAGCCAGCCTCTTTACTGTCCCCTGCACACATGGAGCTCATTCCTGACTCCAGGATTTTGCTCCTACTCCTCTCCCACCCCTGCTCCCAGAATGGACTCCCCCCACTCTTCCTCTCATCTAGTCACCTTGCACCCATCCTTCCAGCCCCACTTACTCCAGGAAGCCTTCTCAACTACTCTAGGCTCTGGTGAACCTTCCTTTCTCTGAAATTCTGGAACATTTGTTGTCTATGGTATTCGACCTGCATTTAATCACAAGCTGCCTTTTATTATTCTTTTTTTTGGTGCACATACATATGTGTGTTTAAGATTTTGGATTGCTTTATTATAAGCATATCTCTAAACCACTGTGGCACAGGAGAAAGAGAGCCGTCTTTGGAGACAAAAAGATTCAGGTTCAAGGCCCTCCTTTGTTGTGTGTTTAAGTCTCATTTCATAGATTACATAATTACATTCTGTTAGAAGGCAAGGAGGGTGGCCATCCCTCAACACATAGCACAAGGCTAGGATCTCAGTGAATCAATCGACCTACAAATAAGCATCTACCATGTGCCAGATGCTGTGTTAGGCACTGGAGATAGAAAGAAAAAGAATAAAACAATCCCTATATGCAAAGAGTTTACATTCTAATGAGGGAAACAAATGTGTATATGTGTGTGTGTGATACACAGTTTTATATAAAAAATAGTTAATAAATACATAAATACTGTAAGCAGCCGCTAACCTTACTAACCTAGGGGCCAGCCTTAGGTTGTGTTCTCAGCAGGGATTGAAGAGAACAGAGACCAGAGAGAGAATTAACTTGCAGTTTATTCCAATATGGCATGCATGCATAGGGAAGAAAGCTAGTTCCTAAATACCTAAAAGTGAGCATGATTCAAGCATGATCTCCTCGTGCACGGGGGAGTGGACTAATGGAGGGGGGCCGAACCAGTCACATCAGCTGCTGCTCAACAAGCCAGCGGTCTCGTGGGAGATGTCCTTGTGAGAGGCCAACTGGACTGTGGCCCTCAGCACTTCCTTATCTCCAATGAGTACAGAGTGGCCTTAAAACCAAGAGGCCCCAAGGCAGCTCCTGAATTCCCGTGGGACAGAAAGCGCTTTGAACTCACTTTGTCCTGTCCAAAATACTATGTAATATATAGGTATGTGTGTATATGTGTGCATGTATACATATATATGTACATACACATTAACAATGGTTAAAAAGAAGGAAGTCTGAGGAGGAGAGCACTAACATGAAGAAAGGCTTAATGCAGGAGTCGATGCTTGAGCTGTGCCTTAAGAAGGAGAGGGATTCTATGAGGAAGAAGTAAAAAGGAAGAATGCATTCTAGACATGGGAGAAAGGAGGAAAGTTGGTGTTGGGCTTAGAGTGATCAGTGATTTTAATTAGGGAAAGAATGTAATTCGTTAGTGAAGAAACTATGAGGAAGTTTAGAGTTTGCATCATTTTTTGTATCTTTAGGGGTTGTGGCAGGTGTGGACCATGAGTTTACAGATGTGTTTCAAGTTAGACTGTTTGAGGGTCCACAGCTACAGATCCCACATGGTTGCTGTTTCTGTGCCTGCAAATCTCTGGGGTGTTTTAGATTGTCCCTGGGGCAAATCTTATTTTAGGAGCTTAGTGAAAGTGAGATTTTATGCAGCCAACGAACACAAGTGACCCCAATATGTGCTCTAGGTTGGGTAGACTGATAGAGAATTGGCCTCATGCATCCACATGGAATGATTCTAGCATCTGGGAACAATAACAGCAAGTCTTGACAAGTGGGAAATATCTGAATGGCACAGTTGTGAGCCCCCTGCATAGAAGAGCAAGTACAGAAAGATCCAAGTGGACCAGATACAGTAGGTGAGAGGGAGACCACACTTAGGCGAGTGATGTGGGATTTTGTTGGAAGGTGCTGGCAGTATTCATAGTCCTTTAGAAGCATAGAAGCAACAGAATTGCTAAAATTAGATACAGTAGATAGCAATCAGGTTATAGGCCGGACAGATCTTCTCTTCCCTTTCTCCCCCTATTTGTAAGCCTCCATAGCCATGGCATCGATTTGTGTCAACTTTTTTGTTTCCCCACCAGAGTTTAAGGAGCCCACCTCCCAGCCCCATTCAACTGGGGGTACACTTCTTGATACTTGCCTTGCAAGTGGACTGGACAAAATCCAATTCCTGATAATGACTCTGGATATGTATCTAAGCATGTCCATGTGGAAGAAAAAAAAGGCAGATAGGTAGGAAAGAAGGAAGAGTGGGATAACAAAATAATGTATATATATATATCCATATTTACCTTATATGTGTTATCTATATGAGGATCTATTTATGTATCTATTTATCTATATAAAACAAAGCAAGCTAGAAGTTTAAGAATGTCAAATTTATAAAAAAACAGAGATTTTCATTTTAGACAATGTATCCTCTTTAGTGAACCTATTCCATGACCTCTCTTTAATTCTCCTCTGTTGTCATATTTCTCCTTCTTTCCATTTATCATTTTTAGCAAGTTTTTTGGAAAAAATTTGACTTGTTGTGATCTTTTGGTAGAAAATAAAAGGGTTACTTGGAGAGGAGCCCTTTAGCTCAAATAGATAATGTAGGCAAAGGAGGTTGTTGTAATTTATATTTAGCAAAAAACAGTCCTGGAAAACCTCTGGGTTTTTAAGCCTAGCTTTTCTATATCTGACAAACTAGATATTTCCCCTCCTCTTGCCTGGTCCTCTCCTGCCTTCTGCTTTGTACCTGCTCAGCAACCTGCTTCTTCCACATTTCCATAATCTTGGTCTATGCCCCACTATAAATTCCCAGTTTTTTTAACGATTGGTGCTTACCTATTGTAAAAGCAAGCACCCTAGCATACCCAGGGTGGGTGCTAGCATAGGTTCTTAGATCAGCTATTCTAAAGTAAAGCAACTCAAAATGGGTTAACAATCTTACTTTAATCAATCAAACATATATCATTTAGTTTAGGGGAAAAAGTCAGCACCCTGAACTTCAGAGAATACAAACGAGTTACAAGCAGACAGAGAAACAGATAAGCAGACAGATTTCCAACTGTCTGATCATTACATCCATACCTAGTCAGTTACCAGAGAGGGAAGCACCAACATCTGGGTTTTCAAAGCCCAGGGGTTTTTCTGGGAATGCTTTGCTGGCCTTGTTGCTGATTCTGCTGTCTCCCTCACCAGTGATGCCCTCGGGGGATCATGCTGCTACTTGTTCCAACACAAAATTCTTGAATCTTTTGAATGTCTGAGCTGGAAGGGGCCTTAGAGTCATATAGTCAGGCCCCCTCACTCATTTCAGGAAACTGGGTTCCAGCAAGGTGAAGGAGAATAGGTGGTTAGTGGAAGAATCAATAAAGGAAATACAATATTAAATAATAAAAATACCAGTATGACCACAAATGGTATGGCTTCAAATTACAGAAGGACCCAGAGTCCAGTTCAATGTCCCAGAAACAAAAACCTTATGAGACAGTTTTCCTCAATACAGGAAGTCCTACAAAGAAGAAAAAGACAGAATTAAGGCCATGTCTTGAGAATTTTCAGGCTGAGGTCCAAGACTTAGGTGGAGGAAAATGAACCCATGAACCAGCTACATTTGTTCAAAATATCTGGCCTAGCTCATCGCCATGGGAACAATTGACAAGAATCCATGGGAAGAAGGCATCCCTTATGATGAGATGTCAAAGATCTAATGACTGGTTTTGATTAAATACACAGGATATTGTTGTTGTCACTTTATCGGCTTGAGTTTTCAGGTTCAGACCTAAGAAAACAATTATTTTCTCTTGGATACCCTGCTAACAGAAACAGCATGGTATAATGTATATAGAGAGTGGACCTCAGAGTCAGGATGACCTGGGTTTCATTTCTGCCTCTTAAAGATGCTGTCTATGTGACCTTAGAGAAGGAACATAACCTCAAAGACTAAGTTTCAGAGAAAATGCCAATCTACATTGGTAAAAAGTTGCTTCCTAGGAACTCATTCCCAAAGGAAGCACAATTCTGATCTAAAATGTTAAAAAAAATCTTTGCTGATTGTGGCATCAGGGACAGATGGCTAACTTTGGAATCAGAGCTTGCCTCTGATGCATATTACCTGTGTGATCATGGGCAACTCGCTTTACATCTCAGTGCCCTAAGACTATGAGTTATAGCTATGTTACTGATTTGCAGCAATAGAGAGGATTTCCATACCAGGAGCTCCTTACACAGGACCAAAATAAACAAATAAACAAAATGTCACTGGCAAAATTAGGATATTTGGTTACCAGGTTAGCAGTGGTAGCTTGGTCCTGGTCATGTGATATAACAACAATTCTGAACCTAGAAAAAAAATTTTAATAGGTCAACTTTCTCTTTTTCTGGTTCTATTTTGTTGGGGCTGAAGGAGGGCTGAAGCACCTACATGAACCGATGAAGTCTGGGTCAAATCACCATGTGCCACAAGGTATCAGATTTATAACTCAGAGAAAAACCAGCCAAGCTGTTAGAGGGGCATAGAATCCTAGATGTGAGAGTTGGAAGGGACCTCAAAGGTCATCTCACCAAAGTTCTCATTTTATAGGTAAGTAAACTGAGGTCTAAAGGACTTAAATGGCTTGCCTGACATCACTCAGGACATACTTAGGAGAGCCAGGATTTAAAACATTTCTGTGTACACTCCAAGGCTCTCTTTGTCAAGGATCACTGAGGAAAGCCAGCAGTGTCAGTTATAATGCAAGGGAGAGGTGCCTTTTACTGATGTTATCAGTATTAAATGACTTGCCTAAGGTTATACAGAGAGTAAAGGGCAGTGGTAGGTCCCAAATCTAGGTCTTCTGACACCAAATTCAGGGCTCCCACCAATAATTCCTCCCATTCTGTATAATGTCTACAATTATTTGAATAAATTTAAAAAAGAAAAGCATAAAAAACTGACTCCAAACATTTCAGGAAGGCTACCTAACTGCCTCACTACTATTATCAGAAAGCATCACCCCTTTCCATATACCTGACTGTATATTCTCTCTCCTCTCTCAATTTCTTCCTTAATTGTTTTTCATAGGATAGGATAATCAAGCAAATTTCACGAATTGGCAAGAAACATTCTTGGATCTGATCATGACCCCAGATTGGGGGCAATGACTGGAACCTCCCAGCACTATGGAAATTAATCAGTATGGGTTGGCTAAGGAAGGGGTTGCTCCCCACCAGTTTCCAGGCGCCTCTGGATGACAGGAGAGCTGAGGTGAAGGCCCTCTCATTGGCTGCCTCTGGCCTGGAAATCAAACACGATTTATCCATATTAGTGGGTTTCGTCTTTGTCTTATTATCCCAGGCCACAGCTATGTGACCCGAGCCGACATTCCTGCTTTTTAATAAACAGATTTAATAGGTCTGATAGTTTGGCAATTTGTAGAGTAAATTAGATTTAATTCAGCCTGAATGCCACTGATTTCTCATATTGTTGAAAACAGTCCCAGCCAGTTCTGCACATCACCCTAACACTTTTTTTTTCCTGATACAAATGAAAACAGTAAGTTGACCATTTAAAATATATCAGATATGATATTCATCCAGGACTTTCCAGCCCAGGACTTTCTCTTTTGCTTCTGTTTGACACAGTTCCCCCAGGTAACAATCTCAAAGACTTAATAGGGGAATGATGATGATGATGAAAATAGCAATAATAATCATAAATTCATAAATCAAGAGCAGGAAATAGGTGAGCGGCTATTTTAGTTAATCCTTTCATTGTACAAATGAGAAAACAGGCTTAAAAAGGTCAAGTCATTTGCTTAGCACCATACAGGTCATAACAATCAGAATGGAGAATTTGAACCCAAATTCTTTTTCAGTGATCTTCTCAGATGTAGCACTATTATTCATCATCATATGTGAAATAAACTATACTATTTCCAAATTACTATAGTTTACATCTTTTAGACAAACTCCCAAAACAAGTCCTTTTAAAAAAATTCATCTTAATAAACATGTATTGAGGAAACCTGTTATGGGCTTACACCAGTATTCCTACTCTCTAATATTCACTTGTTTCCCATTTACAGGATCCTTTCTTGCTTCCCACAAACACTTTTAGGTTTTCTCTATCCTCAAAAAACTCTGTCCTGATCCTACTTTCTCTAATAGTTACCATTCTGTATTCCTCCTTTCCTTCTCAATTCAACTCATAGAAAGCAAGCTGTCTACACTCCATGTCTCTCTCTACTTCCTCTTCTCTCACTCTCTTCTACAGCCCTTTCTGCCTGTCTTTTGACCTCATCATTCAACTGAAACTGTTCATTCCAAAGTGATGAATGGTCTCCTAATTGTCCATAATAATGACCTTTTCACATTCCTCATCCTTCTTGACCTCTTTGATGCTGTGACTCA
The DNA here is from genome assembly GCF_028583685.1 of Petaurus breviceps papuanus. Lineage (NCBI taxonomy): Eukaryota > Metazoa > Chordata > Mammalia > Diprotodontia > Petauridae > Petaurus > Petaurus breviceps. The sequence continues at coordinate 12,955,824 of NW_027185712.1, read as the reverse complement.
CTTAACCTTCATGAATTTCAGTTTTTTCATCTGCCAGATGGGGGAAATAATACTTCACCCTTCCTCCCTCACAGCATTATTGGAAAGATCAAATGAAATCATCTATATAAGTACTTATATTCATGTCAGCTGCCGTTATAGTTATTATTGATGACCAATGAATGGCATGTCCTTAGGCAAAAACTAGACTTTACTCAAGCCCTTCCACTAACCTGTAATGACTTCTACCTTTGTCTCAATACTTCTGAATCCTATCAACTTTCCAAGGGATGGGTCCCATTCCAAGTCTTCTGTGAAGCCTTCTTTGACTTTTTCTTGGAGTGACCTCACCCTTCTCTGACTCCCAGCAGCACGTATTGTGTTATATACTATATATATATATATATAT
>NW_027185712.1:12926887-12955426 GCF_028583685.1 Petaurus breviceps papuanus | reverse complement strand
TATATATATATATATATATTCCCTGTCTTTCACTAACTCAAGCCTTTGCATCTACAACTAGCCAACAAATTCCTCAACAGGTAGAAAAGTTGACCACTGACCCATTGTTTATGGAGAGCTAAGAGAAAAAAAATGTTGCATATCACAGAGTTAAGATAATAATAATTATAAAATAATAATAACAACAATAATAATAGAGATAATTTCTATGCCACCTCAAGGTTTGCAAAACTATTATATATATATATATATATTTTTTTTTTCCTCCTAATTTGATCATCAAAACTAACCTGTTAGGTAGGTGCTATTATTATCCCAATTGTAAAGATCTTGGAGATTGAGGCTGACAGAGTGACTTGCCCAGGGAAGAAAGGAAGAAAAGGAAGGAGGGAAGGAAGGAAAAAAGGAAGCTTCCTTTTCATATCTATCCTTCCTTCCTTCTTTCCTTTCTTTCTTCCTCCCTCCCTCTCTCCCTATTTCTCTTTCTTACCAGTGATTTCCTGAATTCCTTCTACATATATAGATCAATTAATCATCCAATAAGTTTATATTATTATGTGTCAGGCACTGTCCTAGGTCCTGGGAACACAAATGCAAAATGTGAAATAGTCCCTACTCAAAACGAGCTTATATTCAAATGGAGAAGATAGGTACACATGTAAGCACTTATACAATAAATATACAGAGTATAAATACAAACAGATACAAAGTCATTAAATAGAAGGTAGTATAGAAGGGAGGGTGCTAGCACAGAGTGTGTGGGGTGAAATCAAGAGAAGTCTTATGTAGAAGATGGTACATGAGTTCCATCTCATAGGAAACAAACCTACAACTTCTAATCTTAAAGAGTTGTTTGGATCACTGGGAGGTTAAGTGACTGACCTATGGTTAAATAGCTAGTATGAGGTAGAGGCAGGATCTGAACCTATATTTTCTTGACACCCAGGGTAGTGTTCTAACTACTACACTGCACTGTCTCATGGGAGAAGATAATGAATGAATCCCATTTTGGACACACCATGCTTGTGATGCAGAGGGGATAAGAGATATCAGTAAGAAAGCTGATGTGTGTTTAGAGTTCAGGAGAGTTATTGGGCCTGATTATGTAGATTTTGGAGTAAACTATCCAGAGATAATAACTGAACCTTTGGATGCTGATGACATATGAAAGAACAAGTATATGGAAAGAAGACAAAGAGGTCCAGGATGGAGCCCTGGAGAAGCCATGCTAAAAATCTGGAGATGGACGAGATCAAGTATTTCAATAGTAGTTAGTATACATGTCAGAAATTCAGAAGGGCAGAGAGATCAAATCAGGAAGGAAACATTAGGAAACCCTCCAATATTCAATTGTAAAAAATACAACTGTAGCTTCAGAGAAGATAATAGACTTGAGCTGAGCCTTGTAATCCATAGTCCTAGGTAAGATACTTAGGGTATCCCAATGCTTAGAGGAGTGAAGAGTAGAAAGCCTAGAATGACAGTCCAGAAGGGAATTCCAGTCTTTGTGCATCCCTGCAGCTAATGCCAGACTGTGTCCTAGCTAATGTGTCAGATTTCTGCTTTGTGAAAGAGGAGGTCAAGACTTGCCTAAGGGCTTGCACAGTTCTCTGCTTAAAGTGTGGAGATGTAGAATGGTCTACAACCTAATTCATTGACTAGAGACATTGAAGGGGGAAATGTCAGACCATTGAAATACCTTCTGGATAGCCACCCTTTTGCCTCTAGGCAGGACTAGTATCTCAGCCATCACAGATAGATGGTTATTTCCCCTGACCCAGAGCTTAAATGCATGACTCCTGAGGCATCCGATTTTATCTCCACAGGGTAAGGTCATTGGTTTGACCACTTTGGAGGGAAGCCCAGTTCAACCATTTCAAGCAATATCAGGCCTGAACCTAGTGAAGCCCTTGGGGGAAAGGCAGAGAGGAGGAGAAGGATTGCTTGAAGTAATCCAAACGGGTTAGCTTCTAATTAGGAGTGATGGGAGGAAACCGAGCGAAGGAGAATTTAAGCTGAATTGCAGGAAAAAAAAATCCCCAACAATGAAGCGTATTCAACTGTGGAGAAGGATGACAGAGACAGATCGGCAGCAGTCATTCATAATTTCTTTATTGGTAATTTGGTCTCTATATTTTGGAATGAAATACATATCTGGGAACCATGCCAGGTCATGCGAGGCCTACCCTCTAACAGGCATTTAGGGCTCTAGCATTAATGGCTTGTTGAGAGAGAAACAGGACAATTTTGAGAGCAAGAGGGGAATGAAAACTGGAGAGAATGAGGTTTTCTTTCCCAGTTATGTCACAGGCCTAGGAATCACATTAAAGGTATATATACAAATATGCCATGAAATAATCTGGACTGTCATATTGAGGATCACTTCTTCCTTGAGGTAGTTAGGCTACAGACTAGAAAATAGGGACACTTTGCAGGGAATGGAAGAGAAAAGCATACTGGGAAAAGAGGGCATAGCTAAAGTTATAATCTGGGATAAAAACCAAAATACTGACTCAATGAAGTCAGAGCTCTTGGTGGGCTAGGTTACTGTAATGTAATGTCAAGGAAAGGCAACTTCCCAAGGTTCAAAATACCAGCATAGGTGCTCTCCATTTTATTCAGTGACAAATTACTAACAGAGATCAAAATATGACATCATTCAAAATACAGCATTTACTGTGTGATTAAATAATCTCCAAGTACTACCCCACCCCAGGACCAAAGTCCCTGTTCTAAATACTACTCCACCCCTAGGCTGTACCTTCATTTAGTCCATCAAAAAGCCCCTCTTCTCAAATGGAGATTAGTTTCCAATCATAAGTAAAGTACCTTCATTTGTTCAATCATAGAACACAAAAAGGTCAAAAGTTCCCCACCCCTGGATCACAGTTAAATCTACCCCAGAGTTATAACAAGTTTAAGCACAGCACTTAATACCCAAATGGAGGTCTTTTCTTCCTCTTGACAGGAGGCAAGTTCTCAGCAATCTTTGGTCCTGGGAAGACAAAGCTTAGCAAGGCCACAAGATACATTGCCAGTCTCTTCATTAATTCATCCTCGGTCTGCAGAACAGTCCTAGGACCCCTGAAAACATTAGCAAAACCCTCTCCCAGGATTTCTGTAAACATCACCAGTGGACAGTATTCACTCTCTGTCTGCAGGACAGTCTCAGTAGCTCTTAACTAACAGCCAGGTTCCAGAACTTCTTCAACAACAGGACTGTCTTTCACCAGTGGACAAATCTGGCAAAACAACATCAAAAGAGACAGACAAAGTACCAGCAAAACAGCTATGTCTCCTCAGTCCTTGGCAGCTCCAGGGGCAGGTCTCAAAAGTCCAGGGCAATTCAAAGTGGCCCTCAGCAATTCTCTCAGTCTCTCTCTGCCTCCAAAGGTGCTGCTTCCAAAAAGTTCTTCTGCCTCTCTCCTGTGTCTCTCCAAATCTACATCACCAGCTCCTCCCAGTTCAGGACTCTCTTTTCAAGTCAACAAGTCCATCCCACAGGTGGGATTAACAAGCTCTAGGTTTTAACACAATCAAGTTGAAAACCAAGCCAATACAGGGGAATCTTTATATTCCATTACTATCACAGTTACCAGTTCCGTAAGCTAGGCAGGAGCTAAGAGTTTGTAGTAATTGCCCAAAGCCAGGAAGGTCAACATAAAATAATGAAGCGCAATTGGAAGGAAGTGACAGACAGTGGATAAATGACTGGTTATCTATCTTATCCCCTTGTCTCTTCCTGAGATGGCAAACCAGTGCTGTATTACCGTCACCTTGGATCCGGGCAACAGGAGACATGCCATGGCAATACAAAGGTTATTAATCCCTATCTTCTCCAATTATTCAGAACTCTTCAGTTATATTTGGTAAAATATACATCCTAGGCCTCACTTTTTATTTTTGTGTTGATTTTTTTTGAAGGGGGGGGGAGGCAAGACAATTGGGGTTAAGTGACTTGCCCAAGGTCACACAGCTAGTAAGTGTGTCAAGTATCTGAGGCCAGATTTGAACTTAGGTCCTCCTGACTCCAGGGCCAGTGCTCTATTCACTGCCCCACCTAGCTGCCCCTCATTTTAATTTTATATAAGTTTTTGAAAAAAGGTCAGAGTTGTGGTGAAAAAAACCAAACAATGTAATATTATATAGCCATTTACTCCCTATGCCAAGCCATTCTCATACTGTAGTGTGGTGGACAAATCATTGGATTTTCTTCTGCAGGAAAGGATAACTGGGTGCCGACTGCAGCACTGCCACTTCCTAGCCATTTGACCTTATGTATTCACTTAAGCTAAGTGGTACAGTGGACAGAGTGCCAGGTCTGGATTCAGAAAGATTCATCCCTGAGTCAAATCCAACCTGAGACACTTATTTGCTGTGTGACCTTGGGCAGGTCACTTAGCCCTGTTTGCCTCAGTTCATCATCTTTAAAATGAGCTGGAGGAGGAAATGGCAAACCACTGCAGAATTTTTCCAAGAAACCCCCAAATGGGGTCACAAAGAGTCAGACATGATGGAAAAAAGCCAAAAAACACTTTATCTCTCTTGACTTCAGTCTTCTCCTCTATAAAATGGGGATAATAATCTTTATCCTATGTTCCTCAGGATACATGGAAGGGAAGTGTTTTATAAGCATCAAAGTGCTTTTTAAATATGAGTTATAATTTGTTCCTTCCTTTCAATTCCCACTGCCAGGGACCATAAGCCAGGACCTCATTGCCATTTAACTGAACAACTGCAATGGCTTTCTAATTGATCTCTTGTGATGAAGACTCCCTCCTTCAAGCAGTTCTACCTATGATTTTAAGATGAATATTCCCAGCCTAGAGTTGGTCTCCTCACTTCAGGGCACCTCCTACCCCATCTTCCTCCCCCTCCCCAGACACAAACACTAGATGAGTGTACACACACACACACACACTCTCTCTCTCTCTCTCTCTCTGTCTCTCTCTCTCTCTCTCTCTCTCACTTTCTCTCTCTCACTTTCTCTCTCTCTCTCTGTCTGTCTCTCTGTCTCTCTGTCTCTCTTTCTCTCTGTCTCTCTCCTCCATCTTATTTAAGGATCTTTAGCATATCGTTCAACCCTCCTTTGTTCTCTCTTTGTAAGTCTTGTCTCCACAGACTGGGAGCATTTCAAGAGCTAGGATGGTCAGTGGAATCTCAATTCAACTCAACTCCATTCAGTTCAAAGCAGTTGAACTCAAAAACTGGAAAGTAAACAAAATTTCCTATTAAAACATCACATAGTGGAAGAGAAATATTATAGCTGTAGCTCCAACACTATGGCAGGAAACAGCTCTTCTAATGGGAGATTATTTTTATGTGGCCTACTCAATAAAGATTCATTACATGCCTACTATGTGCTAAGCATTGTGTTCAACACTAGAGATACAAAGAAATGCCAAAAAACAAACAAGCAAACAAACCAAAAAAACAAAACCCAGTTCTTGCTTTTAAGGAGCTCACACTCTAATTGGGAAAATAATGTGCAAACACATGTACAAGCAAGATACAAACGGGATAAATTTAAAATAATCGACAGAAAAATACTAGAATTAAAGGGGAATTGGAAAAGGTATTTAGAGAAGGTAAGGTTTTAGCTGGGACTTAAAGGAATCAGGGACTCCAGGAGGTAAAGGTGAGGAAGGAGAAAATTCTACGGTTGGGGTCAGCCATTGACAATGGCCTGAGCTGGGGGATGGTGCATTAGGGATGTTAAAGATGTACTTCTGTGACATGTCTCCTACAACCTCTGAGCATGAGGAGGCAGGACACGCTGTTCATTCCTGTGAAGGCTAACCCCAGGGGATGTGATATCATCTGTAATAGTCTACATTGGCCAGGACCTGAGGAAAGCCATGAATATGCAGGCAGCACTATCCTGTCACCAGACTCCTAACTCATTTCCTCACCGAGTAGATGAGTCCTGGCCTGGGCGATTTTATTTTCCAGATGTCTGAACTCTGCCAGCTTCATAAATCATCAGCACTAGCTACTTGGTAACTCCATCAAGTAATGGTGCTTAACGAGGTTAATTTTCTTTTTAGAAAAGGAACCTAGGTTATGAAAAGGAAAGCAGTGTAACTACTAGCCTAAAATATGTTTCCTCTGCTTTCACCTTTTCTAAATATGTGCATGTACACGTGTACACACATGCAGTGGATAGAGTGGTGGGCTTGGAGTCAGGAAGATTCAACTTCATGAGTTCAAATCTGATCTCAGACACTTATTCACTGTGGGACTCTATTCAAGTCACTTAACCCTATTTGCCTCAGTTTCCTCATCTGTAAAATGAGCTGGAGAAGGAAACGGCAACCCACTAGAGTGTCATTGCCAAGAAAACCCAAATGGGGCCACAAAGAACTGAACATGACTGAAACAGCTAAACAACACAAACATACTCATATATCCACATAGGATTATGTGTATATATCATCTAAGTTTCCATGGCCTACCAATCTTTGACTAATCTTGGGTATGAGAAATTATAGAATCAGAGAACATCAGAGTGAGAAGAACTCTCAGAGGACATCTAGTCAAACCTATACCAGAACACAGGCCCTTCCGCAATATACTGTATAATCTCTGCTCGAAGAATTCCATTGAGTATCAAGAATTTGTCAATTAGGATGCTACTTGTGATCTTGGGGGGAGAAATGTTAGTGGAACTGGAAGGTGGGAAGAAAATGGAAACGATATTTCAAGGAATTGAGTCAGTGATGAAGAGTTGGAGGTAAACATTTCAGACCCTCACACCCCCCCTCCAAACTCCCTTTTTTTTTTGGAGGGCAGTTGGGGTTAAGTGACTTGCCCAAGGTCATACCGCTAGTTTTGTGTGTGTGTGTGTGTGTGTGTGTGTGTGTGTGTGTGTGTGTGTGTGGTGTGTGTGTGAAGTGTCTGAGGCCAGATCCAAACTCAGGTCCTTCTGACTCCTGGGCCAGTGCTCTACTCACTGTGCCACCTACCTACCCCTTTCCCCCCCTTTTTTTAAAGTTTGGCAGGAAAGAAGGTGAGAGAATAAAGAAAGGATGACTAACTCCCAAGCAACCCATTTCACCCTTGGACAACATTGTTAGAAAGCCTTTCCTAAAGTTGGTGCTGAAATTTCACTTACTCTGTTTTGCATCCTTTGCTCCTAGTTCTGCCCCCTAGGCAAAAGAGGATCAGTCTAGTTCTTTTATTATGAAAACACTGTCTACACTTGAAGGCAGCTATCATAAAGTGATAGATTTAGAACAAGAAGTCTAATTGTCTTGTTTAACAGATAAGAAAACTCATAAAAGGTATGACTTGACATGGTCACAAATCTGATAAGTACCAGAGTTGAGATCTGAACCCAGGACTCTCTTACTCATTGTCCAGCAATCTATCCAGTGCTGTCACCTTGTGCTTCTCCTGTCATGAATCTTCAATGGCAGTCAAAGTCATTGGAAATCTCAGTTTGATAATGGAGAAGACTTGACTAATCACTTACATGAGGCTTCTGGTGTCTGTAGTATCAGTCAAGGACAATGAACACCAGGATGGATATCCAAAATGACCTGCTGGGTGATGTGTTGCTAGTCACAGAATCACAGAAAATTATGGATACCATTAGACTCATATGTGTATGTTTGTGTATATGTGTGTGTGTGCATGTGCATGCATGTGTGTGTATAAAACCATTCTATACATACTTCTATGCTGGGGAGTGAGAGGTGAAGGAAGGAATAAAGGAAAAAAAGAAAAAAAATTACATAATAACTGTTATATGTTAGTAGTACATAATAGACTTGCAATTTCATTTACAATCATTTTTTTCTATTCTTTTATGGAAATGCTTGTTTTATTTCTTAAGTTCAGAATAAAATAAACAAAATTTCAAAAAATGAAAAGAAAAGTATAGCTAGAAGGGACCTTAGAGATACTATTTTTAGAAATGATAAAACTAGGCCCCAGCTAGGGACAGTGACTTGTCCAAGGTAATAGAGACTGTTAGTGGAAGAACGAGTCTCAAAAGCAAGTTTCCTTATTTTAACTTAGTCCCCTTTTAACTATGTCTCACTCCCTCAATAATTCCTCATACTTGAAATGACACAAAAGTCAAGAACTAAACTTCTCTGGATTTTGCTTTTCTTTTTGCCAGATGGTGGAGATAATATCTGCTTCAAGAGGTTGTGAGGGGAACTTGAGATGCCAATTTGAAGATGATCTGAAAAATCTTCTTTAAAAAACAGCATTATATAGATATTAGGTACTTTCATAGTTTTAGATGTAAAGATAGTTGGAAAAAAAGGTCAGTTTGGAGGTGGCTGGATGGTACCCCCTTAATAATCAGTGAGGAAAGACAACTAAAAGTACTTACTTTTTAAAGGTACAAATCATAATATTTAGCTACGGAGTCACTGGGATTGAGTAAAACACTGACATACAGCTAATTCAGGTAACAATATCTTATACAGAAAATGGAAACATAAATTGTCACATTTATGGTAGCATAGTACTCATTCTTAACATGCCATCTCTTTTCTCCTCACCTTTGTACTAACTTTCCTCTATGCTTCTCATTTCTTTTTGCCTCTTAGAATCCCACTTTTTCTGCCCAAAGGAAATGTAAATATCAATATCTGAAACCTTTTTGTTTCCCTTAAAGACCAGCCTTAACCCCAGATCACTCTGGATCTCATGGATTGACCAACAATAAGTCCCAGGCAAACCCTACTTCCTCATTGTTTGGGCTCCCATTGGTTCAGAATGAATGTAAATAGCATTTGTCTCTGTTTTGGCCTGAAACCATGAGTATTTTTCCCCCTCATACCAGTTAAAAAAATTTTTATTAGGTAAAAAGACTATTCTCTGCTTCACTTCTTATTAAGTTTTAAATACTGAATGGGTGTTGCCTCAGTCAAACTGAGAGCTGTTAAAGACCTTAGCTTATAAAGGCTAAGGTCCCCCACTGCATCCTGTGCCATTTCCAGATGTCCTTATCTGTATCTGGCTGCTAGACCCAGATGACTCCAGAGGAAAAAATGAGGCTAATGCCTTCCCTCACTTAAATCCAATTCATTTGCATATCACAACATGACCTCCCTGAACAGCTCAAATACCACCTTCTGCCCAATAATAATTAACATTTATATAGTACTTTAAGATTTATAAATATTATTTCATCCCCACAACAACTTTCAGAGGTAGGTGGTATTATTATCCCCATTTTACAAATGAGGAAACTAAGGTACAAAGAGGTAAAAGTAATTATCTAGAGTCACATAGCTAGTAAATTTATAAGGCTAGATTTGAACTTAAAACAACAGAATTCCAAAATCAATGTCACCTAGCTGCCTAGATGTTGGCATAATGTCATTCCTAATCCTCTCCCATTTGCTTTAGTACATTATCTATATACTTATTTATACGCATGTTGTCTCTTCTTCTCCCTGCCCCCACACTCCAGATGTAAGTCATTCAGGGGAATGCTTGTTATCATGGAAGGAGCAAGGGTTTGGGAGTCAAGAGACCGACACTAAGGTCCCTGCTTCAATTTAAATGTACTTATGACACTGAGTGAGTCATTCAAGGCAAGGACTCTTTTTTAGTATAGTGCCACTCATATAAAAGACACTTATTAAATGCTTGTGAATTGATTAATTGAGAATAAATGCTGAATTGAATTGAATTGGATAGTAAAATGGATGCCAGGTTCAAAATGATACTGACTTTCAAATAGCCCTTAGAGAACTTAGAAGGTAGAATGTTTAACCTGGAATTAAGAAGACCCCTGTTAAAGTGAGCCTCAAACACTTAGCACCCACATGATACTGGACAAGTCACTGAACTATTCTGAGCCTCAGTTCTCTCATCTCTGAAATGATGGCAAAGCCTTGTAGTACCCATTTCAGAGCTGTTGTGAATCTCAAATAAGATATTATTTGTGTGCGTGTTTGTGTGTATACACTCATACCTACACATATACATACACACATGATATTCCAAAAATATTTGTGCAGTTGTAGACTATTAAAGTTTAAACCACACTAAGATTTTTGGGACACCTACATACACATTATTGTTGTTGTTTAGAGTTAAAGGAGATGTTAAATAACACCTAATCCAGCCAAATTATTTTTCGGATGAGAAAACAAAGTCAAAGATGTTAAATGATTTGTGGGATGTCCCATAAGTAGGAATCAGGGATTTGAACCTAAGTTAGAATCTGATTCCTGGTCTGTTTTATTTGTTGTTTATTTGTTTTTTCTTACTATATCCCTCAATTCAATTCAACAACTATTTCCTAAGGAAGAGAAAATGAGTTTCTATACATTTGCTTATGGTCAGGTTGTTAATGGTCTATTGAGCCTGGGTGTTAATATTCTATCCTTCATAGGTGTGAGACCAGCTCCTGAAGTTAGGAGAAGTAGAGAAATAAAAACTTAACGGACTATTGTATGGCAAACAGGAAAGGGAGTGGTTCTTGGGAAAGGGTCAAAAAGAAAGAAGGAAGAAGAAAAGGGGTGATATGTATGGAAGGGAAAACAGAGGGTCATACCAGAGGGAGGAAGATTATCACTTTCCTTAAAGGAAAATTTGAGTTGGGGATACAGAACTGTCCTGTGGGAAATACTTCAATAACGATATAAGGCAATGCCAATTCCAAATGAAGTGAATTCAGTGCATCCTAATTGATATTTTTTAAGAGCCTATTCTGTGTCAAGCACTGCAGAGGAATTAGGAGAGTGGTGGAAGGAAGGTATTCCCTACCCTCCAAAGACTTGTAATGGAGTTTGATAGAAAATTCATATAGAATGCAGTTTGTTATCATGGAGGAAACAAAGGTTTGGGAGTCAAGAGACCAGCACTGAAGTCCCTGCTTCAATTCAAATGCACTAATGACTCTGAGTAAGTGTAATGTTAATGAGATATAAGATCTTCCATGCCCATTAATAAGTCTCACCTGGAGACTATTAAGGGAAGCTTGCTTAGGAGAGTTTTGCTTATTGGAAGGCTTTCATACCTTTTGTTAATTTCTAATTAGACACTGAGTCACTGAATCACAAGGGTTGTGATGCCCTCTGGTTCTAAAAAAAATGGTGTGTATGTATTTACTCTGAGATTAGCATTTTGCTTTGGGGATCACTCATTTGAAGAGTGTTCTTGTGATTTGACCAGATGAAACTCAGGGTAGCTATTAAAGAACTCCCTTCCCCTCTTTGAAAAACCCAGATGTTGGTGTTTCTCTCTCTGGTAACTATGTATGTGTTGCCTTGATCATACTGTTGGATCTTGTCTGTTGATCTGTGCTAATTTCTCAGACAGAAGCTCTGGTTGTTGGTCTTTGTTTCCTCTGCTTGTATTTTCTCTATTTTCTTTGTTTGGATTTTCTCTGAAGTTCAGGGTGCTGATTTTTTCCCTGAGCTAATGAATGTAAATAAAAACAAAATTGAGCCTTTGAATAGTTATCTTTCATAGTAAAGCAGATCTAAGAACCTGTGCTAGCAGCCATTCTGGGTATGTCAGTGGATTGTTGCTACAATGAGTTATCCCCAAGTCTTGGTTTCCTTACCTCTAAAATAGGGATAATAATACATACATTGACTACTTTATATGCTTGTTGTGTGGAAAGCATTTTGTAACATTAAAGAACATATAAATGTGAGTTATTAGTATTACAATTTAGTAGGGGATAAGACATGCACAAGAATTTATAAATCAATTTAGAATAATATTAAGTATACAGAAGAGTTCAAGCAATGTTCAAAGAGATTCACTAAGAGAGGAGTTGCTTTTTTTAATCTTTCAAGTGATATAATTTGTTTTTATGTTACCTTTATTTCTGAATATCTTCCCTCTTTGACTCAGAAAATTGCCTTCTGTAAGAAAGAATATAAAATAAAGGGAATGTGGTGGGGGAAGGAAGTAGCCAATCAACACATCAGATATATCTGCCAATATTTGCAATAAGTCACACCGATAGCCCCTCACCTCTGAAAAGATGGGTGAAAGGTATATGTTTTCAACTTGTTTCCAGGACCAAATCTACTTATTATAATTACACAGTGATGTTTTAAATGTTAGTTGTTATTATTGTTATTCTTCTTCCATTTATATCTTTGCAGTCATTTTATAGATTATTTCCCTGGTTCTTCTTACTTTACTCCGCATCTGTTCATATAAATTTTTGTGAAACTTGTAAAAATCACTTCTAAGTGGGAAGATCAGGGAAGGTGAGGTAGAAGAGTTGATACCTGATGTGAACCTTAAAGAAAAAAGAAAAAAAAAAGAAAATTTCAAGAGGTGGAGCTGTAGGGGGTATCTAGGGTAGGTATGATTGGATAGCCTTCCGCATAAAAGATAAATGGGGAAGACTGAGAGTGGAAGACAGCAAGTAGTGCAATTTGATTGGTGTCTCCAGTGTGAAATAAAGACTAGAAAAGTATATTGGAACCTGAGTGAAGAAGGTTTTGAATAGCAACATGAGAAGTTTATGATTTTTCCTGTGGTATTGTTTGTGAAAGGTATTGTTGCATAGAGGGCAGGCCCTAGAGTCAGGAGGACCTGAGTTCAAGTCACACCTGTGAAGCCCATCAGATTCCAAGTAACTTATGTAACATAACTATTCATATTACTTTAGCTCTTATTGCCCTAGGAATCTCTGTAAGAACATATGTCTGGTCCAAAAAATAAGCATACCAATATAGTGTCCAAACATTTATATTGCGTTAACAATAATATCTTGATTATGTAGCACCTTAAAGGTACACAAAATGCTTTTCTATCTTTTCTGAAACGGAGCTTCAGATATTAGGACTTATGCATGGTCAATAGATAGTGAGTATGAAAGTTAGACAGGCAACTAGGTGGCACAATGGATAGAGCACCAGACTTAGAGAGAGGAAAACTCATTTTCCTGAGTTCAAATCCGACCTCAGACACTTACTAGCTGGGTGACCCTAAGCAAGTCACTTAACCCTGTTGGCCTCAGTTTCCTCATCTATAAAATGAGCTAGAGAAGGAAAGGGCAAATCACTCCAGTATCTTTGCCAAGAAAACCCAAGAGGGGTCATGAAAAGTTGGATATGACTGAAATGAACAAAAATCAGATTGAAAAACAAATAAACAAAACTGAGCAATGAAATCAGAGCCAAGGAAACAATAGAGAGGCATTGCTTTTTTAAATTTTTGTTAAAGCCTAGAAGTGACTGGACCAACTTTACAAACTGCAAGATTACTTTGAAGGCAGTGTGGAGGATGGACTAGAGGCAGGTTGACTAATCATAAATATTTGCATTTGACTATTGTATATGATGGTGTAGGAGAGAGAAGGAAGCAAGAAATAAAGAAAGGGAAAGAGATGTAAAATGTACTGAGTTAATAAGTCCTCTCCATTTGGTGTTTTAAGGTTCATATAGTACTTTACCCACATCAATTTTGTGATGTCGGCAGAATCATCATTATATCACCATTTTAAAGATGAAACAGACTTAGAGAGGTTAAGCAGTTGCCATTAGTAGCTCATGTGGTATGAATTTAAGATCAGATTTCCATCAGTCCTTTGGTTTTGAATCCAATATTCTGTCTTCTATACCACAGTACCTCTTTGGAAATGGACTTGCCAACTAATTGGATGTGAGAGGGAAGGAAGAAGGTTCTACTAGTAGCTTCAGAGGAATTAGAGGGAGGGGCCAAGTTGATAAGTGACACTGGAGATGCTCATTAATGAGACTAGCTACAGGGTGATTGAATGTTCAGTTACAAAAAAAGAGTTAGAAATATTCTCTAAAATCATAAAGGGACTGCAGTCTACATCAGTGAAGGGTGTTTCTGCACAGACAAAAACTCTGTCAAGTAAGGAGATGGAGCAGAGAGTGGGAGGAAGGTGAAAGTTTTGGATACAATTCATTTGAAAGACTCACCCGACAACTAGGTAGAGAGGGTAAGTAAAGAGATGGAAATGAGTTACTAGAACTCAAAAAGGTCAAGAGAAGAGATTTGGGATCTATCGGCATTGAAGTTATAGCTGAAGCCATGTGCAACAGAACCACTATTAGGAGCAATAAGATGACTTAGTAAAAGGAGATAGTAACAGTCAGAGGTGGAAGGGGATGAACTTTTAGGTAGCAAGGACAGCAGAGGCACAGGCATAGGGAAATAGTAGGAAAATCTGTAGGGAATAGTGAAGAGGCATACCCAATTACATACGATTTTTCTTTTTTTATATATATATTCATCTTCCCAATGTTATGCCTTCAGGCTGATGGTAGTGGTATCACATACATGTAGGAATAAAGTATGGGGGGAAACAGACTGGGTCAATTCTTCTTAATTCTCATGGATCATCCCTAAATCCAACAATAAGAATAAATGCGTACCTCAGTATCAAGTACAAGTGTTTTCATATACATCATCTTCTTTGAGACTCATAACAATTCTGTAATGCTATCAGGATATTTTTGTTATCATACCTATTTTTTAGGTAAGAAAATATAAAAATTGTGACTTGCCCCAGTTACACATGTAGTAAATGGCAGGACCAAGACTTGAACCCAGTCATTTAATCAATAGGCATTTAGCAAGAATCTAGTCTGTGAAGGGTATTATGGTAGGCACTGGAGATGTAAATACCAAAGTTAAAGAGTTGCTGGCTTCAAAAAACTAACAACACTCTTATTAAATTAGATGTGCTTACAATTAAATAAATACAGGATCTATAGAAACTGTGGTAGAAGTTTGGTACTAATAATTAGGCAATCAGGATAAGCTCTTTGAAGAAGGGTATACTTGAACTCAATCTTGAAGAGAGCTGGGGATTCAAAGAGACAGGAAAAGTATGAGAGCATTCTAGATACAGGACATAGTTTCTATAAAGGAACAGATCCAAGAGACAGAATATTGTGTGTGAAGAGCAGGAAGTGGTGCTGAAGCTTAGAGTTTGGGAGGATGGGTGGTGTGTAATCATTCTTTAAGAATAGGCTTGATCCAATATGGGAAGGATTTTAAATGTGAACTAGAGGGACTTGTATTTTTCCTTAGACATAATGGGGAGTGATTGAAGGTTCTTGAGCAGAGGAGAGACATGGTCAGACCTTTAGGAATATCAATTTGGCAACTATGAGGAATATAGACTAAAGAGGAACCAAATGGGGGATAGGTTAAAGAAGGGAGACAATTTCAAGTATTTTGCCCACGTCAGAAGCAATGAGGTCTCAGACAAAAGCAGTTGTGGTATGAATGGAGGGAAGCAGATCACTGTGAGAGGACCCAGGTGTCCTAAGTCTAATGCCCATTTCTAGGACACCTCACTGCCTGGAGAAGTATAAATAGACCATGACTACAAATGTCAGCTGACTGAGTCTGTTGCCTATCCAGGACAAGGGTCTGTGGTTAAAAAGAAGTTAAGATTATCCTTCCCCAGAGGAGGTTACCTGTCTCCAGTGAGGGAGTGAAGATGCTGTTCAGAATGAGGAATGTTGTCTATGAATTGGGCCATACCATTAACCTTACTCTTGCTAACTCTGTGTTGTTAAATAGTAATTAGAAAATCACACATTTGTTTTCCACTCGGGCCCCTGGGCCCCTTTAAATCACCTCATATTTTAGTTCTAATGGGACACGCTAATGGAGCCAAGAACTGCAGACCCACCAGTTTGCAGAATTGGAGAATTTTGGGGGAAAGTCATGACAAGGACATGCTTTTGCCGCAATAACTGACAATTATCCTCAGAGAGGTTTTGGAAAACTGCTGTGGAAATGCAACATACCAATCACATCTTGATTATTTAATGGAGAGATATGATCATTCAGTTGACAGAGCTGTCATCTCTAAGACTGTACATTCATCTGATCTGGGGCACCAAAGTCACTGCCAGGAGGAAACACTCATCATGACACAGAGTATGCTGGTCCGGGAACCTTAATGCTAGTGTGTAGACACACACACACACACAGATATAAGGGTATGGCTGTTTGTATATGTATTGAGCACCTATAATATCCAAGGCATCATATTTCCATGCTTTCACAGCTTCATTTAGGGTGAGTTCCTAAAAGTATGGGACTTTCCCTGTTCCTACCTATCCAAATCTTATCTATTTTTTAAATTTCATTATTAAATTTATTTGTTTAACTTCTAGTTTACAACATTCAGTTCCAACATTGAGTTTCAAATTTTCTCCCCCTCCTTCTCTTCCCCCACCCTCATGGCAACATGCAATCAGATATAGGTTCTACATATACCTTCACATTAAACATTAGTCAAGTTGTAAAGGATTATAACCAATGGTGTGAACAATGAGAATACAAGAACAAAACAAAACACAAAAGAGAGAACAAGTCATTACATTCAGTATGTGGTTCTTTCTCTGAATGTGGATATCTCTTTCCATCATCAGTCTTTTGGAGTTATTTTCTAACCTTGTATTGCTGAGAGGGGCCCAATTTATCAAAGTTAGTCATCACACATGTGATGTGTCTGTAATTGTATACAACGTTCTCCTGGTTCTGCTCCCCTCACTCAGCATCAGTGTGTATAAGTCTCTCCAGGTTATTATGAAGTCCATCTGTTCCTCACTTCTGATAGTACAGTACTATTCCATTACATTCATATACCACAACTATTTAGACATTCCCCAATTGATAGCCATCTCCTTGATTTCCAATTCTTTGCTACCACAGAAAGAGCTGCTATAAATATTTTTGTACATACAGGTCTTTTTCTGATTTCTATGATCTCTTTGAGATATAGACCTAGAAGTGGTATTGTTGGGTCAAAGGGTATGCACTTTTTTATAACCTTTTGGGTATAGTTCCAAATTGTTCTCCAGTTCACAACTCTACCAACAACACATTAGTGTTCCAATTTTTCTATATCCTCTCCAGCATTTATAATTTTCCTGTTTTGTCATGTTAGCCAATCTGATAAGTTTGATGTGGTACCTCAGAGTTGTTTTGATTTGCATTTCTCTAATCAATAGTGATTTAGAGCATTTTTTCATATGCTTATAGATATCTTTAATTTCTTCCTCTGAAAATTGCCTGTTCATATCCTTTGACCATTTATCAATTGGGGAATGACTTGTATTCTTATAGATTTGACTGCGTTTTCTGTGTATTTTAGAAATGAGGCCTTTATCAGAGACACTGGTTGTAAAATTCTCTCCCAATTTTCCATTTCCCTCCCAATCTTGTTTACATTGGCTTTATTTGTATAAAACCTTTTCAATTTAATGTAATCAAAATTATCCATTTTGCATTTCATAATGTTCTCTAACTCTTATTGGTCATAAAATCTTCCCTTCCCCATAAATCTGAGAGGTAAACTAGTCCTTATTCTCCCAGATTGCTTACAGTATCAGACATTATACCTAGATCATGTACCCATTATTTTGGTATGCGGTGTTTATCTACCTTTTGAAGCTCAGTTTAAAGCTGATCTCCTCCAGGGAGGCTGTCCTGACTACTTCAGTTCATACTAACTTTTCTGAACTCCTACAGTCTTTAGAATCTACAATGTAATGCTTACTTTAGTTATGTTCTCTCATCATGCATCCTGACAATATTATAATTTTCCACATACATTGCATTATTTGACATCAAATCATATGCACAAGTCTTCTTTTCTTGACAGCATATCATAGTATAAAGATCCCTTAAGGAATGACTCTGAAGTGGGAATGCCATGCACTGTGACAAGTGGGAAAATATTCCTGGGCAAGACCCCTTTCATGTACATCATACAAAAAACAAAGGCACTGGCCTTGATGTCAGAATTTGCTGTCCAGTCATGTCTGGCTCTTTGTGACCCCATTTAGGGTTTTCTTGGAAGAGACACTTGGAGTAGTTTGCCATTCCCTTCTCAAGTTTATTTTATAGATGAGGAAACTGAAGCAAACAGGGTTAAGTGACTTACCCAGGCTATTTGAATTCAGGAATATAAATCTTCCTGAATCTAGGTCCAACATTTTCTCTGCTCTGCCACCTAGCTGCTCGAGTATCAGAAGGCCAAGTACAAATCCTGACTCTGCCCCTGGCTAAATCTGTAACCTTTGGCAAGTCACTATATCTTTCTGAGTTTTAGTTTTCTTTATAAAATGGGGATAAGAATGTTTGCTTGATCAACATCACAGGGTCATTGTGAAAATTAAATATGATTCAGTAAAGTACTCTGTTCACTTTAGAGCTACTTCAACAATAACAACGACATAAGTGCAGATATAGATATGTAAATGGAAAAGGAAATGCTGTGATGGTCATAGTGGTGACACAATGATGGCAGCCATGGTGATGAAGACAATGAACACTCAATCATGGCATCCTAGATTTAGAGCTACAAAAGATATTAGAGTTTATCCAGTTCAATACTTTAATTTTACAGATGAAGAAATGGGGCATGGGACACAGAAAATTTAAGTGACTTGCCCCAGGGTCACACAATTAGCAAGGTATAGCTTTTGTTACTAACCCAATCTCACCTGCTAAACTCTGTCCTTTTGAAGCTTCTCAACTATGGATTGCTGAATCATATCCATCCTCTGGTAAGAATGAAAATAACAGAGTGGATGCCAGGGGACATTATTGGCTAACATCAGCATGCCCCTAATTTGCTATGTGCTTCTCTATAAATTCCATAATTCTTTGGGCCTTGGTCTCTTCATCTATAATATGAAAACAATAATGCTCACCTGATTACGGAGTTTTTTAGGATCAACTAAGAGAAGACATGATGACAGTAAAATGCCCATGAGGGCAGGTTCCACAATGCATCTATTTACATAGTGTTCTAGACTCCTTGTACTTCTGATAAATGAGTCAGCTGAGTGACAGAATGAATTTCCACTGAAATGGAAAGTGTTGGAAAGTTCTCTAAACACTTAAGTAATTGTTAATAGACACATATAAATGTTATTTAAGATGAACAGGCTTGGTAGGGAAGTATAAGTTTTTATTTGCTAATTGGAAGAAGTTGAGTAGCTATCAGATGTTCAATTAGATTGACTGCTTAAAGTTGCTCCCGGAGCCATGAACTGGTTTGACAAATAGTATGTCTAGCATAGTCAGGGGGTGGGAAATGACTATTAAGCATGGTAAAAATAAGACAAAATGTTTTTTTTTTTCTATCTCTTTAGATTTGACCAAGATAAAAAAAAATGGGGATGGGGTGGGGAGAGGGCTTAGACAAGTCATTGTTCCTACTTTGATCTTGTTAATCTCCTATTCAAAAAACTTTCTAACCTCCATATTTCCTGTAGAATAAAGTCACTGCTTTTCTTTTTGACTTTTCAGTCTTGAAAGATGCTTCCCAATTTAGTCTCAGCCCATATTTCCACTTGTATATGCTACCATTTTCATTCTACATAAGCCACTAGACTATTCTAATTACTATTAAACATAATTTGCATTCTCTACTCTCCATCTCTGTTCATGCTGCCCTTACTCTCCAACCCCACTTGCATCTTAAATGTTATCTCTCACTAATCTACATTTTAACCATTCTTCAGAGTCTAGCTCGAGTCCTTCATCTTTTGTGATGACTTTCCTGACTACTTTCATCCTCCAAAGTCAAAATAACCTCTTAGCTACTTAGCCAAGAATTAGGCATAAACTTCCTGGCTATAGCACTTGTATTATTTTTTTATCATTTCATCATATATCTTTATGTCACCTTCCTAAGGTAGACTATAAGAAACTAGAAAGTAGAACTAATGTTTCATATCTCTTTGTACCACCCTCCCCTAGCAACTAGGAAAGGGATTATTCTAGAATATGTACTACTAAAGAAATGACCTAAAATAGAAAGGGGACCGGGTCACATTGAATAACCTAGTCTTTTCTGAAGTTTTCTTTATTCTTCTCTCATACCTCAGAGGTGTTGTGGGCAAATGATCCAGTGTCCATATCTTTTTCCTCCATTTAAGATAGGAAAACACTTAGGGAGTGTGACCAAATTCCTTTTCCTTTCCCTCATTAGAGTTTTAGAAGATCCTGTCATTCCCCTACTCTGGTTAGGCAAGGGTTGGGCTAGTTATGAAAATCATCATTTTAGTACTAGAAGGGACCTTGGAAGTTATCTAATCCAACACTCTTATGGTACAGATGAGAAAAAGAAGGCATAGAAAGGTTAAATGACTTACCCAAAGTCACATAGATACCAAGTGGCATAGACAAGATTATGAATCCTCTGATCTTAAATCTATTGCCCTTTTTATTGCACCATACTGCCTCCATAGACCTGGTAATACCTTCGGATTCTGTGATTCTATGATTTTGTAGTCTCCATTGACCAACAATTTACCCAGCCTGTGGTATACTCCTTTACCATTTGCTCTCCCTCTCCCTTCCTCACTGTTCAACTTCCCATATGGTTTATTTTCCCTCATTGTTGGGTTTCATAGGCCAGTTTCTGCTTTCTCTCCTCTATGCAGTACCATAGGTTTCAGAAAATGGGACCTTGCTTTATTAGAGAGCTAGCAAAGAATACCAGTAGACCTAGTCAGGGCAAATCACTGAGTGGAGGTCCTCCCTTTTATGCCTGAGATTTAAAAAAAATAATGTTATTTTTAAAAATTGAAGATTGATTGACTTCACTCTTTTTCCTCCCCCATGGTCCCACCTCTTTTTGTTTACTTGGCTCTACCAGGCACATCTGGACATTACAGGTTTGTTAGTATTGCCAAGAAAGAAAGAATCTACAACCTGAAGGCTATTATTATCTCCCTCACCAGCCTGAAATGGTTCCTGGAATCCACCATTAGGGTTATTCATTTGAATTAAGACATTATGTTTCCAGGAGGCCCCTATTACAATACAAATAAGTGTTATGTCTGGAACTCTCAAATATGCCCTCAGGTTGATGGTGCAAAGTTTCAGAGAGTTGCCATATCAGGGATACAGCCAATGCTGTCCCAGAATGACTTTATCATCACAGACTCACCTGTACATGCAGACTGATTTCTCCTCTACCTTTTCTCCCTTCTTCCCCCTTTTATACAATTGGAAATGTACCAGCACAGCCATAATATTGAGATGCTGAATACAAAGGACAAAATAAGGAGGAAAAACTGGGAAACAGAACACAGCTGCCCAAGCCACCTTCCTACAAGTCAGGGCATCAAAAGAGACAAAGGCAAATCCTTCTCACACCCTGGAAAGTTACCGAGGTCTGAATCATTGAGGGGTAGGGGAGTATCAAAGCTTTATAACAGTAGGCTTCTGTCTAATTACTGGGGACAGGTACCATTTCTCTCTCTCTCTCTGTCTGTTTCTCTTATTTCTTCTCTCCATCTCTCTCTGTCTATATTTCTCTCTGTCTCTATCTTTGTATCTCTCTGTATCTGTCTCTGTGTCTCTTTTTCTGTGTCTCTCAGCTTCTGGTCACCGTGCTAAGGAAACAAGCTGGTATTCATTCCCCCTGTCCTTGGAGGAATTAAAGTCTCAGACCTCCTATCCTAATTTTGCAGATGGCTGGTCTGAGATGAAGGAGATATTTCTTTGTAATGTATGACTCTCTCCTTACATGTTTTTAGATTTAACAGTGAGATCCCCAAAGTAAGGGATCACTTTCTTCCATAATCCACCAACTGCCTGAGCACCTATGCCATGAAATTATATTTTAAAGAAAGCAAACAAGGCACATGTTCTATTTTTACCTCAACCCCAATTCTCTGATTACAGCCCCCTAATCCTTAACTAGCCTCCAAGAAAACCAGATAATCCCTGTAGTACCACTGTTTAGTGCAGGGGTTAATTTGTGATGGATCTCTTTGTCAATCTGATAAGTCCTGTGGAACTCTTCTTAGAATACTTATAAAATTGCATAACATAAAATATGTAGGATTTCAAAGGAATATAATTATCTCCAAGTACTACTGAAATGCTTTGATAGCATTCAAATGCAAAAAAAATGAAAATATTTATTTTAATAAATCAAGTTCAAAGATGCCAGGTTAGGTATCTTCGGAAAAATCCTGGACTTGCAATTTGAGATGGGTTTATGTTCTGTTGCAAAGAAAAAGTATTAATACTAAAAATGTACTCTGTGTTTAGGCACCATTCTTTTTTTAAACATTTTTATTTAAATTTTGAGTTCCAAATTCTATCCCTCCCTCACTTTCACCTTCCCTGAGATGGTAAGCAATCAGATATAGGTTATACATGTACAATTATGTAAAACATTTCCATATTAGCCATTTTGTGTAAGAAGAATAAAACAAAAAAATGAAAGAAAGAGTGAAAATAGCATGTTTCAGTCTATATTCAATCAATATCAGTTCTTTCTCTGGAGGCAAATAGTATGCTTTACCATTAGTCCTTTGGTATTGTCTTGGATCATTGTATTGCTGAGAATAGCTAAGTCATTCAGTTCTTCATCAAACAATATTTCTGTTACTGTATACATTCTCCTGGTTCTGTTCATTTCACCATGTAGGCACCATCATGCTAGAATATTTAATTTATTCTTAATCCAAGAATTTCTAGCTTGGAGGAAAAAAAGAACTGGCATAGTCTCTTTTGTCCTCTCACATTACTTTCTGCCCCAAGAAAATTGGGGTAACATTTATACATATCTTGGGTTGGACTATAAGATTTCTAAGGTTCTTTGCAGTTATAACATTCTGTAAAATTAATTAGTAGATATGAGGGAAATCTTTACTAAATAAAGATACATCTTTATTAAGAAATTGTTCTGTTAGGAAGAAAAAGTACAAATAACTGGTATTGGCTTCTCTCATTTTATGCCTCAAGAAGATATTTCCCATAGACTTGATAGCAACTACCAAAATGGCAGGCATAGACCCTAGGAGAAAAATATGAAATGATAAAAGTTTAAGGCTATAGAGGACCTTAGACATCATGTAATCCACCTTCTTTATTTTGAAGATCAGGAAAATGAGTCTCAGAGAAATGAGGTGAATTTGTTTAAATTTTACAGAGTTAGTAAGTGGTAAAGCCTAGACTAGATTTGAGGGTTCCTGACTTAGTCCAGTACATTTTATTCTGGGCCATCCTGTCTCCTTAACCAATTTCTATAGGGTTGGCCTTATAAAGCCCTATGAAGCGATGGTAAATAACATGACACGTAATTATGATTTTTAACAAATTGCCCACTGACACTAATAAAATGATGGCCCTGTTTGACAGGAACCTGATATCTTGAATAGCTAAGAGTAAATAAATAAATGAACCAGGAATGCCTTTCATCAGACCTGAAACTTTCTGTTGATGCCCATTTAACTCACTAATTCTGTTTGGCTCTTGATCTGACACCATCACCATAATACAATATGAAGTGCTAATTACGGCCCAACCTGATGATACAATTTACCGGGTGAGAAAAGGTTTCCTCTCCTTATTGGAAGCTGCTTGCTCTAAAATTTGATCAGCATTCACTGTGATAGGAGAGGAAATCACATTGCCACATTGGCCTTCAGCCCTAACTAATGGAAAGAGCAGTTCACTCTCAATCCATGTTATTTTTCAGATAATTCAGCACATCACTGGCTACTTAAGAGTTTCTCTTGGTAATCTAAGAAGACAAAACAAATCTGAGATTCAGTATCCCTTCAAATGGGCAGTTTGGCTGCTAGGATGATGAATAATCAGAACCAAGGACTTTCAGGTTTCTCTTTGTGCTCTGAATTCATTTGTGCATATGGAAGCTGGGGAGCATGTTTCGGGGGACCTTGAATGAAATGAAATGGTCAGTTTCAATATTCTCCCTTGCTTCAGATTTCCTACAAACCCAACCACTACCTTCAAGAGACTGTCTCAGGGGAATGGTTATGAATCAAATAAACCAAGAGACATTGGTGCCCCTCCCTCTGGCAGAGCAGTGTGTGAATGGTCCCATAGTGGTGCTTGGTTAGCCTCCCCTGAATACCCATGATGAAAGGCTATGTTTGATGTTGGTTGAAGATGGATATTATCTGTATAAACATATATGATGTATAGTAACTTTTGTGCTGCATTCCTGAAAATAAGTATGCTATTTACCAGTTAAGACTGAGACCATATTGCATTCTCTGTGTATACAATACAATGTAATGGAATGCAGGCCAATGTAATACTACAGATAGTTGAGGTCCCACTGTATGCAGAGCTCTAGGCTAGCCAGTTGGGGAGAGATTAAGTTTAAGTAGTACAGATCCTTTCCCATAAGGAGCTTTAAGTGTAATGGGGGACAAGACAGCAGCTAGATGGCATAGTGGATAGAGTGGTGGGTGGGCCTAGAGACAGGAAGTTCAAATCTGGTCTCAGACGCTTATTAGCTGTGTGACCCTGGGCAAGTCACTTAACCCTTTTTGCCTCAGTTTTCTCATCTGTAAAATGATATGGAAAAGGAAATGGCAAACCATCCCAGTAGCTTTGCCAAGAAAACCCCAAATGGGGTCATGAAGAGTCAGACAGGACTGAAAACAACTGAACAATAACAGGGTCTAACACAGGCACACATATCACATGGATTTCTGGGAGAGAACACAAATAAATGACCAATAAAATGCCCCAAAATGATTAGTCAGAGAAGAGCTGTTTGTCATAACATTACTAATAATAGGTTATAGTAAGTTATAAGGCACAGAGACTTATAGTATAGGCAAAAGCCTCATACAGGATGCAAGGAAGAGGGAATTCCTTTGAGTCTGAGAGACAAAAATATACCCATCAACTGTTAAAGTCAAGAATGAAGCCAGGCAAGACTGTAAACCTACCCTACTCTACTGTCATTCCCAGGTAAGAGGCAGAGTTTCTTGCAGTTATTAGCTTTCTGGCATAATAGAAAAGTCCTAGATTTGGAGTCAGGAATCCAGCATTTGACCCCTAATCCCCATACTTAGGAGCTGTGTGACCCTGGTTCGAAATGAATAATAATAATAATATTGTCACTGCCTATTATAAAGTTGTTATAGGAGAAAAATGTGTTTTGTAAAACTTAAGCATTGATCTAAATATGAATTGTTGTTATTATTATTACTGCCCAGTTCAATTGGTAGAACTGGATAGGAATTGTGTTACTTTTGTTAGCTAATTAGTGCCTTCTAACTTTATCATTTTGTATATGTTTGCAAATTGCTACCCTTCTCCTAGTAAATAAATAAACCCTTATTAAACCTCTATGTTGCCTTGGGGCTGAAAAAAAGGCAAGTGTGATTGTGGGGGTGGGAGAAGCAAACCCTCAAGGTCATTGGATGGCAGGTGTCATTAACGACTCTGAGAGGGTGGCAAAACCAAGGTTGCTTTAGACCTTCCTGTCAGCAAGAATTTGGTCAGCCCTGCATCATAATAAAAAGTCAAATTTCTATGGCTTTTTGTCTGCAAAGCACTTTCTTACAACATCATTTTGAGTTAGGTACTGCATGCATTCTTACCTCCATTTTGCAGATGAGGAAACTGAGGCTCATCAAGATGAAGTGATTTGACTGATATTATTCAGTTTGTCAGTGCTAGAGTTGGAATTCAGACCCAGGATTTTCATGATCAAATTCAGGGTATTTTCAGTTGTATTTCTTTCCTGTATAAAATGAAGGTTTGCGATTTTCATGAATCCTAGGACCTTCCCTCCATGTCTGTACCAGTGTCCAGTGACTACCATCAAGTTCCTAAGTACTTTTTTATATCCAGATTAATCTTCTACACATATAAATGAGTTACTTTTTTCCCCTTTGCTCCTAGCTCAGAAGAAAAGTATTTGTTCATATTCCAGCAGGTGTTTTCATAAGCACCAGGTTTCCTTCACCCTCCTAGCCAGGTCAAGTAGCCTTTCACTTTTTCTGACCCACCTCTTTCTCTACTTAGTTCCAACATAGTTGCTTCCCAGTGAGGACAGAGCCTTCTGGCACAGGTACGGGCCCAGGCACTTGTGAGAAGAGAAGCTAGCTGGCCCCTCTGATGCCTCAACTTATGCACCACCTGCTTCTAGAATGAGTCCTCTGTCTCCCAGGCAATCAATCTCCTTTTGAATTTCAGTAGCACTAAATTTACCTAAATCCATATTCCTGGAGGTCATAAAATGCAGCCACGGGAGAAAAAAGGAAAAGAAATTTTTGAGGGCACAAGCCTCTTAAAAAGTTCACTTTAACGGTGTCCAATGAATGAAATATTGAACAGCAGGTATATTATTTTTAAAAGGGACATAAAACAATAGTGTGGCACTGTCTGGTTATATTACAGTATCTATCTTCTCATGTATCAGCAAAAAGTAAGGCTGAAGTAGGCCTAATTATCATATTTACAGTGGTACAGGTAGTAAAACAGTTATGTTTTGCATTGCTCAGGATGTTCAGAGCTGAAATAGATAAACTATGTAGGAGACTAGTAATAGGTAATTATTCTCTACTTACATATTCAGCCTCATAATTCTAAATTAAGGTAAGTGGAAAAAGCTTATAAAATATTCAGAGCTCCTTTATCTTTCCTCCTCCCTCTTATTAGAAACTGTGCATGAATTTGCATAGAATAAACTGAGCTCATAAATCAAAGCAGAAACTGCAGGAATGCTCTTTGTAAGTTATAATTTAAGGTTAACTGTAGCACATTTTGCTTACTGTATTATTAATGACTTTCGTTCACTCATGACAAGATTACATATTAAAAATTGTTGGTAGACAAAACTCAGTTCATAATCAATTTGCTTCTTAATGTGAGCAATCGGCGTGCATTCCTGCGGCGCGGGCAGGTTTAGCCAGGATAATGGAAGGAGTGTCTCGGGAAGGAAGGGGCTCCCGCGGTTGGGCTCTAGTGGGGGGCGTGATTGACAGCGAACTCCAAACGGGAATTAAGTGAATAGTGAAGGGCAAACAGCCGAAAGCTCCAGCCTCCAGCCTGCTTCCCTGGGTCCCTAAGCTTTCTCCACTCTTAAAGCTTTCCATCCCTTTGTTCCTTCTCACTTCTATTTACGCAGCGCCTCTCACTTTTCAAAGTGCTTTCTTCTTTCTTATCTCATCTGCTCCTTTCCCCCATCATCAAACACATTTGCAAAGTATACATAGTTGCAGTTCTTTTCCCAACAGCAAACAATGTTCTCCTCAACAAATTTCCATGCTTAAATCATGTCAATTTATTTTCAATCCAATAAGCATGTACTTCTTTTCCCTTTTGTTTCTCCTTCCTTTTCTTCCATAATATGCTTTACTCTTCTGGCTAGTATCTCTGCTGACGTTTTTATTCAAGAGTATCCTTCAACATTTTTTTTTTTTGCATATGCCCGTGATCATAATTTTGTTCCTTTTCTCTTTCATTTCTAAAGAAGAGAGTATGAACCCTCCCCCCCCCCACGCCCCTTTCTCCACGGTTTACCCACTCTTTCATCCCCTTGGCAATCTGACTGTGAATGTATCCTAAACACTGGCACATCGGGGTCCAGATGTCCTCCGAGATATGTGGGACAGATGTTATTATCCCCATGCACAGAGGAGGAAAAGGATACACACAGGTTTTAAGTGGCTTTTTCAAAGACACACAGCTAATTAGTGACAGAACTGAGAAACCAACTTTACTTTCTTTTAAAGTATTATTTTGTATCAGAGAATCCTCTATCTAGTCTCCTTAGTAACAGCCATCAGAGTACAAAGGTTCCTAAACTTTTTTGTATCATGTCCCCTTTGACAGTCTGGTGAATCTTATAGACACGCCTTTACAACAATGTTTTTAAATACATATATTAAATATAGAAAATCACAAAGGAAACCAATTTATTGAAACAGAGTTTTTTTTTTAAGTTTGTATCTCTTGCAATTTAGACTATTGCTAAATGGATTTGACAGAAAGTACAATCCATCAGTAATCAAGAAATCCCTGTTCACCATTAGATAATACAACTAGACAGTTGTATAAACTTAGGTAACTTTCTTAACTTGTTTCCTCTTCTATAAAACTAGTCACCATGTACTAAGGTCCTTTCCAGAACAGAACTATGGGTCTGTGATATGTTGCCTTCAATGGAAATCTTCTTCCTAGATGTTTCTAATTTACCACTCAGAAAATAGAGGTAAAGGGGAGAAATTATCAGGAGAAACATTTCTCCTCACTTTTCTTTGACTGAGTGGAATGGGGATGGGGATCCTGGCACACGCAGAAGGGCTGGGGACTATGGTTATCCAGGCTTTACAAACTGGTAGACTAAAGACCTATGAATAAGTATATTCTTGTCCTTTTTAGATGATGTAAATGGGGCTAAATCAGTCTAGCTAACTGCCCAAGGCCACATGGCTTTTAAAGATTAAAAGTAAGATTCAAGCCTAGCTCTTTTCCTTCCAAGTCTATTATAACTCATTGCCTTCCAGTCTTGCTCCTTGTGTCAGTGTTGTATGTATACATGCCTAATTCAGAAGCTAGGAGGTGCAGTGGATAGAGGGTTGGAATTTGAGTCAATTAAACCTTTATTTGAATACTGCCCTAGGTACTTAATATCTTTGTGACCTTGATCAAGTCACTTAACTTCTTTCAGCCTGAGTTTCCTCATCTATAAAATGGGAATAAGCACATCTATATGTGTATATACATAAACACAGAGATAGATAGATGATAGATAGATAGATAGATAGATAGATAGATAGATAGATAGATAGATAGATA
>NW_027185712.1:12883276-12926877 GCF_028583685.1 Petaurus breviceps papuanus | reverse complement strand
ATAGATAGATAGATAGATAGATAGATAGATAGATAGATAGATAGATATTTGAGTCGAAGTAGATAGGAGTTAATTTCAGATTGAACCACCGAGTGTTATTTCCAGAGACAAATTATTCTGTATGTTTAGGAATTTGTGACACTCTATATAACTACAAGTCATTTTTTATTCTTATTGATGCCATTAGCATCATACATTAATGTGAATTAGAATTAATTCCATTAGTAAATATTTTGAGAATTTTTAAAAATTCTTTTACTGGATATGTTATGGGGTATCAGTTAACCTGAGTTAGGAATCAACCTCATTTTATAAGGGAGGAAATTGAATCCCATTAGATTAAATGAATTGCCCAAAGTCACATAGGAAGTAAGCATCTGCTGTGGGATTTGAACTGGGTCCCCTGACTCCAGTGACAGTACCTTATCCACCCCCACAACCATCACAAGGAAGAGGTAAGGGCAACCATTCTCTCCCTGGGAACAATCATTCCTTATTTGATTCCAGTTCCTAGGGGATGGCTCCCCAACCCTCTTCACCTCATGCATCTTCCTCTCCTGATGAAAGATTTCAGAACTGTTCTGTAGGAAAGAACACAAAGCCGGGACAGGATAGAAGATGAGAGGGAGTGAAGTAATGGGCTTGAAGGGGTTGTAGTAGAAAGAGAAGAGACCAGAGAAACACAATCTGGGGTGAGACAGCACAAAGACTTGAAAGGAAAGGTGACGAAAATTCAGATGTGAAAAATTCAGGAATTAATTAAACTTAAATTAAATAAGGAGAAAGAGGAAATTAAAAGTCTCAAGGGACTAGCCAAGCCTGTCACAGATATTACAAAAGGGTCTGCAATGCCTGAATTTTTAGCTATTTCTCTTTGCATACCTCGCAGCTTGTACATTTCTGCGATATTCTGATATTTTAATCAATAGACTCATTCATTCAACAAATACTTAATGATGAGTGTTTCTGGTTAATTGGATATTCTGAGTAGCAGAAAGCTAACCCACAAGCCTTTCATATTTACTCTATTTTTGATGGGAATTTTGTTGAAATTCCCAGGTCTTCTCTCTTGTTTTAGTCTACCTGGTGACCATAATGGATTGCTTCTTTGCCAAGTCACAGTCCTTTGGTGCTGTGCATTATTTCCCTGTATTCTGAACTATAAATCAAACTGGAGAAGCTGCAAGGCTGGGCTCAGCCTAGGACATCTTCCAGAACTAGAACTTGGTCTTTTGAATGAATCAGATGATTTTTAAAAAATTTTAATATATTTGTTGTTGTTGCAAATGAGAGAGGGGCATTCCCCCCTCCCCTTTCCTCCAAGCTGAATACAGGGAGGAAAACACACATTTTAGTCATTAAAAGCTATTGTTAATTGGGTTCTTAATAAGATTTTATTGTATAATTACACAAACACATTGCTTTTATATTGAATGTGTGGTGCAAAGACCATAGAAATTATACCAGTGTCTTGGGAAAGGGGAGACATTAGATGAACTTTGAAGTGCCATTCAGCATTAGGAATAAAATAGGATAGGATAGAATAGGATAGGATAGATAGGATAAGGGATAGGATAGGATAGAGGATAGGATAATGGTTAGGACAGGATAGGCTACACTAGGATAGCATAGGATAGGATCTATAAAATAGCTTTGTTTATATTTGCATTACTTCACAAAATTGTTTTGAGTAAAGAATTTTGTACATCATTATGAACTCATGAATGATTTTCTTTCTTACAAGTTTTGATGATGTGCTTAGAGCATTTTGCAAAACCTGAAAGCTATATATAAAGTCAGCTATTATTAATCTAAAATTGAAAAGAAGTCATAACAACTAACTATTGATCAATACTTATTGAGAACCTACTATGTATGACACTCTGCTTTTTACTATGGAGAATGAGTAAGTCTCAATCTTCAAGGTTCTTATAATCCTATAGAAAAGCTAGGACATGAATGTGAAAAGATAATAACCAGATAAGCCGAGAACTAGGAGCAACAAATGAAATTTGCAGGAAGAGACACTTAGTGTGGATATACAGAAAAAAAAAGGAAACACAAAACTTCCTAACAAATAGAGCTAAACAAAAGTGTCACAGGTTATCTCATCAGGTAGTAAGTTTCTCATCTCTGGAGGCTTTCAAGAGATGACCAGATATCCGAGATATTATAGGGAGGATTTTTCATTCAGCTGCAGGTGAGAAGGAATAATGTCTGAAGTCCTTCCCCAAACAGATTCTGTAAAGAAATCAATAACAATTCAATTTTTTAAAAAAATATAAGAAATAGCTTGCCCCGGATGTGAGCAAATGCTAAGTAAGTAGAATGGACAATAGCTGAATGGCATTTCAAAGGCAGAAGAAGAGACCAACGTGTGCTGAGGTGGACAGAGAAGGAGGCATGCTGGGAGACATGAGAGAGTGCAAAGTATAGAAAAAGCAGGAGAAGATAAAAGGATTTGAAGTCACAGAATCTGCACTCATCTACTCAAAGAAAAAGAAACAAACACACTACTTTGTCTTTACTTTGCATTTGTCTTTACCTGTCTGTGTATGTTACTTCCCTACCTGGGGTTGTACTAGGATAGCCCCTACTTATACCTCCTCTTGGGCATCTGCCGTGTCCATGGAAGCCACATCTATAGAGGCTGCTAGTCAGCAAGCAAGGATTGCTTCCTGGTTAGTGGCCTGACTTCAATGATGAGAAAGCCAGGGGCCAGAGCTTCTCTCTCTCCCCAGGTCTCTAATGATGCCAGGGCCCCCACACTCCCTGCATGGCAAGATGGGGACTTGCCCAGTTTCAGCCCCCAAAGCCTCATCAGTCTTTCCAGAGGCTCCATTGCAGCAATTACAATCTAAATCCAGAGTCAATTACTCACTGTGTGAATCGCCCCCAAAAGATTGCTTTTCCTTTTCCATTAGTATCACACATAATTGCACTCTGTGTGGTTCCTGGACTCTCATTCCAGACTTCCACGTCCAAGAGGATCCAGATGGACTATTAAGTCCCTTTACCTCCCATCTCTGACCTAACCAATGTCTTCAATGAGATTCCTTTGCTATTTTCTCCCACTACTCATTATGTAGCTCCTTGTCAGGGGGACACATTGATATTTTTCCCTGCTGATTTTTCCAGAGACTACTTTTTTTTTTACCTTCCCAATTCCTCTTCCCTAGTATATGTGCTCATTGAATTGGTGCATTTTAGTACTCACATAGCCTTGACAGTTGCAAGCATGTCATTTAAAGAGCCCTTATCTCTCCTCTCAGAACTCTCCGTGCCATTTGGATAGTGGAGATGCTGCTGCCTAATTACACAGGATGCCCCGTCTAGGCCTTCCTTACCTGCCCAATATTCCAAACTGCTGTTTTTTGTTTTAGCTACCAGCATCACAACATACTTGCATCTGCTCCCACTTCCGTAGCTCCCCTCTAAGTTTCCTACCAAAATTCCAAGCTTCTGTTCTAGAAGATTCCATGTTCTAAGTATGTTGGGCAAAAGTGTTCAGAGGGTAGTGACTCATTTTCAAATAAAACATTTGTATTTTAGCTGTGAGCTCCTAGAGCTATAACTTGTTAAACAAAATAAGTCCCTTGAGTGAGGCCGTTTCCTGCACATTGATAGGTCAGTTCAGGAAATAAGTTAGGGAAAGTCAATCTTTCAATAACCATTAAATCTCACTTGTAAATCTACTCTTCCTACACATGGGGTTGGTCTTCAGGAAATAAACTATTTCAGTGACAGAGGACTATGAATCATGGAATTTCAGAAGAAGTAGGGATGACAGAGGTCATCTAGTTTGACATGTACCTGGACAGAATTCCTCTCTAACAAATCCTAAACAAGCAGTCATTTAGTCTCTGCTTAAAAGACCTTGCAGAATACTCATTATTCCCTGGAGTTACCAAATCTACATTTCAATAGTTCTGATGTTTAGGAAGATTAATAATCTTGAGTCTGGTCTGCTTTCCTACAAGAAACAGAATGTACTAGGATTATGTTTTCCCATTTATGCTATAGTTGGGACCAAAGTTTGCACTAATTTTTTCTCTTGCAAGCTTACCCAGGCTCAAAATTTGGGTGTTTTTTCAACTGATCTTACAGCATTTGCTTTTTCTCACATACATACAAAGTGTGACTATACCATAATGAGATAAACTTTCAATTTAATGCAAGGGATATCATCTGGTGCCTGTGCTATGTTAAGTACTATGTTTGATTCTAATTGTTTGTAGCTTGTCCTTTTATTCATAAAAAGGGACATATATGTACATTTTAAAGGTAACTAGACAAAATATATTGACAAGGATCCAAAGAAAGACCATTAGGAGAATAAAATGTCATATGAGAGATTATCCAAAGAATGCACAATGTCCCAACCTTGGGAACCTCCACACCACTAGGGCTAAGCTACCAAGACCTTATCCCTAATGATACTGAAAATAGATAGTCGATACAAAATTAACATTGTCTTTTTTTTTCTTTTTCAAGAGTCATTGAGCAGCAGTAAAATTCAAAACTTTTTGACAGCCTGAAAAATATGCAATGAACACATAATATGTAATAAACAAAGACTTGGCATTGGGAGAGGGTAAGATAAGAACATAATAGAGATGAGGCAATCAGTACATAACAATTAAATAGGAGAAAAGAATAAGTAGGAGGAAGACTAAGGTTGCTTAAATGGAAAAGTAATCTAGCCTCAGGAGCCTGATAAACAAAAAAAGACCCTAAATGCCATTCAGTCCAAACCTCTCATTCTATAGAGGAAGAAAATCAGTCTCAAAGTTGAAAAGATTTTCCTCAGATCACACAGGTCATAAAGTAATAAGCCATAAATTGGAAGTGAGGTCCTTTGACTGCCAACACCAGGATTCTGTTTAACCATACTGCATTTCTTCCACCAGTCCTGGAATATGAATGAGTCCAATACAGTGAGATAGTGATGAGACACAGTGAAACTGAGCCTAATTCTTGATGCCTGGGTGATAGGCAAACTTTATGTCAATCTTCTCTATGGTGAGCAGAGTGATTTGACTCTCCCATCCTCATAATGCTAAGCAGGATTCCTCTTACATGGATGCATTGAACACACTTAAGTGGTCTTGCTTGCATTTTCTTTCAATGAAACATGTGAGAATACATTATCCATAACTAGTGGGCCCTAGGAAGAGGACCCTTATTCTAAAAATGTGTTTATCATTTAGTCAACAGGTCAAGCATTATGCTAACTGCTGGGAATACAAGGAAAAAAATGCATACACATATGTTCACAATATGGATACATGTACATGTATATACATAGATATTTATATGTGTTTATGTATATATGCATTTATACATACGTATGTCTAGATCAGCCACATGTAAAGCTAATACAAGAACAGTTTAGATGGGAAAGCACCAACAGCTGGAGGGGACCAGGAAAGGCCTTCTGAAAAAGAAACTCTTGAATTGAAACTTAAAGGAAGTCAAGGTCTCTTGAGAGACAAATAGGAAGGGAGAGCATTCCAAGTATGATGAATAGCCAATAAAAAGGGGAAGAGATGAGGCAGGAAGTGTAATGTCTGAGGGATGGCAAGCAGTACATTACAACTGGATGACTGAATGGTAGAAAATGGAGGGAATACTGTGTGATCAAGCTGGACGAGAGGAAAGGACCAAGTGACAAAGAGGTTTCTATGTCAAATAGAAAAGTTGTATTCAATCCTAGTTCCCTAAGGAACATAGCTCCCATAGCTCATGGTTACACACTGACACAAAACAAGAGGGGCAATGCAAATTGATCATTCTAAAGGGAGACAGAATAGTAATGATGATGATAATAATACACAGTCATTAAATCAACAAGAATTTACTAAGTTCCTACTAGAAGTCAGGTGCTTTGCTAGGTACTGGTGATCTGATTAAAAGAATGAAACTTTTTTTTTACTTACAAGGAACTTACATTCTAATGGGGGAGAAAAATAAGTATATCTAAAATATACGTAGCATAAACAAAAAAATAATAAACATATATATGTGTATATATACATATATGTGTATATATACATATATATGTGTATATATACATATATATGTGTGTATGTATGTATATATATATATATAAAACGGCTAAGTACAAGGTGCTTTGGGAGGAAGGGAGGGCACTAACAGTAGGGACAGTCAGGAAAGGTGTCTGTGTTATATTGGAGAGAAGGGAAATGGAGTGAAGTACCATGTGTGAGACACAAAGAGAAATACAATTTTGACTATGTACAAATTAGATACTTACAGGATAAACTGGAGATGATCTAAGAGGAATGACACTCAGATTAAGTAGGACTGAGAAAGCCTTCTTGTTTTTGGAATTTTAACAAAGACTTAAAGGAAGCCAATGATGCCGGGATATAGAGATGAGGAGGGAGAGATTTCCACATTGTGGGGGACAACCAATGAAGATGCCTGGATTTGGCAGACAGAGTACCATGTGTAAGAAAGATACAGGAGGCTGTTGTCACTTGACACAGCATATGTGGAGGGGAATAAGAAACATATAAGAAGATGGGAAATGTTATGAACAGTTTTAAAAGCCAAAAAGAGCTTTTCATATTTTATTTTGTAGGAAATGGGGAGCCGCTGAAGTTGAATGAAGAGAAAGGTTCACATTGTCAGACAGACAAATCCATAAGCTTGGTTTGACAGCTGAATGGAGTTCATTGGACAATAAATTGCACTGGGGAGAGACTTGTGGTAGGGAAACCAAACATCAGACTCTAGCATTGTATCAGGCCTGAGGACTTGCACTATGGTGGTAGTAGAGTCAAAGGAGTGAAAGGGGTATAGGTGAGAGGTGTTGCATAGGTAAAATTGACAAGACTAGACAACTGATTGGATATGGGGTCAAGATGGGATGAGGAGTCACATATGACACTGAAGTTGAGAGTCGTTCTTGAAGGAAAGATGATGGTATTTTGAACAATAGTAGGAAGAGATTTATGAAGAGGAGTGAGGGAAGTTTAGGGGGAAATATAAAGTGTTCTGTTTTGGATGTGTTGAGTTTAAGATTTCTATGGAATACTCAATTCAAGATGTCTAATAGGTAGTTGAAAATGTGAGACTGGAGGTCATGACTAAGGTTAGGATTGGACAAGGAGATCTAAGAATTATCTTCATAGAGTTGATAATTTAATCCATGGGAAATGAGATGCCAAATGAAATAGTAAAGAGAGTGAAGAGCAGAGGGCCTGGGATGGACACCTATGGTTAGTTGTGGCCTGGATGAAGATTCAACAAAGGAGAAAGAGAATGGGAAGACAGATAGAAGGAGGACAGAGAAAGACAGCATCATAAAAGCCTAACTAGAAGAAAATGTCAAGGAGAAGAGAGTAATCAACCATGTCAAATCCTGCAGAGAAATAAAGAAGGATTCAATTGGGAAAAAGGTCTTTAGATTTGGTGAGTAAGAGATCACTGGTAACTTTGGAGAGAGCAATTAAATGAAGTTGGAAACCAGACTTAAGAAGGGAATGAGAAAAAATGAAATGATGTTTATAGGAACCATAAAAGGGCTTTCTTGAGCAAGGAAATATTAGTCCCTAGAAAGGTGTGTGTGTGGTGGTGGTGGGGGGCAGATTGATAATAATGATAATAGTAATGATAGCTACATTTATATAGTTTTTACTGTGTGCCAGGCACTGTGTGAAGCACTCTGTAAATATTTATCATTTGATTCTCACAACAATGCTGGGAGGAAGGTACTACATTTTACAGATGAGGAAATTGAGGCAAATAGGTTAAGTGACATGCCCAGGATCACACAGCTAATCAGTGCCTAAACTCAGGTCTTCCTGACTCCAGGCCCAGGGTTCTATCCACTGCACACTTAACTGCCATGAAAGAATAAAGGGACTTCAACAAATAGAGAGTGAGTAAATTGCAGATATAGCATTCACAAGAGCCTGGAAATAGGAGAGTACAAGATAGGAATCAAGAATGGAGGGCACTCTGGTTTGGCTAGAATATAAAGTATGTGTGGAAGTGCCAAGCAGTTAAGAGGTAGGTGGGAACCAAATTGTGAAGGGCCTTGAATATCATAATCAGGTGTTTATATAGGCAAAGGGGAATCATTGAAGGAGATTTGCAAGTGGAGGAGGGACTGCAACAGAACAGTACAAATCATATAAGAGATAGACCTGATAATCAAAGTAAGGCTTAAAAATTTCCCAGGACAACATGATCAAATAGAATAAGAACCCCTATACTTTATTCAGTCATAAACCTTGTCAGAGTCAATCTCTCTTTTAAGGGTACAATGGGATCAGAGATACCTAAGAAAGAAAGGGTTTTTTAGAGGCTACATCATTGCCTCTGTTCTCTGTCAGATCCTTCTAGTCATCTAGGAGGAAATGGGAAGGGATCATGCATCTATCAAGCACTTACCAAATATGCCAGTAATAATCCTATGAAATCATCAGTCATAGCTAGATAGGGTCTGGTCAAGAAAATCAATGAATTACTAAATCAACAAACATTTATTAAGTGTCCACTGTGGGCCTATCATTGTGCTGCAAAGAGTATCCTCCATTCAGAATGTGCTAGGTCAGGGGTGGGGAGCCTGTGGTCCTCTAGGTCCTTGGGTACAGCCCTTTGACTTCACAGAACAAATCCCCTTAATAAAAGGATTTGTTCTGTAAAAGTTGGACTCAGTCAAAAGGCCGCACTCAAGAACCTAGAAGGCCACATGTGACTTCAAGGCTACAGGTTCCCCACCCCTGTGCTAGGCTATGGTGGTCAGGCAGGAGAACAACTCTGCCTCATGGAATCATTCACTTCCTTTAAGACACATCTCAAGTATCACCTTATACCCAAAGCCTTTGATAATCTCACCAGCCACTAGGACACCCTTTTCCTAACTACCTTGTTTTAATTTTGTATTTATCCTTTCTGTATTTATTTTGCATCAATATATGCACATGCTCATACACATATTTGCTTCCCTCAATAAAATGTTAGCTCCTTGATCACAATGACTATTTAATTGTTGTCTTTGTGTCTCTAGAGCCTAGAAGGCAGTGCCTGGGACATATTAGGCTTTTCATAAATTCTTGTGATTGATTGAGAAAACAAGCAGGACAGGGAAACATGACCTTCTACTTGAAATTCTGGCTTAGCTGGTAAAAAGCTTGGTGGTAAAATTAAGTGTAATCTGCTAGCAGAGCCAGAGAACAAGTCCCTATAAACAATGACAAGGGATAGGGATGGTGTGGAGAAAGGCGATGTTAGTAAGATTTTCTAAGGCTTCTGTAATACTTTGTTTTTGTGCAGGAAAGGATGAGAAAATGTCTGTCTGGATAGGAATCGACAAAGCTGGGCAGCTCAGATAGAGCTATGTTAAGTGCAGCCTTTAGCCACAGAAGAGATATTGAAGGTGATACAATCAATGTCACCGGAGAGGACACAAGAGGAAGATAACTAAACGCATCAAATTTGATTATTAGTCAAGAATAGCTAGCCAGCTTCCTGTGATAGGTTGATTTGATGTGATCTTTATTCCTGGTGGTCACCTTACTTTGTCCATTGTTTAATTCAAAGAGTCATAGACTCTCTGAAGTTGGAAGGAGCTTTAGTGGATCACTAATTCAGCCTTTCTTTCACTGATGGATTACATTCTCCAGAAACCCTGACAATTTTTTAAAAAGTCTCTTTTTGAACAATTCCAATTGTACAGTAGAGTATTACTTTCTGAGGCAACCCATTACAAAATTACCAGACTCAGGGAATCACTAATTACAATGATTCCACACATGCAGATTAAATGATCTGTTTGTGTCTACTGTGGGCCTATTGATGCCAATGATCATGTTTCCCCAGGAACATGGGCCACCTTCTTGTATTAAAATTCTACGCCAATATTTCATCATAGAACCAAAGTGACCTTGTATTCCAAGAGGGTTACATCATAGAGGACAAGCTCTTGAAGGTTTTGAAGAAAATGCATTGGTTGAAATCCTAATATACACACTTACTAGGTATATTACTCTGGGCAGGCCACTTGACCTCTGTCAGCCTCAGTTCTATTATATGTAAAATGGGGATGATAATAATACTTACCTTACAGGGTCATATGTATAAATCTTAGTGCAAATATTAAAGAAATTTACCTTTAAGGTAAAAATTATATAAATATGAGATATTATTACTAATTTAATTTAATTACATTTGTATATTTTTCAATATGCTTAGATGGCAATGGTTTAGGGACAAGTTGCTATCCTATAATCCAGATGAGTAAGAGAGACAAAGACAGAGATAGAGGCAAAGACAGAGACCAGAAAAGAGGAAATAATGGAGAAAGACACACAGAGAGAAGGAGTAAGGCAGGGTCAGGTAAGGCAGAAGGGAAGAAGAAAGGGAAAATGGAAAGAAAGAAACAGTGAACAAGCAAAAGAGGAGAGGAAGGGAAGAATAAAAAGAAAGAAAGAGCAGAGAGATAGGAGAGAGGGAAGTAGAGGGAGTAAGGGGGGAGGAGGGATATTGCTTGTCTATGATGGGGCCTGAATTGTCAGGTTTATAGGCAAGGGGCTGGAGTAGTGCCTTATTTAACATCTATAGTACCTGAACTGTTTCTTCTATGCTAAAAATTTTATTTCATTAGAATAATATTTGCCCATGGAATGCATGATTTGGGACAGAAAATTGATAATCTTTGTAAATTGTATACATATAATTTTTGCCTGTCTTCTAGGGGTTGGCAAATGCTTTACATTTCTAAAGTATTCTTAGGTGTATAAAGTGCTTTCTTCACAAAAGCCCAGTGAAGTCAGTAGTCTGATGCATGTTTTTTTTGTTGTTCAGCCATTTCAGTCATATCTGACTCTTTGTCACCCCATTTAGTATTTTCTTAGAAAAGATACTGGAGTGGTTTGCTGTTTCCTTCTCCAGCTCATTTTACAGATGAGGAAACTGAGGCAAGCAGAGTTAAGTGACTTGCCCAGGGTCACACAGCTTGTAAGTTTGAGACTGGATTTGAACTCTGGTTTTCCTGACTCTAGGCCCAGTGCTTTATGCACTGTACCACCTAGCTGTCCTTTATTTTACATATGAGAAAATTGAGGTTCAGAGTTATTAAAAGCACAAAAGGTTATTAAAAGCTAGTAAATAACAAAGCCAGAAGGTCTTCTTGCTGTAGGCTCAGTGCTCCTTCCCTATTCCTCTTATGTCTCAGACATGTAGCATATCTTATTGATGGCAAATTCTCAAGTCCTAAAAATCATAATGATAGCAAGCAGTTCACCTTTCTAGACTATGTTAAGGTTTCCAAATAGACCCAGTGATGGACGCTGTATCTTTTGACTGAGGACCAGCCTAGCTGTGCTTGGACAGGTTCATCACAAGGTTGGCCTCAGGGTGATGGATTTTTTAGCTACGGTAATTCTCAGAGACCATCTACTAAGTCATAACTGGGCCTCTATCAGGAGAGGAAAAGCTCCTGTGGAAAAAAATTGCAGATTCTTGAAGTAAGTTATGGTTAACAAAATGTTTCCTCGAAACAACCTCATGAGGAAGGTAGGTCATAGACTTATAAGGTTATAGGTTAGAGGTGGCAGAAACCTTAGAGGTCTCCAAGGCTACCCCTTAATTTTATAAGTCAATCATTCTATCCGCGCCACCAGAGATGTCAAACTCTGGGTGCAGCCTGCATTTGATCCATAAAACTACAATACTATCAAACCAGATTGAAATATA
Source organism: Petaurus breviceps papuanus (assembly GCF_028583685.1). NCBI lineage: Eukaryota > Metazoa > Chordata > Mammalia > Diprotodontia > Petauridae > Petaurus > Petaurus breviceps. The sequence goes on along the minus strand of NW_027185712.1, from coordinate 12,915,147 downwards.
ATTGAGAAATGTGCAACAAAATAAATAAAAATGCAATACAATATGGATAATATTAATGTATAATAGTCTGGGTCAATATGTACTCTGTTGAAATCCATTTCTTTATGAGTCTGACACCATTGCATTCTGCCACACTGAATACCCAGAGCAGTTCCCTGCCCTTATGTTCCATACTCAGTAACTTGGAAAATAGGAAAAGTAATCCCTTTATCTCTCTATCCATTATACCTCAGACAAGTACCATTCTAACCCCCCAACCTTACCCTCTATTCTTCTTATAAAAGAAGCCGCTAATAAACTCCTTCATGATTGTGTGCTAAGTAGCAAACTTGGGGGCAAAAGTTTCCTCTCCTTGGGGAAGGGGGTAGTATTCTAAAACAGTACACTGGAGAGGGCTTTAATTAACCGAAAATGATGGAACTCTGGTGAGATCCTTTACTAACTCTAAAGAAAGAGCCACAGAAGACTGTGGAGAGCCAGACAGTCTTTCCTTTTCTTTGGTTCATTTAAGGGAAACCTATGTGATAGCAGGATGGTGATTCTGAAGACACAAGGTCAAGTTGTTCCTGTCTTATTTACTAACTATATGGACTTTTCAAGGTCAGCTAATCTCTCTGGACCTTAGTTTACTCATTTGTAATCAACCGATCAATAATAATTTATTAAGTGCATATTGTATGCTAGACACTTTAAGTACTGGGAACAAAAAAAAGGTAAAACAAACAAACAAACAAACAAAACAAACCACAAAAACTGCCCCTGCCTTCAAGGAGTTTACATTCTAAAAAGGGAGACAACATATGCAAAAATAGTTACATACAAGATATAAAAAGAGTATAAGAAAAATAAGAAGAGAAAGGAAAGTTCTAGTGTCTGGGGGGACTGGGAAGGGCTCCTGAAGATGGCACATAGGCTGAGTTTCAGAGGAGGCCAAGGATTGTAAGAGGCCTAGGAAAGAAGGGAAAACATTGTTTTAGATATGAAGTACAATCAATGCAAAGAAAGGCATGATGATGGTAGATGGGGCATCATATCTGAGGTGAAGTCATTAGGCCAGTATGGCTTAACCACAAAATATGTGGAGAGAGGTGATATTTAAGTAGACTGGAAAAATCAGAAGGGAACAGATTATGAAAAGCTTAAATGCTAAATGGATGCTGCTATCATTGTTCCTTGGGTCAGTTAGGGTTACTAGAGTTCATTGAGCAAGGGCATGTCATTATCAGATCTTCAGTTTAGGAAAATCACTTTGACAGCTGTGTGGAGGACACAGCTGCGTAATAGTGTAATATATGTGTAAATATGTGTAAATAGATATTTGAGAAAGGGAGACTCATCAGAATATTGTAGTAGTTCAGGTGAAAGGTGATGAGGACCTGAGAAAGAGTGGTATCCATGTGAGTGAAGGAAGCAATTCACTCAAGAGTTGGGAAGGAGAAATAAAAAAGATTTGATAATGGATTGAATATGCAGGGTGATTGAGGATGATAGGACAATACCAAAGTATCAAACATGGGTGACTAAATGTGGGTGGTATCATTGACAATAACAGGATGGTTTGAAAATCTATCAGATGAGAGTAAAAAAAAAAAAGAAAATAGAGAACTACTAAATCCTACATCTGGCCGCTAGGTGGCACCGTGGATAGAGCACTGGACTTGGAATCAGGAAGATTCATCTTCATGATTTTGAATCCAGCCTCAGATACTTAATAGCTACATGACCCTGGGCAAGTCACTTAACTTTGTTTTCCTCAGTTCCTTATCTGTAAAGTGAGCTGGAGAAGGAAATGGCAAGAAAACCCCAAAATGGGGTGAGGGAGAGTTGGACTCAACTGAACAACAAAAAAACAAACCCTACATAAGGATCCCTGCACATGAATTTTGACTCAGAAAACTAAATATTAACATCATCAGTGCTCTATTATATTTTAAATTTTATTTTGTAAAATACTTCCAAATTATGTTTTAATTTGGTTCAAACTGCACTCTGGAATGTTGCTACCACAATCCAGCAGTTGTGTATTTGGCATAGATAGCTTCTAAATTCACATCCAGCTCTAATAACTCCAGGACTCTAGGATATTATGGTTTAACTGGCAACATCCAAGCATGGATAGAGGGGGGCGGTGCAGAGGCAATGAGGTAAAGATAATACAGTGACATCAGTGACTGACACTTCAATATGAGTATCAGCTGCCACCCTGCCTTCACTGGGGCTGGTACTGATACCTGGAAAAGGCAGGAAAGTACTACACACAGGGCTACCAGACAGCACCTTAGGAGCGATGGTTTGCAGATCAGGGCAAGGAGAGGTCTTTAATGGCCTTGTGTCAGGCTGTTGCTAGGACCTGGGGAATTGCAGAAATGAAATTCTTGCGGGAACTTTTGTTGTCCATCTTCACTCTTTCCATGCACAGTAAAGGCACCTCCAGAATAAGGGCAACTCAAATGTTTTTAAAGGAAGATTGGGGTCTGTAATGGCAACCACACTGGCATACCCAGGATGGCTGCTAGCACTGGTTCTTAGATCAGCTTTACTAGGAAAGATAGCTGTTTAAGGGGTCAACAATCCTTTTAAATGACATCCACTAGTTCAGGGGAAAAGTCAGCAACCTGAACTTCAGAGAAAATACAAATGGAGAAAATTCAAGCAAAGAAATAAGACCAATAGATAGACTTTTGACTGCCTGAATCAACTATACACTTTACATACATCCCTGGATCAAGAGAGCCTTTATGTCTAAGCAGTTGGGGAGCTCTGAACATACAGCCTCTCAGAATCTTGACCAGGGAATCACAGGATCCTTCTCATAAGCTAGCCCCCAAAGCAAAATACCAACTCAAAATACAAACTATATATAGACTTCTCCTGACTCAGTGCATAATTAGAAATTAGTAAAAGATGTGAAAGCCTTCCTACAAGCAAGCTTCCCTTAAGCAAGTTTCCTTTAATGGACTCCATGTGAGGGGGAAGATCTTAAATCCCATTCATATTAAAGGTTTCTGCTCAGATAGGATTCATTGATTTCTCACCTCTGAAGTCATGGAAAGGGGAACTATAATAAGCAAGGAAGTGGATGTTTCCAGTATTGAAGATTCAGAACCTAGAAAATCCAGATGTGAGGAGTTTCAGAGAATGGGCCAGGAAGGAGAAAAGAATTACCATACAGCAGGAGGAAAATGCTTATGATCAATACAACTTGTTAAATAGAAAGAGACCAGGTTAAAAAAAATGAAGTTGTTTTTGTTTTTTTTTTTTCTTGAAAATCAACAAGTTCTAGTGGAAGAATTTCATGCATCATCATATGTAAATAGAGGATAATTATTTTTGGGGAGAGGGGGAAAAAATGGTAAGAAAACCTTAGTATGCATGTAATAAATTGTTAGTCAGTGAAAGAATGAATGATTTAAGACCCACTCAAATTACATCTTGTAGGTGGCCTTTTATTATCCACAAGCTCTTCCTTTTAGCATTTTATTGCTCCTAAATATCATTGGTGTTTTATCCAGGGTCTTTAATGCCTCAGCTCCAAAGGACAACTGAAAGTAGAAACTGGGGCCATCATGGTAGGTCAGTTGGGTAGAAGACATTTTTGGCATAACCTGCTTTTTGGAGGTGTCTAAAGACAAATGTGCTGTGAGGCTCAAATGAGATTATGGATGTAAAGCACTTTGCAAACCTTAAAATGCTATATAAATGCCTATTATTATTATTTTTTAACTTATGCTCAAAAAGTCTCTAATCTTTTGATCACTTCATTCTCTGAGCCTTCTTTCTACTGTTTTTACAAGCCAGCAGAAGGCTGACCTCAAGCAATGATTATAGAGGAATACAAGGGTGTGATGATAAATATTTAACAACCAGGCTCTTTAGGAGAAAAAAAATATTCATATACATTTTAAATTTTAGTCTTCATTATTAACACTTCCTTAAGTCTAGACAATGAACAAAACAATAAATCAAACTCTGATTTTAATGATTTTTAATTTCTGAGGTGTAATTTCTCATACTGAAAATTTAACAATGGACTCTGAAAACTGGATAGGCCTGGCTCCAGCATTCCCCTATGCTTACATTACAACTTGTCAGCATCTAACCAGTCCTTTTATGCCTAAAGCCAACACTACGTGGTGTAGTAATTTGTTGGAGGCTACTGGGATGCTACACATGCTTTCAAACTGACCATTAACTCAGAAGAATCCTGTACCAGGCTTAGTCACTAACCAATATAGAGACTAGGAAAACAACAATCTTTCTGAAGTTTAGTTTTCCTCCTTTATCAAATGAAGTTGGTATTTGTGCTTAAATCCCAAAGGTTTTACAGATACAAAATGAGATGCATTAAGAAAGAATTTTAGGGGCGGCCAGGTGGCTCAGCAAGTAAGAGCATCGACTCCAGTGTTGGGAAGACCTGGGTTCAAATCCGAGCTCAGATACTTAGCACCACACCCAGAAATAACTGGCTGTGTAACCTTGAGCAAGTTACTTAACCCTGATTGCTTTAATTTTAAAAAAAGAATTTAAAAAATATATAAAGCCTAGAGCCAAGATGGTGAAGTATAAACCAGGATCCCTCTAAACTCCCTCAACATTTTCCTCCAACCAACTTTAAAATAATGTATAAAAAAATATTGAAGTGGGAGAGTCAACAAAAGGTTAGAAGGAGACATATTTCCAACCTAAGACAATGTAAGAGATCTGCAGGAGAGGTCTGTAATTTCGGGGTGAGCTCCGGCCCAGAGTACATCAGGAACACCAGGGGTAGACCTTAGGGGTCACCACAATGGCCTCTCTGTGAGCTCTCAGCCCAGACTTAGTAAGGAGGTCAGACAACTAATCGAAAGAGAGTACAGGGGAACCCTAGCTGGCATTGCGTAGAGCTGGTGCCCACTGGCAACTCTATTGCCCATAAGCAGTTCTAGGTTGCAATCCCAGAGCAGAGAGGAGCACTTGTGATTGGTCACAAGGGAGAAGTTCACAGTTCCAGGACCAAGAACACTAGCACTTGCAGCTGCAGAGGTATAGGGGCCCTTCCTATGCAAAGAGCTGAGTACAGACCAGGAGATCAATGACCACACATCTCGAGGCAAATACAACTTTGGAAGCACCCAGACCCCCCCTGTACCCCCTCCCACACAAACAAACCATAGCTCTGAAAACAAGAGCATGAAAAAGACTCTACCCCAAAATGAGCAGAGTCCAACTTTAACATAAAGTTCAAAGTGAAGAAATAGTCTGGGAAAATGAGTAAACAACAACAGCAGAAAAGAACTTGACCACAAAAAAACTACTATAGTGGCAGGGAAGACAAAGACATAAACTTAGAAGAAGACAAGTAATGTCACAAACAGCTACAAGCACTATTCATTACATATCCCCTTATCTTTTTTGTTCTCTTCCATGGACTGAAATATTCCTTCCCACCCCTGTCCCTTCTCCCCTTGAAGTTGAGGAGGATCTGGGCCAACTATCCTGGAATGTTGAGATGTCACAAGGAAGCTTTTTCCCTTCAGCAAATAAAATATTAAGAGGGCTCAACTAAAGCCATTGGGAAGTGGCTTGGGGAAGGAGATGAAAAATTAATTTTAATGCATGGGAGACTAAGTAATTCACTTATTTCACAACCTCAATCAATTTTAATATTTTAGTATTTAACGTGAGTGTAGTGATTCTCCAATAACATTTTAGAAGTTTTTCCTCTCTCTTTGGCTCATGACCTAAAAGAAGTTGTTACTTTCTCTGTGACTCTCCTTGGTTACCAGAGATGATGGGGGAATATGAGTGTTCTGGCCTAATGTGCTTCTATCAGAAATTTGGACCTTGGTGTTAGAAGTCAAGAACACAACTGAAAAGGGTACAAAGACAATGTGTTATATAAAGAGCAGGCAGATTCAGAGCCACATCTAAGTTTGAACGCTTTCTCCAACACTTGCTAGGTCTACACCCATGGGCAAATCACTCAAACTCTATGAGCCTTAATTTCTTCTTCTTTAAAAGAGGGATAATAATATTTGGATTGCCTACATCATAAGATTGCTGTTATGAAAATACTTTCTCAACCTTTAAATTAATATCTAATGTGATGATGATAATGATGACAATGATGGAGAAGGCTCTCTACTTGCCATCATGGCTTGGATGCTTACCATTCAGGTGGCATTTGACCTAAGCAAGGGCTTTTCATCTTTGCTTATTCTGTAAAAGAATAAGAGAGAGGGGATTAATCCTTTGAACCTTGGTTTAAAAACCTGTAGGGATACAGAATTCGCTGATGTTGACCAATTATGTGAAACATTTTACATTTTCTTTGTCTGCCTGGTATTCAGTTCTTCCCAATCTCTTACATTCCCTTGATTTGGTGGTGCTGATTATGCTATCCCAGTATATGAATGAGTGACTTGTTTCTGGTCTTTTTCCTGTATTCTCCTTGATAAACTAATAGTTGATTTCTTCCTTCCTACAATCTTCCATGTTCACCTCTGTCCTTCACAGGTTCCAATGATTTCAATGTGGACTGACTTTGGAGTCAGAGGAAGTGATTTCAAAGCCTCTCCGTGTCATCTACTCCCTGTGTGACACTTAGTTTCTTTTACACTTAGTTTTCTTATCAATAAGTTGAGGGGTTTAGACTAGATCTAACTAAGGTCCTTTCCAGCTCTAAATCTTTGAACTTGTGCTCATATTGAAAGACTTGTGATCAATGCTAGACAGTAAAAAGGCTAAGAGGATGTCAAGGAAAATACGGGACTTAGGGGTAAATGGGGAGGATAGAATGAAAATATGATTTGAACTGCATGGTAAGTGAGAGAGAACACTGAACGAGATGGGTGGCATCATAGAGCATAGAGAACTGGACCTGGAGTCAGAAAGACTCGTATTTGTGAGTTCAAATCTGGCTTCAGACAGTTGTTAAAATACTATGTGATTCTAAGCAAGTCACTAACCTATCAGTGCCCCAACTTCCTGATCTGCAAAATGGGGAATAATAGCATCTATTTCTCAGAATTGTACAATGCCTTTCACATGGGAGGCACTTAATACATGCTCGTTTCCTTTCTTCTTTCCACTAAGCTTCCATAAAAGTATTGAAATCTTAGAGCCCAAAAGAATGTGTAGATGTAATTGCTGAGCTATTGTTGGCAGTCCTCAATAATGACATGTCCTGGTCCAGACCTAGTGACTTCTGTCTTCTCCCTTCTTCTCTGACCCCAGATAAAGATTAGCAGCCAAAGTATTTCTCCTGTGTTTTATCAAAGGCTTCCCCTCATGAAGATACATTCCTAGGTGCCAGCCAGAGTGCAGGGGCTGAAGCCACTTCCTGGGGTCACCGTCACCTTGGTCTTCTAGTCTTAGCCTTGATCATTAGTGTGAAGTAATACCACCCCAAGTCCCCTACCTGCCTTACTGGTCTTGCCTTCCACAAGCTTCACTTAATTACCTCTGCGGCATAGTCCTGGATGGTTGCCAGTAGGTCCTGTGTGTTCCCAGCTAAGGCAATTTTGAGGAATCACTGAGATTTCCACCTAGCAGTTCATTTGCCCATTAGCCCCTATAGCATGCGAGGAAAGGAGAACGATTCTGAACTTGTCTTCAAAACTACCATCATGGATAAGCACAGTCTTATGGCTTGTTATTCAAACATGTGATTGGAGCAACAGAAGGATAGCTTGTCTCTGTTTCAAGGGACTTCAGAGGCTATTTGCCCATGACCTCAGCCAAGAGGCAGAAAGGCGAATTTAGAGACCATTTAGTTCAACCCTCTCATTTCATGAATGAGGAAAATGGGCCCCAGGGAGATTCACTGACTTTTTCCCAATATATCATGTGTGAGACTTGAACCCAAGACCTCTGATTCTAGAGTCAATATTCTTTCCACTGTATCACATTGCCTCCTTCCAGCAGAAGGCTTTAAGCACACTTTGAAATACCACTTGCCATGTATGTTATAGAGATATTTCCTGATCATATTTGGGGCACTTAACCCTGGACATCTGGCCTTCTATGCTTTTGTGAGATTTGGCTATGAAAGCTTTGACCCCCTGAGGAAATTCATGTGGATTAGAAACAGAAGCATTTTCTAAGATGAGAAAGGGTCAACAGAGGTCATTTGTCTGTTCCCCTGGCCAAAGAACTGCAGTTGCTAACCCATGGAAGCCTGTATTTTCAAATTGCTAAGAAAAATTGTGACTTGTATTTTTATTCTCTGTTTTTCCCTTCTCTACACATTTTCACATTTTCCCCCAAAATGCTCTTCTGTCTTTTCTCTGTCAATCCTATTTTTCCCATTCTTTTATAGGTATAGTTCAAGCCCTGTCACCTCAATGAGCCCTTCCCTGATCATCTTAGCTCTCAGTTATTTTGCCCACCTCTGAGCTCCTCAGATATTTACTCCACTTTGCATCTGATACCCTGCTTTCAACTCCATGAAACAAGATACCCCCACAGCAGGTCCCTCCTAGTGTCTTCCTCCACCCCCCTGTCTTACCCCCTTTAGATTATAAGCTCCTGGAGGCAGGGATTCTCTTTTTATTAATTACACTACCAGTACTTAGCACAAGGCCTGAAACATAGTAGGTATTTAACAAATTTTTATGGCATCAGGTTGGATTGATCTGTGCCACTGACTGGGCACTTTTCATGCATGGCTTTAAGTTACTATTTCAGTTCTACATGATTTATCTTATCTCCACAAAAACTATAAGCTCAATGAAGACAGAGGCCATGCCTTAAAATTAATCTGTTTATCCCCAGTGGTTCTGGACATGTAATAGATACCTAATAAAACACCTGATCTATCTTGGTTAGGGTTTTCAGTGGAAAAGTTTATTCTTCTAATTACACTTCTCTCATTTTCTGTCTTTTGTCCATGAAGACATATGGCTTAGTGAAAACGGCGGTGTGCTTGCCTTTAGGAGACTTGAGTTGACTTGAGTTACCGTCTACTCTACTCATTACCTACATGACCTTGGGTAAGTTACTCCCCGACTCTGAGCCTTGACTTCATCAACTGAAAAAAGAGGTTTGACAGAATTATCCATAAGAATCCTCCTGACTCCAAAAACAATGTATGATCAATAATGTTCTCTTTCGGTATATTCTCCAACCATGGGGTGGCTTGTGAGCAATTCACCGATCAAAGGGTTTCTGTTTCTCAGTTCCCATTTTGCCATCTTTGTCTTCAGATGTGGGATTATAAATCTAGGTTATGAAAGAATCTAAGAGACCATCTAATACAACTCATTCATTTTATAATTGAAGAAATTACAGCTCTAGTAGAGTAACTTGGTCAAGGTTATACAGATAGTGGATCCTCTGGTATGCAGAGGATAGAGTGTTGGGTTTGGAGTCAAAAAGACTTGAGTTCAAATTTGACTTCACACACTTATTACTTGAATGAACCTAGGCAAGTCACTTAACCTGTATCTACCTTAATTCCCTAAATGGTAAAATTTGGAAAAATAATAACTACATCACAGGGCTGTCATGAAGATGAAATTAGATAATATTTGTAAATTGCTTACCAAATGTCTGGCATACAGTTGTTATGAAACCTATGGTTCTTACTAAATGATTGTTTCCCTTCTTCCATCCTAGAATCAGAGGCTAGATTTGAACCCATGTCCTCTGATTCCAGAGACAGCCTCTTTCTGAAGTAGCATGTTAAAACACTTCAAATATCTGAATGTCATAATTCAACCCAATATTTCCAGTTTTTCAAAAGCAGTGTGGTATAACACAAAGAACTCTGACATTAGTTAAAATGCCTGTTTGAAATCTTAATCGCAACACTCATTAGCTGAGTAGCCACAGATAAGACCTTCAACCTCTTTGAGCCTCACTTTCTTCATCTTTGAAATGGGGAATATAATACATGATCATCTTCACAAAGGTGGGTGGTGAAAGGATTTTATAAACCTTCAAGTTCTAAATGAGTATGAGTGATTGTGTAACTTATATATTGCGCTTCAGACTGGATTGTAAGTACTACATTTGCTGAAAATCCTGAGATGGAACAATGAATGGCGAAATGGTCATTGAATGGCAGGTCATGACTGCATCCAGCACCATTGAGGGGCTCTTCATTCCATGGCCCCAGGATAGCCCCAGTACTATTCAGTGCTGTCCACAAGCTCTGGCATGCTGCTTCCAGTCATAATCAGATCCATTTGGAGAGGAGAACAGAGCTTGTCCCCAACTGTTCTTTCTCTCTCTGCGCCCGAGAACAGAAAGAGTACTTTGAAGCCTGACAGTTGGCTTATAGTTAAAACATGGGGTAATGGTGACTTGTCTGTGGAAGCCTTACCCAACTTCAGCATAATGGAACGGTCTGACCTTCTCTGAGCCATGAAACCAAAAGAAAGAAAAGGAAAAAAAAATTCTTTGCAGTAAAGAATCTACTGAAAATTATTTATAGGTAAAATAAAAGTATTGTCCTTTAGAGGTAAAAAGGCTCTTGCCAAGAGGGATACGTCCCTTTCTTCAAAACTGAGGCAGGTTGCTGAAAAAGATATACTCATAAGTGTATACAAATAGGGACATAGAATTACCTCACATCTCTGATAATCACCCTTCTAGAAAACAGTTGACAATACGAATGTGAACTTAAAAAAATTCTGAGCAGTCAAAATAGATGTCACGAAACTCCATAGACTAAATAAAACTTAATGCACTTTGCTTCTCTTAGGAAACAGTCTCAGTCCCTCAGGACCTATTTGCTGTTTGTTTTCTTTCTTTTTACAAAGAGTTGTAAAGGGCATGGATAGCTAGTTTCCAAGGACACAGCAGGGTATAAGCAAGAAATTATAAGGGGGAGAGGAACTGCTTTTTCCTGACCAAAACCAAACAAAATACCTCACCATTGAATCAAATGGATATGTTCAAGCAAAACAAATTCACATATTAGCCATGTCTGAAAATGCATGCCTAATTTTACCCCTGTTAGATCCTACCTCTTTGCCAAGAGTAATTGGAATCAAGGAATTGCAATAAAAAAATCAAGGAAGCCTACTTGATTATCGGTTTTCTGGAGTTATAGAAGGTCACTGCAATGATCATGTTGTTCCTGATTCTATGATCCTGTGGACCTAACTATCCATAGAGTTTTCTTGACAAAGATTCTAGTATAGTTTGACAATTTCTTCTTCAGTAGATTAAGGTAAACAGAGTTTAAGTGACTTATCCAGGGTCATATAAGCTGGTAAATGTCCAAAACTGTATTTGAACTCAGGTCTTCATGACTCCAAACCCAGCATTCTATCTACTAGTCACCTAGCTACCTCTTAGGCACATAGGATTAAGTGACTTGCCCAAGGTCATACAACTAGTGTTTGAGGCTGAATTTGAATTCAGGCCTTTCTGACTCCAGGCCCAGCATTTTATCCACAGAGTCATCTAGCTGCCTTGCATTGATCATAGTTCTTAAGATATTGTCCCATTCTGCATCAGTTTGCACATGTCTTTTTGGGTTCCTAGGAATCTATTTCTTTTGCTCAGATCCCTTTTCTCCATGCCAATACTGTTACTGTGGAGGAAGCAGGTCACACAGGACAATTTTCACGTTCAGGGGGTTGTCCTGACCCAAAACAAAGCAAAACAAACAAACAAAAAACATGACCTAGTGGATAACTAGCTTCTCTGTTCCTATCTAAGCTGTTTATCGGACAGAATTCTGTCATGAGAACCATTCTCAAAACCATTCCAGTTCTGTTTAAGCTGGCATTTCACTGGCATAATCTTTAAGGATTCATAGCCAACTCTATGCCAAGATAATACTGCAAAGCAGGATTTTTGTCCCTTTACAAAAAGGACATATGTGAATTTGTTTCCTTTTGCTTATGTTTAAAGGACATATGATAAAAGACAAGATAGGAAAGATATGAAAAATAATATTCACATGTGAGTTTGAACTAGAACTCAAATTTCATCATGTAGGCAGCTGACTATGACACAAATTGGACTCGGATGCTTCTTGAATATCTTCAAGCTCATCATCTATGATCTTCCATATATGAAGGGGTAAGACTGAGTGTCCTTAATGGTGTTCAATAGTCAATTGCTTGACTTCTTTCATAACCAAGTCATGGGGTCTCAGACATGAGTTTACAATTATATTCCTGGTGGTCTACTATTTAGTTTTCATTACTCCTAAACCATAGAAGGGAGGGCAGATAAGATGACCTTGAGGATCATATTTTTCTCTGTTATTGAGTAACATACTATATAATTGGAAATGGATAACATCACACTATTTAGAAGTGAGAAACAGGATTACATAAAATGATCCATAAAAGCCTAGAATCTTAGAAATAGAAGGGCATTGGAGAACATGTATTCATACTATTTCTCCCTTACTACAATTTTTATTTTTGCAGTTGTTGCATCATGGGGTTAAGGACTAGGCATGTTATCTTATTAATACTGATATCAGGAACCCCTAGAGGAGGGAATTCCCTTTACTGTCATTTTCTATGAATCTTAGAGAGTTGCCTAGATCTTTGAGAAGTTATGTGACATTTCCAGGGTCACATAGCTAGTATATATCAGAGGTGGAATTTGAACCCAAGTTTTCTGAGTCTGGTTCTCTATCCATTATGCCCCAGCATCCTCTATTGCTTTGTTATACTACCTCTAATCTCCTCAACCTGGCTTTCGATGCCTTCTGTCATTTGTTCCCATCTGACTGGTCTCCCACTACTGTTCTCTGATACACATCCTCCACTCCAGTCAAAAAACAATGAACAATGTTCATTGAAGAGTTTTTCAGAATATAAAAGAGAGAAAGTCTTTCCTATGATTCCTCAACCATAGGAGCTGATTGGGTCACTTCTGGAAGCTTTTCTGAGGCCTCCCAGGTTCCCATGTAGGAAGATAAGAAAGATGCAGCACATCACAATGCAACCAAAGTGACTCATTCTTGGAGTACTGCATACAAAATAAACCTCTGGGTCTCATTTTTCCTTATCTGTAAACTAAAGGGTTTGGATTAGAATTTGCCCAAGCCCTCTTCTAGTCCTAACACTCTAGAGTTCTAAGATTCCAGGATTATGTCATCCTGTTTTCCGTTTTTTTCCTTGATAAATCTTTGATCTTGTACTTTTCCAATTATTGTCACATGATTATACATAATTGAGTTACAGAGGAAAAGAAATGATCCTTAGAATCCTCCCTGTGATCCACCCTCCCTGTGATGATCTAATCAAAATGCAAACTAAATGATATGCCATCAATGCAAATAATTATAAACTCATGACTGAAACCTCACTACTGGCATCTCAGAGAAACCATGCAGTGGATCTAAGGAGATCCATGAAGAATGACCAGTTTATTCCTATCCATATGTTCTAAGGAGATACCTGCATATTGGAATATTAATAAAAACATTAAAAGACTTTTTTCCTATTAGCCTTCCATGGAGTATGAAATGTCTTCATCTCAAATGTGAATTTTCTAGGTTAAGTCTCATTTGACCCTTGTCAAAATGTACAGATATTCCTAAGGAGCCCATTAGTGATTATTATAAACATCTTTATTTGTTTCTGCCAAGGCTTAACTGAGGTGACACTTCCTCTGGAAATCCTTCTGTGAAACTCATCCCACATAGTTTTTTTTACCATTCCTCAATTTACCAAATTAGCTGTCACTTGACAGAGAGCAAAGACTTGTGGGACGTGACATAAGATGAACTATGGGAGTGGGACATTGAAGAACTCATGATTGTTTCATGTTCATATAGGTGGTCTCCCTAACTGGACTACAAACTTCTTGAGGGAAGAGACCATGTCTCACTATATCACCTTGACAACAGAGTTACGCATTTAGTCTGGAGAATCCAATGATGTACTCACTAACAAGAATAGGCATGCTCCTGCTAAATTATGTTGATTGGTTTCATTAATATATGAAATTAGGTGAATCATAATTAGAGGAAGATAATTTCATAAGTATAGATCTGAAGTGAGGAAAACCAGAATTGTCTAGGCAAAGAAGAGGGCCTAAAGACTCCTGGGAAAGAAATACATAGCAGAAAACAGCCAATTGATTGATTGAGGAGGCTTGTCAAAAGAAATTGTGGTGGGATGAGTTATTTTGCCATATCTTATGGGCAGTATCACCAAATGTTATTTATGGCCATGTTATGTAGTGTATTTCTTCAAAAAACATATGTTTAATATATGTCCATTTATACCCCTTTCTTTAAACCAATGAATACCTTAGAAAAATTAGACAATATATTGACCAAAAAATCTTCATAGTGGAGAAATGAGCTACTTGTTTTATCCTTTGCTGCCTTTCTAATTTGTTCCTCAAAAAGAATAGTTCAATTAAGGCTCACAAAAGGAAGTTGAAAAAAAACTGAATGTCCTCTAATTGTCCAATTATTGCCTCCCATTCCCCACTTCCCACACTTTTGCTTATGGTTCACATGGATAAAATGTAGTGGGGAGCATGTACAAAGGTTTTCTGGAAATGGTACATGTGGTTAGCGTTTACTATTGCAGGGATGCACAGCATCCCTCCAAGACAGTCCCTTATCTTTATAAAGTTCAGGTGCTCTATTTGTGAAATGGACTTCATACTACCACTTTGATATCCTTGGACCCACAGAACCAATTATATTTTGCTATTAATACTGGAATTTTCTAGGGAACTAAGAGAGTCCTCATTCACCACTCTGGGTTCTTGAGGCCAGGATCTCATAATAACAGTAAGGAGTCAATTCAGAGTGAAGCAAGACCCATGGCAGTCTACCTTGGGCATGACACGAGTCTCCTTATGTACAGATTTTTTAGAGGAGCATTCCTAAACTAAACATTATTCTAAGTAACATTGTGTGAAACAAAGAAAAGAAAGATGGCTGTTCATAAAACAAACATGGTTATACAATATTATACTTGTTGGAAAAATGTGTATTCCTAGCTATAGGAGAGAGATAAGGGTTTTTTTCCCCTGCATATTACTAATCTCATGTAAATCTAAGAAATCTTGACTAGTGGGTCAGACAAGGAGGAGAATTTCCCCAGGTCCCTGGAATCCTCTATCCTTATGAGCTGTCTTTTGGTTGCAATAACAAGTGAGAATAGGACATTGAATGGCACAGCTGTAGGAGCTCTCTCCTTCAGCTCACAACATAAAAGATAGCGTGCCTGGGATTCAAAGTGGGGATAGGGGGAGAGGAATCTTTTTCTATTTCTCCCAAACTATATGGAACCATTAAGAAAATGGTTGGTTCTGTAAGACATTGTTCACTGTGTAATGGACATACATAAGGCATTCATTAGTCAAAGGGAATTATTGTAAGAGGGGGCCAGTGGGACTAGCATAGAAATTGCTAGTACATATCTATACTTATAACTTCCATAGATCTATAATTTTATCATTGTGCATTCACTCTTCAGTGAAGCTAAGATCTCATAGTTATATGACCATTTAAGACTTGGAAGTGCTCTTCTTTCTTTTTTTTTCTTTTTTGGAAGGGGGAAGGCAGGGCAATTGGGATTAAGTGACTTGTCCAAGGTCACACAGCTAGTAAGTGTTAAGTGTCTGAGGCCGGATTTGAACTCAGGTCTGGTGCTCTATTCACTGCGTCACCTAGTCACCCCTGGAAGTGCTTTTCTTATATTGACCCTGTGAGGTAGGTAACATGGTACAGTATTATGATCCACATTTGGTACATGAGGAAACTGAGGCACAAAAAAGTTACATGACATATATGATCACACAGCTGGTATCAGAGCCAGGATTCAAATTCCTTTCCTATATTTCTAAGCCCAGCCATCTGATTAGTGCATACTGCTAGTTCAGAAAACTGTCCTATGCCTCAGTAACACTTTTATAATCTGATGAAGTTAAAAAAAATGCTGGTGGCTATATTTTTGATGATGAACCTCTTCAAATGTAGCTAGGTTGTATCTCAATTAAGTGGTTCCAATTCTCTTGCCACCCCTTTACCCAAAGTCTCCCCATTTTAGTGGGACATCCCTGAAACTGGGTTCTGCAAGCATAGGCTTTTAGGATTAAAGATTGCCTGCACATCATTGCATGGAATCTGGTATACAAACACAAATGAAAAGAATTGCAGTATGAACATGTTAGGTAACTTGAAACTTCCTAGGTTCTAGGGAACCTTGGAGCACAAGATATTGGTATTGCTGGGCATGGTTGGAGTAGTGATGAAGGGAATTCTGGACTTGGGACCGATTTCATAATTGTAGGTAACTCTCAGGGAAGTAAAGTGACTTGCTCAGTCACACAATGTGGCAGAGGCAGGACTTGAATCCAAGGGTTTCTAACTTCGTGGTTAGTTTTCTATCCATTTTACCAGGATGCCTTTTTTTTAGGCACAATGTCTATTTAAATGATAATCCTCATTGAGTCAGCAGTACATTTCTTGCCTGCTTCGCCCTCTAATTTTTTCTTGCTCTTTCTCTCGCCCCTGGATTGGTCTGCTTGATCAGTTTCCCCAGAAAGCCTGCATGCATTCACTTCAGGCTACAGGAGGACTTCTCCTCTTTGGGTCTTCATCTCAACCACATCACTTGCAGAGGACTCCGGTGAAGAGAGAAGCACATCCCTTGGGTCTGAGTCATGTTTTCCTTTTATTTATTATAGTCTCATTACTTTTATCATTAGGAGCCACCTTTGGTACATAGGAATGAAAATTTAGATCAAGTAACTTTCAGCAATGTCAAAATTAGATTAGATGATAGATTAATAGAAGCAACTTTTATAGTGCTGAGACTGCGCTTAGAATACTGTATGGGTCTTGGTATCTCTGGACACATTCCAAGGATACAGATGAATTTAATGGAATTCTACCAAAGAGAAGGCGGGGAAGAGGGATGTCATGGTTTTAGTTCTGAAGGAAATGGCTAATAGGGAAAGATTAAAGTGGAAAATATATAAACTTAACTGAGTAACAGCCAATCAGACAATGAAAACTATGTGGGCAGATCAATGAAAGGTCTTGTGATGAAAGGACAAAGAAGGCACCAATTATCATTGACTTTGGTTCAGGGATTTAATCTGAAAAGAAAAGCTAAGTAAATTTATGGGGAAAAAAAGGTGCTATTTGTACTAAGGGAGGTAGTAAATACTCAAGCTTCATCACTCTGAGTTGCTACAGGATGAAAATATAAATAGCTTCAAAAAAGATTTAGTGAAATCCCTTGATGGCAAATTCAAAGGGGATTGTTAAGTGAAAATTGGATGTTTGGGGCATGTCCCATTCTTGTGAGGAAGGGTAAAATTGGCCTTCGGAATCTTTCCAAACTCAGCCCTCCCATCAGACAGAGTCCTAGACTGTTTTGTGGCTACCCGAAGGTGGAAATTCTCAAAATAGCTCACATTTATATCATATTTAGCAATTTACTTTCATCTTAAAAACACTGCAAAATAACTTAGCAATATAATTCTCCTGTTTTACTGCTGAGGAAACAGGCATGAAGAGGTGGGAAAGCAGTTTGGTAAGTGCTGGAGCCAGGATTTGAACCCAACTCCTCTGATTCCAAATCCATATTTTTTTTCTTTTTTCCCCTTCCATCTTCCTTTATTACAATCATTTGTATCATGTTAATGTGTCATGTTGGAAAGTCACAGTCAGATACTGACTGAATATAGTGCAGAATTATTAACTAAGTTACTGCTTAGGCAGAAAACACTAATTGTTGTCTGAAGTTTCGTTAATATTGACTTTGGAAAAATAAATATGAAGCATTTACTAATTTCTGACTTCAAAGTAGTGTCACTCATAGCCTTGAATATTTAATCATTACATTTATTTGTTAGCATTTATAACAGTTCATTTTTAATTATTATAAGGCAACGATATGAGCATTGCAATAGTGAATTTTGCTCTCTCAAGATATAAAACTAGTAATCCTCTGACTTCAGTTAAGATTATTCAGAAGAATCGGGATATTAACCCTATTTTCTAGAAAATCTTTATAGCAAAACTACCTGTACCCTAAGTGAGTATGCTAAGGAAATTTTGTTTTTGTTAGTGATGGCAGTGATAGTGCTTGTTCTTTGCCTTTGGACACTCTCTTATGTATTTTTAATAGTAATTTTTTTGGGTCACATAGGAGAGCTTGGAAGATTTTGGTGACTTTTTTTTCCTTTTGGTTTTGTTTTCTTGGCTGTCAAACTCTTTTGAGGTCATTGGGCTGACAGTTCTGGGTCATACGGAGTTTAATCTTTTCTGTTCCAATCAAATTATGGAGAAAATGCTGCAGAAATGGCTCCCTAAAAACTGGCATTTTTCAGAAATAATCAAGGTCTGTAATTTTGTGAGATAAGTATCTCAGTGATGGTGTGACGGGAACAGCTTTGCCTCTTGGGCTGATCGTTACAGAGCTAATGGCAAGATGAGTTAAGGAGGCAGCATTACGCAGTGGAGAAGGAACTAAGTTTAGGAGTTAGTGGAACTAACTCTTCTACTATTTGTGTCAACCTGGACAAGCCAGCCACAGTTTCCTCATCTATAAAATAAAAGTATTGAGCTATAGAACATCTAAAGTCCATTCAAGTCCTAAGTCTATGCCTGAAGGACTTAATTGTGTTTTAGAGATAATAGTTGGGCCCACAAGAATCAAAAGAGGATAAATAAATTTGGATTTCGGTTTGAAATTCAGGCCATTTAAAAACTGATTTGGGGCTCCTGCGTCCTTGTGATTGGCAGTTGAATCAGAAAATAGTGGACTAGGAATCTTCTTTTATGCCTGCTGAAGTCTAAAGAGGCAGGGGAGTTTGAAAGGATCTAAGGGATTATCTGTTCAGTACAACAAACAAACAAAAAACCCATTTATTAAATATCTACTATTTGCCAGACACTGTAAAAAACACTGAAGATACAAAGAAAGACAAGACAGTGCATGCTCTCAAGGAGCTCACGTCTGATGGGGAAGACAACCTAGAAACAGCTATCTAGCATCAAGATACATATTAGATAAATTGGAAATTGTCAACATAGGGAAGACACTAGCATTGATTGGGATTAGGAAACGCTTCCTGTGGAAGGAAAGATTGTAGTTGGGACTTAAAGAAGCCAAGGAACCCACCCGAAGCATGGATCCCCACTGCAATGTCTCTGAAAAGTAGTTCTCCAGTCTCTGTTTTAACACTTTCAGGAACAGAGAATTCATCTCACCCTTCTCAGACTTTAAAAAAAAAATCTACATATAACTCTTAGGAAATATTCTCATATCAAGACAAAATTTATAACTTCCACCTGTTGCTCATAATTCTATCTTAGTTCAAAACAGAACAAATAAAATTAATTTTCAAAATGGAAGGTCTTAATTTGATTTCTTCCTTTGTAAAATCAGGGACTTGGACTAGATAAATTCTAGGGTCTTTTTCAGTTCTCCATATGTGATTCTATAAATCATTTGAAGCCAGTTATTGCCCCCTTCAAATGTTTTCTTTCCTGAACACTCATAGTCCCTTCAAGTCTGTCTTATATTGTGTGATCTTAAGGACTTTTTCCATTCTCAGCCACCTTCCTCTGAGTACAATTGAGTTTTTTAAACAGCTCTTTCTAAAGTTAGGAAACAAAACTGGAGATATTATTCCAGATTTTTTTTTTACTATGGCAGAATTCAATAGAATAATCACTTTTTTTTTCATTCTAGAATCTACCATTCCTACTTAAGATTTAATTAGGTTTTGACAGCCCACATTACACTTCTAATTCATATGAGTCTGCATTTTATGAGAACACCTAGGTCTTTCCTCCCTGAACTGCTTCTTGGACAAGTCCATCACATTCTGGACTTGTAAATATTTTTATTCATCCAAAATATATCCTCATTAAATTTCATCTCATTAGCTTCATCTCACAGAAGATTGGATTCTTTTTTGGATCCTACTTTCATCATCCAGGGTAAGATACTCTTCCCAGTTTCTTATCATCTTCACTATAATAAGTACATAATCCATCCGTTTGTCAAGATATTCATAAAAATGTGAATGTGAATAATGTCAAGGACAGAGCCCTACCGAACTCTATTAGAGACCTCCCCCCATTTGGCACCACTCTACTCTTTGTGTCCTTTCATTTAACTAGTTTCATATCTTTCCCTCTTTGTGAACAACTATGTCATTAGTACCTTGTCAGATGTCTTGCTAAGAGCTGGATATTTTGACTTTATTCAATTAATGTTTGACACAATGCAAAACATTTTAAATATCACAATGGATTTGGCTGTAAAATTAAATGGGTGGCAATCTGCACAAGGCACATTTTAAGAAATTGTAAAATGATCAGAAGGGCATTAAGTCAACATCTGTTTTGAAATGCATTCAGGGAACACTATATTCATAAAATTCCCCTTTTCTATAGAAAAAAGAGGTTATTTTGGCATGTACTTACCTTATAAGATGGCATTATAAAATTCTAAATTATATACAGTATTATGTGAATAGAGACTGTTGTTAAATTGAATTAGAAACTTTCACAGCTTGGCTAAAGGCTAATTCTGTTATTCTTTTTTTTTATCTTTTCTCCTTCCCCGTTGAGTTCAGTTGTTTTTCAGTTGTGTCTGACTCCTCGTGACACCATTTGAGATTTTCTTGGCAAAGACACTGGAGTGGTTTACTAGCTCCTTCTCCAGCTCATTTTAGAGATGAAGAGACTGAGGCAAACAGGGTTAAGAGACTTGCTTCGTCACACAGCTAGGAAGTATCTGAGGTGGGATTTGAACTCAGATCCTCCTGACTCTAGGACACTCACTCTATTCACTGTGCTACCTAACTGTCCCAGTGCCCTTTCCCCAGTCCCATGGCCCTAGTTAAAGACATTTTAATAGAGAAATTGACAAAAAAGTATCCAAATGGGGCTAACTGGATATGATCTGAAGTCTAAAAATACATCTAATTTTTGGAGGACCTAAGGAAAATGACAATGTCTAGAATAGAAAAGAGAAGACAGAGTAGACATGCTGGATATATTAAAAAATGTAAGGACTGCCATATGGACTATGGGAAGACTTCTCTAGCGCTAGATGCCATCACTGGGATGGATCAGTGAAGGTTATAAGTAGGGAGATTTTGATTTAACATAAGAAAAATTTCCTAACAATTAGTGCTGTGCCACAATGGAATGGACTGCCTCCTAATGTAGTGAGTTTCCTGTTACTAAAAGGGTGTTAGCCAAGGTCAGATGACCACTTGGCAGAAATTTTGTAGAGAGACTTACTACACTGTGGGAGAAGTTGGACTTGATTGACCTTCTATGGTCCTTTTCAATGTTAAGATTTATTACATCTTTGGTTGTCTAATTGTAACATGTTATGGTTCAGAGTGTAAGGGCAAGGATTATATAATTTATTGCCCTCCTATCTATACAACACTACATGTGATAGTAAAATACTCATTGTTGACTGAACAATGACCCATAACTCCAGCAATAGGATCTATCCTTAGGACTTCTTCTGCTTTTTAGGTGTAAGACAATTTCTATATAAAGTGGATGGGAAGGGGTAAAATGAAAGACCATGCTTTAAAGCATTTAAATCCTAACCAAAATTCTTCCTCTCTATTAGAATTCAAGAATACTATCTCTCTTTTGTAAGTAAGTTCTTTAGTATTCACTTACAAGCATTATGCTTCTCTGTGATTTTAATTTGGTTTTAGAAGAAATTATGTATACTAATATTCTGGGCCAGGCCTACATCAGGACAGTCCAGTGATTCAGGCCCAGGATTGGAACTCAACGAGACCCTTGGGTGTCATAAAATACAATAAAAATGACTTGACTCATCACAAAGGATTAAAAGTTATAATTACTAAAAACTGATTTTACCTTTCTCGACTTCTAAATTCACCAAGGCTACAGGATTGTTGGGCAGCATTCCCCCAGGGTAGTGGAAACTCTGCCAAACCTCAGGGACACCAATTCCATAGAGGCTGGGCTTTTTGTACCCCCAGTATTTCAGATGACCTAATCCTCAGGACGTCCTCCTTGACTCCTGAAACAGGAACCTTCCCAGTTTAGGCCAAAT
Source organism: Petaurus breviceps papuanus (assembly GCF_028583685.1). Lineage (NCBI taxonomy): Eukaryota > Metazoa > Chordata > Mammalia > Diprotodontia > Petauridae > Petaurus > Petaurus breviceps. The sequence goes on along the minus strand of NW_027185712.1, from coordinate 12,893,146 downwards.
GAACACTGCTCCTACCTAACCTTAGTCAGTTTAATTCAGGTCAATTCAACAAACATTTGTTATATGTCCACATTTAACTAAGTGTTAAGTCTTGTAGACACTATTTTAGGTGCAGGGGATTGAAAGAAAGAAATGATATGGCCCCGGCCTTCAAGGAGTTCAGTCTCCTGGAGAAAGAGAACGTGTGCACACAAAAAGGGTAAGAGAGATGAACCCCAATTCAGCATTTTAGGCAAATGTAAAGAGAAAGAACACTTTTATCCGGGGAGACAAGAGAAAGCTTTACAGAGAAGGTGATGCCTGAACTTGTCCTTAAAAGAATGCAGAAATTGAAAAGGCATGGATGAGGAAGAAATGTATGCATTCCAGACATAACAAATGGCCTACATGATTTCATGGAGTCAGACTTGGCAAGATAAGATCAGGAAGTAGGAAGCAGTCCAATTTGGCTGGAATATAGACAGTGTAATGTGGAAGAGGATAAAGCTGCAAAGGTAGGTGGGAGGCAGATTGTGGAGGGTCTTAAAAGGCCAGAACAAAGAATTGGTGTTTTATCTCTCTAGGCAATATGGACTGAAGTTTTTTGATCTGGGGAGTGACACAATCAGGTCTGTACATTGAGAAGATTATTCTATCAGTTGTATAATAGATAAATGAGGGCAAGGAGAGAAGAGGTAGGGAGATTAGTTAGGACACTATTACAATAGCTGGAGCAAAAGGTGATGAATATCTAAATTGGGGTGTTGTTTGTATGAGTGGAGAGAAGAGAAGAGTTTAGGAAATAAACTGATAGGAATTAATAATTGCTTGATTGTGGAGCCTGAGAGAGTGAAGAGATAAAGATTACTGAGGTTTTGTCCTAGAGTGTTGTAAGAATGGTGATGCCATCAGTGGAAAGAGTGTAGAAATCAGCATTGGGGGAAGATGATGAGTTCAGTTATAGACAGGTCTTTGAGATGACAAAGAGCACTTTAAGAGGGAGAGGAACACTGTGACAAATTAGGATGTTCCCTGCTGTTAGGTAAAAGCAAGTCATAGTGAGCATTAAGGGAAGCTCCGGCAGGGAAAGGAAGTTGAAACAGGCAAACTTATCATGTGTTTAGAAGGGAAATGAAAGTCCTGCACACGAGGATTTGTCCCTCATGGGGCAACTATGGACTGGTAATAGATATGTGAGTTGAAGGAGTAACCACCTTCTCCTGTGCCAAATGCCTTAGTGATTGCTAAGCACTTTTATGGAGTTTAAGGTTTGTATGAGGCTTTCCATATGTTATGTGACCTGATCCTCGCAGCAACACTGTGATGTAGGTGTTATTTGCACCCTTGTTTTACGGATGAGGAAAATTAGGCTGAAAAGGATTAAGTGACTTGTCCAGGGTTACACAGCTAGTAAATGTCTGAGGTGGGGTCTGAGTCTGGCTCTTTTTGACTCCTGGTTTAGTTCTCCACACTGCTTTCCAGCTTGGGAGGACCTGAAAGATTTAATACTCCACTTTCTGTGTTACTACATTCCAGACCCTATGTTAAAAATGGGGGAAGCAAGACAATCCCTGCCAACACAAAGCTTATATTCTCTTTGGGAGAATAGCAGAAGGGGAGGTAGAAGGGGGTGGTGGTGGTAATAATTGGGGAGACCTAACTCTGGGCAGAATAAGGTTAAAGCTCACCTATCAGAGCCCAGGGTGAGTACAAGGGCAAGATCCACTTTCTGTGGGTGAGAGATGAGGAGGCTGAGGATAATGCATAGAGAGCAAGTAGCATGCTTTCTTTTGAATGACAGATTGAATTCTCATTCAGTTATGGGTTGGACTAGATGGCCTTTGGGAAACAGAGTAAACTGTCACAGGAAGTTGGAGACTAGACATTTCATTTTCCATATGTACTATATGTAAGATATGGCCAAGCTGGGTATAGATTCTCTCCCCAATAGCTGAATAGGAAGGGAAGTTATTCTTTTTTTTCTGATACTTAAATTTTTTTTTTCACTTTTCAAACTTTATTCTTATATATTTTTATTTATTTATTTTTAGTTTTCAATATTCATTTCCACAAGATTTTGAGTTACAAATTTTCTCCCTGTCTTTCCCCTACCCCCCACCCCAAAATAGCAAGCCTACTGAATACCTATTCTCCCAATCTGCTCTCTCTTACATCCTCCCCCATCACCCCTCTAACTTTGTAGTAGGGAAAGATGGATTTCTATACCCCAGTGCCTGTATGTCTTATTGACCAATTGCATGTAAAAAACAACTTTTTAACATTTGTTTTTAAAACTTTGATTTCCAGATTCTTTCCCTTCTTCCCTCCTCACACCCCCCCCCCACTGGGAAGATAAGCAATTCAATATAGGTTGCACATGTGTAGTTATGCAAAACATTTCCATAGTAGATATATTGTGAAAGACTACTATATTTCCCTCCATCTTATCCTGCCCCCCACTTATTCTATTTTCTCCTTTGACCCTGTCCCTTTTCAAAAGTGTGTGCTTCTAAGTACGCTCTCCCCCAGTCTTCCCTCTCTTCTATCATCCCCCCTCTTATCCCCTTCCCCCCTACTTTTCTGTAGGGTAAGATACCCAACTGAATGGGTATGTTAAGGAGGGAAGTTATTCTAAGTTGTGGCCTTGGTATTAACCTCATGCTATAATCTCCCCAGGCACAGGGACTACCTCCTCCCTTCCGTAATTCAACCCACTCATTTGTAGGGGTGACTCTAGATAGGTCAAGTCATTTCTATTCCCAAGAATCTACTAAAGCTCCTCATTATTTAGGTTAGCTCTTAATTTATCCTGACATTTCAGATCTTCCCCATTTTGGCTACATCTTTGCTACCTCAGCCATTCTCCTATTGCTCTGTAAAATGGTGCATTCATTCCAGTCAGCTCTGCCTCCTTCCTGTCTCCTTTGTAGCACAGCTCTGTCTGTCATTGTTTTCCTGTCTTGTTTTTCCCATTGTTCTCCCAATGTCCACTCTTTCAGCCTCCCCAAATCTTACCTTTCCTTCAAGGTCCAACTCATTTTAGCATTGGATTATACTCCATTTAAAGCCTTATTTAGTGTTATGTGAGATGTGTGTTATTGCTGCTATAAGATTAACAGGCAGTGTGGTGTAATGGAAATCACCCCCCTATTATATGGTGTTGGACACAACCCTGATGAGCATTTGCTTCCTCATTTATAAAGTGGACACCAAACGTTAGTACTATGTACCTCAAGGTATTGCTGAAAGCGAAGTGCTTTGTAAACTTCAAAGTGCCATAGAAATGAGTTATTTTCAAGACTGCACTCCCCACTCAAGGACCAAGACCTTGCCATATGTCATTAATACCTGAGCGGGATGTTATGCAAGTAAGCAAACCAGTGAAGGGAGGTCAGGAAAGGTTTTTAGGATTGGTGAAGATCCAGTAGCTATTTGTTTTCTGAGTGGAAGAATGACATGGAAGTTTTGAGTTTCGTATGTTCCCCCACCCTTCCCATGGATGCTCAGGCACCCTTCAGAATTCTCATCCATCAGCCAGCAAATGGACACATTTTAATGAGCACAATCTCAACCAAGCAAGTTCTGGCAACAAAATATGCCTCCACTAATGATATTCAATTGTTCTAAGAAGACAAAACGGTCTGAAGTATAATGAGATGCCAAACACACACACACAAAAACCCGGCTGCTCATATTTAAGCCCTTCTGTTTCTTGAAGTGAAAACTCATTTTAAGAAGATTATGGCGCATATATTATAAAATGGGATGATATTCCACATTCATGCCCCACTGGGGCCTTGACTGTATTAAAAAAAATGAAAACAAAACCAACAACCACATTTTGTTCCCACATAAGTACTTGGCTAATAGGACATGTGACTCAATAGTCATTCATTTGGGTTATTTTTAATGCAGGCCTTCCTCATGCATCTCTGCTTTTCTTTGCAATATGCATTATGGGAATTCTGTAGCCAGGCCTCTTGAATAGAGGGCCCTCTAGAGCTGAAGGGGAGTAGGAGGGGTGGTGGTAGGAGATGATCTAATGGGGAATAGGGGAGATTGTGAGAAGACAAAGACAGAAAGAATGTACTTGGGTGCTGACTACCTAGGAGCAGGGTGAGATAGACCCTACCTGCACCAGGACAATTGTCCATTTACCAGGGGTAAACCAGAACTTAGTCCTATCTTGGTCCTTTCCTGATCAACATTTTATCAACAACTTGGATGAAGACATGTAAAGCATGCCTGCCAAATCTGAGAATAACAGAGCTGCAAGAGAGAGATTTTTGGATAACAGAATAAAGATTCAAAAAGATTTGAATATAGATGAACACTGGACTGAAACAGATAACATCAAATTTAAATGGGATAAATGTAAAGTCCTATGTTTAACTTAAGGGGGAAAAAGCAACTTCTTGTATATGGATGGGAGTGGAGAGGGAGACATGATTTTTTATGTGAAAATAATTTTGGAGGTTACTAGACACTAAGCTCTATAGGAATCAGCTGAGTAACATAGCATAAAAAAAAGAGCCGAGGTGACTTTAGGTTGAATTAAAAGAAGGATAGCATCTATATTAGTGATTCTATCACAAAAAGAAATGATAGTTCTGCATACTCTGCCCTAATCAGACCACATCTGGAGTATTGTATCCCCTTCTGGCCTCCACATTTTAATAGAGACGTTGACAAAGTAGATTGTGTCACCTGTGTTCCCAAAGGACCCTGATGCCATGCAGACAGTTTCATGGTCTTTGACTCATTTGCCTGGCAGGTGGGGGTGGAATGTATCCTGGCTGTCTCAAGAGCAGAAGGCTATTCAAATGATCAGTCAATCAACAAACGACTATGTTCAAGGCATTGTGCTAGGCACTGGAGATACAAACATAAAAGTAAACCATCTCTGCCCTGAAGGAAATTTCATGGGGTGTGGGGAGACAACCTATAGAAATGTATTAAAAATATGTAAAATGCATGGTAATTGGTAGGGGAGGATATTCGCGGCTGGGGTGATAGGGAAAGACATCATGGTGTTTGAGCTGAGTTTTGAAGGGAGCAGGGAGGTAAGAGGAGAGGTGAGTCATTAAGAACTATAAAGGAACTGAGTACAGCAGGTGCATAGGCTGAGACAGGTAAAAGGGAAGAGGAGTGTGCCACCTATAGGCAGGCTCAGGACCTATCTCTGGTGGCAGGATATGAAAGAGTCATCAGACGGTTTATTTCCCCACTAGTTGTCATCTCTGCTTTTCCAAATTGCTCCATTTACAGAATATGACCAACACAGGATCATTGGTTCTTTACTCATTGGGTAGATCTCTGCTGTGATAAGGTTACTGGGGAAACCTGCCACACGACTTGCAGCTGTCAGTAATGCCTTCACCCCCATCAACCTCTTTTCTTCGAAGCCGTTATATGAGTTGTGTATATCTTGCCCAGACTCCAGCACTTCAGTCTCTGGTCCAGATCAGGGATGCTTTGTCAGAAAAGTTGGCACAGAGTCCATTGTGGCTCTCTGTTGGGCTCTATATGAAAATGAACTTCGGAAGGTCATCTGGGGGTAGCCTATCCTCAGTAGAACCAATGAGCATAGGCTCTAAGCCTGCAGTGAAGGAGAGCCAGATCAGAGACCCTGCATGTGAAAGCAAGAGAAGGTAATTGTATGCCATTTGCAGGAAGGTGGAGAACCTAGTGTGGGGAGTGGGGTGCAAATCAAGACTGACAGGGGCAGAAGAGGGTGATCAGGAGCATGAAGCACCTAGAATCCAGGTGACTTAAAGAAAAGTGAAGTCCATTAGAGCTACAAGGAATCTTAGAGAGGCTCTAGTTTGGAAGCACCAAACAGAGGGCCTACAGGCCAACACTGACCTCTGTCCTCAGAACTAAATCAAAATGTAATTGGGAAATATTTAACAAAATAAATAAAAATACAATGAAACATAGATGATCTTAACATATGTTCTTCTAAGCTAGTATATGGCCTACAGGGATCCTCATGTATGGTACTCGCCCCCATTTTTATTTGAGTTTGATACCACTGATCTCATCCATATATAGTCATATAGTTAAATGTAACTAACTGATAGTTAAAATGATTGCACTCCAATATAGAGTCACTTCAGTTAAGTGGTCCTACTGCCCATAGAACATTTTGTGAATGCCCAAATCATTTTATGGATGGAGAAACTGAAAACCCAGGTGGGTAAGTGTTTTACCCAAATCCACACAACTGATAAGTACTTAAAGCCAACTCTTCTACTTCCTGGGGAATCTTTGTTTTAGAAAAAAGAAAGTCTTAATGGAATACTTTATTGCTGTCTTTTCATCTTTGAAAAGAGGAGATAATAAAGAAAGACTAGATTGATGATGTATAGTGGCAGACAACGGAGAGGAGTCACAGTTTAACATTAAAAAATACCATTCTCTGCCCCACGATGGAATGAGATGTCATGTGTAGCAGTGAACTTTCTGTCCCTGGAGTTATTTAGGCAGAGTCAACAATATCCTAGATCAATTGCCAAAGAGGACTCTTGCTGTGAATAGGCATTCCACTCCAGCTTTAAGTTTTACTAACATTTTGGTGGGATGAGACTGGGAGATAGAAGTTGAGCATCACACACAAATTCTCAGAATTGGGATAAACTTTAGAGGCCATCTTGTTCAACCAATAGATGACTAGGAGCCTTTCTAAAATATCTACAAACAATTAGTCACTCAGAAGGGTGCCCACTAGATGATAAGAACTGGTATTAGCACATTCTTATTAATGTCTAAATCTACCATCCTGTAACTTTTACCCATTGTTACTGTCTCTTCCCTCTAGGGCTCCCTGGAAGTTGACCTTCATGGTATCTAAAATGACATAATGTTCATTTATCTGTGGGGTATTTCCCTTCGCCTCCCCCTTCCCCTTCCCTTCTTTTCCTTTTCAAATATTTAAGGGTTATTCTGCTCTAGCATCCATTACAGGCACTATTCCTTTCAAGCTAGAAAAAGGGAGTTAGGAATGTCTTTGGCAAAGACTGTCACAGAGAAACAGTGAGACCTAGTTGGCATGCTCATAGTTGTAAGCATAGTATTATTTTTCTTTAAAGTTTTTGTGGTTTCAAATAAATAAAGCACTGTAGCTATCCTCCATTGGTAATTTTTTCTTAAGCAATTGGGGTTAAATAACTTGCTCAAGGTTACACGGCCAGCTATTTCTGGGTGTGGTGCTAAGTATCTGAGCCTGGATTCGATCCCAGGTCATCCCGACTCTGGGGCCGGTACTCTTACTCACTGTGCCACCTGGCCGCCCCCATTGGTAATTTTTTCGGGGGGAAACCCATCACATACACACCAACCACACAAACTGAAACTATTTCATGTGATGGGTCTTGGTTGCTATTAAAAAAAAAAAGCAAAGTACTAACCCTTAACATTTTTTTAGGGCAGCTAGTCCCCCCACTTCTTCAAATCTTCTCTTTTCAAGGCTAACTAATCCCATTTCTTGCTACTCATTGTACCACAGGTTTTTGCCTCCTGGAGGGGAAAAAAAACTTTTGGTAAAACTTCTGGACAAGTCAGAGCATGTGTAAAATAGAATAACAAGACTGAAGGCCATTGCATGGAAGGAAGTTCCCATTATCTGTCTCCTTGGAAAAAGTAATGTTGCAATCATCCTCATTGACTTTAGTTTTGTAAAGAACCTTATAATAAATATTATTTGCTTGAAAATGTAGCACCAAGATATTTGGACTTGATCTTTTGAACTTATATCATTGAAGCATGGCAAACTAGGTAGGCAACTCTCTAACAGAACTTGTCAGAATCTCAGAAGGGTCACCTCCTCCAATGAAGATTTCCCCATCCTTGGGGAATCCTGAGGAGCCCTTTATCTTGAATTATTTTTGTGTTGCTTGTATTTATGTGCATATTATAGCCTCTCTCATCCCCACCCCACCAGAACTTTAAATGTCTTCTGGTCAACAATTGCTTTGTTTTTGTCTCTGTATCCCATTTAGGCACCAACTTAGGTTTGTTAATTGAATTAATTAGATTTCCTTTCACCTGAATCCATTCCAATTATACAGATATTAAGCATGTGCCTACTATATACCAAGCAAGGTGTCCTGGGGATGTTATGTAGTCCTTGCTGGAAGAATTTCCACAAGGGAATTAAGGCACATACATCACAAGTTGCTGATATGTTAAAATGTGATAAATGCATGGAAGAGGTCAGATAGAGGACAAGAAATAAGGAGGGGGATATTCTTTAGGTAGAGGGATAGATAGATAGATTATTATTTTTATATTGTTTGATGTTATGGTTAAAACGATAGTGCTCCAATAATGGAGTCACTTTGGCTAAGTGGTCCAAAGACCCATAAAACATATAAGCAGTGATGTACTTTTTCTCTATCCAGACTTATTTTAAGCTTGTGTCAGATAGTTAATACTTGAAGTTTCTGAATAGATAGAACTCCTGACTGACTGCAGAGGCCTATGGGCAACTCCTTTTTTGCTGCCTCAGATAGACAACTCAAGCTCTTACCTGATTTCTGGTCTGGATAAAGAAACTCCATCTACCTGAGTCTCACCTGACCCCAGTATCAATAAGTGACACCAAGAACTTCTCCACTACATCTTGATTTAATAATGAACGTCACTTCCCACATCTGTCACTGATTTCCTGTTCTCCACTAAGGCCATTTTTTAGGATATAAAACTTCCCTTGTTGTTTAGTCATTTTCAGTTGTGTTCAACTCTTTGTGACCCCTTTTTGGGATTTTCTTGGCAAATATAATGGGGTGGTTTGCCATTTCCTCCTCCAGCCTATTTTTACAGACGAGGAACTGAAGCAAACAGGGTTAAGCGACTTCTCCAGGTTCACACAACTAGTAAGTGTCTGAGCTGTATTTGAACTGAGATCTTCCTGACTCTAGACCCAGCTCTCTATTTATTGTGATAACTACCTGCCCATAAAAACTTCCCTACTTGAACCCTGATTTTGAATATGCACTTTCCCTGATGCAATCCTTCCTCCTTGAGTGGGTCAGTTCCTGGTTTTTGTGGGGATGAAGCTCTGTCTGGTTTATATTGCTAGATAGTGTGTGCATTTTTATCTTTGCCTGCTTGCTTCGCTGTATAGTACTTTTTGTTTGTACTAGCTTCCCAAAGTACCAATTTTCTATAAATCCCTGAACCCAGGGTTTTGCTTTAATCAGAGCTTTGAGCCCCTGAAAAACAGGGAACCTAAACAGACTTCACTGAAGAGGATTCTTATAGATAGAGGAGAGTCTCTTATAGGCATGGGGAACACTCTATACAAATTTGTGAAAACCTCAGTCTAGAACAATATTGAGGAATATCCAGTTTAGTTTAACATAAAATGTGCAAAAAAAAAAGAATAGTATGAAACCATGCCTATCAAACAATGAGATTGCTGGGGTGTGGAAGGCCTTAAATGACAGGAAAAGAAGTTTGAATTATATCCTATAGGAAATTGGGAGTCAATGAAGATTTTTTAAATGGGTAAGTGATATAATCAGACATGGAATTCAGAATGAACACTTTGGTAGCTATGCAAAGGTTAGATTGGAAAAAAGGAATCCTATTAGTAGGTTATTGATGGACTCTGAAAAAGGTAGCAGCTGCACTCCAGAGTTGAAGATAGCTCACAGATGTCCATAGTTGTGAATTAACCTCTGGGCTATGGATGGTAAGTAAAAATGTTTTGCTGACACTGGTAATAGTGGTAGTGTGTGGCACCAAAATTGGCCCCTGTGGTTGTGGAATGTGTAGTGCTTAGAGAAAGATCAGAAGTGAGTGAGTGTGTGTGCGTGTGTGTGTGTGTGTGTGTGTGTGTGTGAGAGAGAGAGAGAGAGAGAGAGAGAGAGAGAGAGAGAGAGAGAG
>NW_027185712.1:12792753-12878276 GCF_028583685.1 Petaurus breviceps papuanus | reverse complement strand
GGAGAAGGGAGAAATGAGATAGGGAGAGGTGGGGAAAGAAGACAGCAGAGAGAGGTGAAGAGAGGGAAGGGGAAAAGGGAAGAGGAGAGGAAAAAGAGAGGGAGAGGGGAAGAGGGAAGAGAGGGGAAGAGGGGAGAGGAACGAAGAGGAGAAGGGAGAAATGAGATAGGGAGAGGTGGGGAAAGAAGACAGCAAATTGTGGGTGTGTCTGTTTATAACTTTGATAGTTTTATGTCTTTTTGGACAAAGGTTCATTAAAGCTTCAGATTTTTCCCCTGAATACACTTTAAGTTCTTGGATCATTGAAAGAGTGAGAATTAAATATACATAGGCAGATACCAGCAGAGCCTGGAGTCAGCAAGACCTAATTTGAAATTTGGCCTAAGACATTTAGTAGCCATATGTCCCCTGATGAATCACTTTACCTCTGCCTCAGTTTCTTCAACTGTAAAATGTGGATAACAATTGCACCGACTTCCCAGGGTTGTTGTGAGTATCAAATGAGATAATATTTGTAAAAAGCATTTAGCATAGTGCCTGGTATATAGTAGTTGCTATATAAATATTTATTCCTTTCCTTAACCCAGCCCTGTGATTTTAATTTATAAGATGAAATGGGTGTGGACTCTAGGGTCAAATCCAAGAAACATTTCCAAGTCAAGAGACATTGATGGCATAGCCCCCTGTGATGTCAGATATCTGAATGGTTCTGCTCTAACACTCACATAGTCTCCACATGGAAAAGTGAAGATGGAGGTGGTTCAAGTGAAAATCGACCTAGATTATTCAAATCAAATCTGTGACTGCTGACCTGCAAGTGTAAGAAAGAGTTAAGGAGGTACTTCTTGGATTAAGGCCAAGATAGTAGAAATGGATAGGATGATACAGATGCATGAAATAATACCAATTCAGAATCAACAAGACTTAGAAACAACTGAGATGTGAAAGAGAAAGAAAAGAGAAGTCAAATACAACTGGGCAATTTCAAACCTATGTGGCTAGAACATATTTAATTCTTTCAACAATGGTAAGTTAGTGAAATGGGCATGTTAAAGAAGGGAAGATGATTTCAAACTTCTGTCTAAAAGTAAGGTGCTGTAAGAACACCCAGGTAGTTTAAGGGAGAGATCATAAATATAGGGCTGAGAGGCACCATAAAAAGTCACCTACCAATCAGTAAATAAGCATTAGTTAAGTGTCTTCTATCTCCCAGGCACTATGTTAGATGTTGGCATTACAGAGCAATCCTTACTCTGAAGAAATCCAAACATTTTACAGATGAGGAAACTGAAGTTCACCTTAGAGGTCAACTCTCTGGCACAACTCTTGCTCAAGGGACCAACCAGGGTCCTCTGTTCATTCATGCAAGAAATCAGAGCATGTGTGTCACTAGAAGTGCCCAAGACACAGGCTCAGCTCTGTAGGAAGTAGCCCAGTCCAACAGATTATGGCAACTCACTTAATATTCCTATTATACTAAGGAGTATTTGAGTCCAACCAGCCTGGTTAGAGGTGATTTTTAGTCAGTGATATGGAATCTGGTTTGCTAAGACATTTTATATCTTATGGGACCTAGATTATTCTCTTTCACATCTATATAGATTGCTCTATATTGCCAACACCTTCCCTTTCTAATTCCCTGGGATTCTGGGATACCCTTGTCTAGTGTTTCTAGCATACTCCTCAAATTCCTAACCTAAGCTCGTTGCTTGGAGCAGCAGTATAGGACATCTAAACACCAGTCTCCATGTCTTGCTTCCTTCCATATCTGGGTTCCTGTTCTAGTCCTAAGGGATTCTTGTTCTGAGCTCTGAAGATTATCCAGGGATGATGAGAAAGGAAACGAGCCTAAAAATGTCATCCACCATGCCATCTACTAGGTCCTATTCAACATTCAGTCCCTGTCCCAGGTTCAGTCCTTGAATCCTCTATTCTGTCTTGGATTATGGCTTTGCAAATCCTATGGTTTTCCAACTATTACCCAATCCAGTAACTCAGAATTTACATTTCCCTTGTCATGTCATAGAAGTTCTTTGACATCCTAGGCATCAAGCAGGCATGGGCACAAAGATTCTTGTCATCTTCTAAAAGATCCATGCTGGCTTCATTTTAGGCAAAGTTGGTCACTGGCTGTGTGGTATGTTTTCAGTGATCCTGGGAAATTCCCTTGCCCTAACAATTCCCCCATCTGCTCCCTAAAACCATTACTTCCGTCATTGATGCCTTTCTCATTTTATCTCCCAACCCTAACTACTCTTTTGTGTACACTAACCCTTCTTCCCCTTTGGAACAAAATGACTTATATTCATCTTCACATCAAAATGGATGATGCTAGAGTCTTTCCTAATAAATATAAATATATAAATAAATATAATAATATAAATAGTAATATAAGGTTATGTAGAGGGCAAATGATGGTTCAAGCATGTTAGAAATGGGAGAGGACACCTCCAAACTGAGGAAGGGGAGGCAGAGACTGCTGAAGATGAACTTTTGATTTCACCATTTTCCCAACCATGATGTCCTGTCAATTTTGGAGTACACTTTACTGCTACTGGATTGCAGAATCTTGAGGGCATCAATACCAACACCATCCTATTTGCTCATAACCAAAAGACAGAGAATCAGGATCACCGTTATCCCCATCTCAATCATCTCCATTTGCATGTGTATAGTCCTTGCAGCATTCAAAGTACTTTCCTATTCATTTTGCTGTTGATTGAAAATGGTCTTTCTTTTTTGATATCTCAACGGCAATTTGCTCTCCTCCCCTCCATTCTAGGGACTAAAGTTATATTTTATGGAAAAAAAGCAAAAACAACCCAATAATAGAAGCAGCAGAAGAAGCAACAAGAAAAAACTAGATTTCAAGTCAGAGAACCTGAATTTGAATTCTAACTTTGCCAGGTCTACTACCTGGGTGACTTTCAACATGTCACTTCAACTCTCTGTTGTCAGATTCCTCATCTGCAAAATGAAAGCATTGGACTCATGACAGTTGATCAAGAGAACTGTCCAAATCCTGTATCTGAGAGAGGACCAGGAAGAAGACTGAGAATCTTTGCAAATGGAATTGTTTGCCTCTTTCATTTGTTACTTTTCACTATGTTCCCCCTCTGGGGCCTAAAGAGAAATAGATGTAGTAAGATGAATGAAATCCCAAGATTTTCTCTCTACAGGAAGTGGAAGGATTGGAAACCCAATGAACTGGGAGCAATTTGAATCCTAAAGTGGGCACCAGTAATCAGAGACCTAAATTTCCTGGTGGAGAAAAAAGAGTCACATTGTGGGATGTAAGAAGTACTTACATCTAATGGAATAATATCAACAGCAGTAAAGGCATTCATGGTAGGGGTAATAGTGTGAGCAAAGGATTGGAGCCAGAAAAGTATAGGCAATGCAAGAGGGACAGTGAGAGTTCTAAGAAGGCTTCATTGCAAGAGGAGAGTACATGATAAAGGTAGGGTGGAACTAGAAGACAGAGGACTTTGAAGCCAGGTGGAGGTGTACTGGAACACATAGGATAAGGATCTGGCAATGTCTCTCTGCTGCAGTGTCCTTGATGAAGTCATCCAATTAATCTAGGCCTCAGTTTTTCTCATCTATCAAATGAATGGATTAGAATAGATGATTGTTGTATTTTTTTTTCAGTTCTAATGTACGCTATGTTTCTCTGTCTTTATTCTGTAGGCAATGGGGAGCCACTGAAGGTTAAAAGGAATCACGTCTAAAATGTATTTCTAGTGATGAAATGGCAATTTCACTAAGCTCTCACCAAATGATATGCTCCCTTTGTAACACCCTATATTTGAATATCATACAATCAGCAGAACATGATTATATTCTAGCTGTTTCTGAAAGTTATGCAATTACCTTGATATTTTTGCACCATTAAATGGGAAAAAATATCCTTGTTTTCTCTCCTTCTCTTTTTTGGGTTGCTTTTAGCAGTCTCAAAATCAGCTTTCATTTTGACTGCTGCTTAACAGAATTTGATTAAAAAAAGTAAACTAATTACAACGGAAATGCAGCCCTGCGAAGCTTTAAGAAAAACACATTATTTTGTTTTAGGGTTCAGTTACTATACATTCATTTATCATCTTTATAAGCGATGTGCAGGCGATGATGAATAGGCCCTGGCTTTGAATCAGGAAATGTAAATTATCCTCTTTCTTTTTTTTGGGCGAATAATGAATACTAGTAAATTTGAAGCTAAAAGATGTGCCAGGAAATTAGGGATGATGTAATGCCATGTAAGCAATCCTATGGGCCGAGCATCTGGGAATCAAACCTAGGAAGGAACCCTGGGTGAGGGGATTCCCATTTGGAGTATGGCTACATTGTCACCCACGAGTGTTGTCCAAGCCAACTGAAGGAAAGCTTACAAGATTCAGGAAGAGTTGACTAGTTTTTGCAGAAGTGAATGGAAGTTTGATTTATTGACTTTTATTGGGAAGAGGGAAAGTGGTGGGATTAAGAATCCCTGTGGTCTTTTTCTTGCAAAAAACTTTTGTTTTGTTACAGGAGAGAATGCATTGATTCAGGAATCGGGGAACCTAGTTGCAAATCCTGCCTCAGAGGCATACTCCCTGGGTGAACTAACTGGGAATGATCTGTACTCTTTGGGCCTCAGTCCCTCATCTATAAAATTAAAGGGTTGGATGTGCTCTGAGGGCTCTTGGAGCACTAGATCTATGAGCCTATGAACTTTGCTAAGCTAGAACTGGTGACAATTTAAAACCTGGAGAACTCAAGAGCTAAGATCTGATAGGGGAAAAAGAGACCAATGACATCAAGAGGGTGATGACTTGCAAGGAAATTAGATTTAAGAGAAGCAGGGCTGTGTAAAGTCATCAACCTCACTCTCTCCTCAAGTCACTGGAGGCCAGATGCATACCCTCACTTTGATTTCTTCGCTCATTCTATTCCTCCAAGTTAGAATGCTGCTCTCCTCAGATTGCCCGTCCACTTCTTATACGGCTTTTGGAGTGTGGTGTGTGTGTGCGTGTGTGTGTGTGTGTGTGTGTGTGTGTGTGTGGTGGGTGGGTTATATTTTACAACAATTAAGTAAGGCAAAGTATTGTAGATAGAACCTTTAATATATAGTGAGGATGGCTTGAGTTCAAATCCTACTTCAAACACTTACTGTGTGAGCCTGGGCAAATTCTTTCACTTTACTGACCCTTTGTCATCTCATCTGTAAAACGGGAATAAAAATAGCACCACCTCCTGGGGTTGTTGTGATGATCAAATGAAATGACAGATTCAAAGCAATTGGTAAACCTTAAAGTGATTAATAAATGGGAATTACTAATATCTTAATATATCATAATAATAGATAGCATTTCTATAGTGCTTTAAGGTTTACAGAGCACTCCTAGCTTCCTGACTGCAGGTCCAATTCTTTATTGACTGTACCAACAAGCTGCCTCCTACTATATCATAATGTAGTACACTGAGACAGCTTGGAAAACACCCTGGACTAGGATTTAGAGCATAGTTTCTAATCCTGATTCTACAACTTGTTAGCAATGTGACTTTGTATTGTCATATATTGTCAATATATTTTTCAATATATTCATATTGAGAAGTCAATTAATTTCTCTGGGCTTCATTTTCCATCTCTAAAATATTTGGAGGTGCTTTATTGTATGAAGTGATCCTTCCAGCAGTAACCTCTTGGCATCCTGTACCCACTATGGTAGCTGGTGTTCTTCACAGAAGAGGTACCACTTAAAATAAGCCTCAAGGGATAGTATTTAGGTGGATGGGCAGAATACAGGAGGCTATTTTTTTTAATCTGGAGTAAATTGTATAACAAAAATCTAAGACTGAAAGATTGATTGTGTTCAAGATGGATAGACAGAGTTCAGTTTTATGTCATACCTAAATTTGACCAGGCGCCCCCACCTCTGGGCTTTTGTCCATCTTCTTCTCTATGATTGGAATGCACTCTTTGCTTATTTAATTACTACCATTCTTTAACCCCAACCAGAATCCCACCTCTTCTGTAAAAGCTCCCTCCCTATCTTTCAAGACCAGTAGTCCTCCAACCTCACATAGCACTTGGTTATATCTCTCATATAATATTATACATTCTATTAGCTCTGTGTATGTGCATCTTGTCTTCTCACTAGACCATAAAATCCATGAAGGTATGGACTATATCTTCCTTAAATTTTGTGCTCACTAACAGTTGAATTGGGTACCTTATAAAAAGAAAAAGGATGTGCAGAGTGTTCCCACTAAACTAAATTGTCAGTTTATAAAACGTAAACTTCTTTGAGGCACAAGTAACTTCAAACCCCCCACTTAAGGAACAGTATAACATTGATGTTGGTGCAGAAAGCTGTACAAACTCATTTTCATTTTAAGGTCTTTTCCAGTATATTTTCACAAACATGCATATGGAAAGTTTAGGTTGTTTGTGTGCATTCTGAGAATTAATTTTCAAATGGCAATTTACACCCATTTGGGTAGCATTTATGGATTAAGACATTAGCTGCATACAACACTCACGGAGAAAGTTATGTTTAAATCATTAGTTCCCATACACAGTATAAAGTATGTCAATTTGATTTCCATGAAGTGATTTTACACATATCCTGTTTCCCTTTTTGGAAATCAGACCCAAGTTTCAACTTACCAAATCATATAAAAGGTATTTTGCATATCACTTAAAAAAACACCTTTCATTAATTCTTATTTCTTCTCATTTCCTCTTTTGAGGGAGTTGTTTTTATTATAGCTTCCATCATGGTAATGTCAACCCACTGAAGCAAAGATTAGGTACACGGACTTTGGAAAAATAAATAAAACAAGGCAAAATATGGTGTACTGTCGCTTTAAAATGTAGTCCATTTCCCCTAACATATTAAAAGTCTAAATATTTTATTGTCCAGGAACAATCTCATTTTTATTGCCCAAATCACAGTTCATTGGTTAGCATGTGCTGGGCAGAGAAGCTAGCTGGTCAGCTAATAGCCTCCCCACTGCTAAAATTAACTAATAGTTAAAGTAATAACCATAGACCCTCCTGGCCTGAGTTAATAGTCAGTGGTAATCTGGGAAATTATTTTGCTTCTTTCATTTCAATAAGTCTTCCCGTTGGCCATTTCTACCCCCTCTTAATGCTCTTAAATGTCCTCTAGGTAGCAAAGTCTTGCATGAGGGCCCACAGGGAACTTGGATAGTCACTCTAAGTTTCAAATATAGAGCTGTGCTTTTCTTCTGATGATGTGGAATGAATTAGCTACTGTCATGTTTCTGACAGTATACGATCTGGCCCCATTTAACTTTTCCAAATTCATCTCCATTTTTTCACTATTTGAATCCTCTATTCAATTGAGACAAAAATGCTTAATAGTCCCCTATCCCCCATTTTTGTCTCCAGCAATTCCATTTGCCATATGGACATCTTTTTTGCTCCACATTGTTGCTTATGCACTGCTCCCCTCCATACACACCTAAAAACCTTTCCCTTTCATTTCTCCTACCTAAAACTTTATTCCTCATGGCCCATTTCATCTCAGCTTTGTCCTGAAGCATCCCTCTAAAATTTCTTTCAACTGTGTGGATTCATTCCTTTTCCTGATTTTCCCTAGCACGTATTGTCCCTACCGCATATTTTGACATTTATAATGGTAACATTCTGTTGCTGTTGTTTATCCTTCATTCTTGAAGAGGACCAATGACATCAGGCAGGTGATGACATGACATGAAAGCAAATTGGATTTAAGTGAGGGAGGGCCATGCAAAGTCACCATCCTCACTTTCTCTCCAGCTATCTGGATCCAGTGGCAAGATATAGATCAGGACAACTGATGCTAAAAGCTCTAACTAGATACAAACCCAGAATATAAAAGGTCATGTCATAAACCAATGAGAAACATAAGAAGGAAAATTCTTTTCAGAATTATGACTAGGGGAGAAGTCTGGAATTAAACTAGGAACACAGAGGATCACAAAAGAAAAAAATGAACAATTCTGGTTACAAAAAATTGAAGGTTTTTATGCAAGCAAAATCAATGCAATTAAAATTATAAAGGAAACAGTTAACTGAGAAAGAAAAATCTTCACAGTAAGTTTCTCTGATAAAGTTCTGATAGCTAAGATCTATAAGGAACTGACTTAAATATAAAGAACAACAGATATTCTCCCAATAGATATGGTCAAAGAATATGAAAGGATAGTTCTCAAAGGAAAAATGGGCATCAGCCAAGTGGGGAAAAAAACTTGTTTTTTGTTATTTATTTATATTATTATACGATATTGTATTATATTATTGCTCCAAATCTCTCTAGTTATTGTTGTTCCTTGTACTTGAAGAGGACCAAAATGGCATCACAATGTTGAGGTCAATGTATGGTGCCTCCCCTGCTGTGACTAATCAGACCAAAGGGAGCTCAGAAGGCTCTACCACAGGTTGGGCACAAATAGTCTTTCTGAATAGTTAAGATGGATGTGTCTCTAAATTTGCGCATCTCACATTTCTTTTGAGCTACTGCTGTTCTGCCTAGCTCACATATCACAGTATCTTCTTTGATGTTGACATACCATGCTGGATGGTCCTGTGCCAGTATCTCTCATGTCTCACAATCAAAGTTCTTCAGAGAAACCTTGAGTGTTCTTGTATCATTTCTTCTGACATTTGTTTGTCTAAGAGACTATTTTGTGGTGAACTCACACAAAGCAAGCATTCAACAGTAATATTTCTAAAAGGACTTTGGAGGACATAATATCTAGAACTATAAGGAAACTTTTACACTCACTTGACAGAACAGGATAAAGCAGAGCAAAGGTGGTAGTAACTTGTCTTAAACTAATGTAGAAAATTAATCATTTATCTGGGATTAGAATCCAGGTTTGCATTCCCAATACAACAGTTTAGATTTGCAACTTAATTAAGTGCTTTATAGAATCCAGTGTGGTACAGTGGAAAATGGATTGCAAAGTGGTGCTATAGTGCATAAAGCATTGGGCTTGGAGTCAGGAAGATTCCTCTTCCTGAATTCAATCTGGGGTCAGACACTTGTGTGACCCTGGGTAAGTCACCCAACTCTGCCTCAGTTTCCTCATCTGGAAAATGAGCTGGAGAAAGAAATAGCAAACTACTCCAGTGGTTTTTTTTTTGCAATTTTTTTGTAATGCTTTATTAACTTCTGATTTACATCATTCGTTTCCGCCAGATTTTGAGTTATAAATTTTCTCCCCGTTTTTCCCCCACCCATCCCCCCAAAACAGCAGTCCCACAGTATATCCCCACCTCCAATCTGCTCTCTCCCATATTTTCTCCCATACCCGTTTCAACTTTTCCAGTGGATTTCTATGCCTCAGTGCCTGTATATCTTTTTTTTCTTAATAACATGTAAGATGGTATTAATAATAGTATATATATATACACACACATATATATACATATATGTATATATATATATATATTTGAATATTTTATTTTAAAACTTTCAATTCCAGATTCATTCCCTTCCCCCCCTGCCACCCACCCCCACTGGGGAGACAAGCAGTTCAGTATAGGTTGTACATGTGCAGCTAATGCAAAACAATAACATAGTAGATGTATTGTAAAAGACTGACTATATTTCCCTCCCTCCTATCCCACCTCCCACTTGTTCTATTCTCTACTTTGATCCCATCCCTTTTCAAAAGTGGGTGCTTCCAACTTCCTCTCCCCCCCCTGTTCTCCTGGAGGGTGAGATCCCCTATTTAGTGTGTATTTCCCTCCCTCCTCAAGTCAGGTTCAATAGGAATAAGGTTGACCCATTCCCTTTTGCTTTCCTAGTCTTCCCCTCCATTGTGACCATTTTCCCTTGCCTCTTCTGTATGAGATAGTTGCCCCACTCTGTCTCTCCCCATCTCCTCTCATTATATTCCTCTCACCTCTTAATTTCACCTTTTAAGTATCATCCCTTCCTGTTAAATTGGTCCCGTGCCCTCTATCTATGTATACCTGTAAACGTATATACACACATTCACATATGTATTCATATGCCCGCATACCCTCATATAAAGACATATATATATATATATATATATATATATTTCTAATCCCTTCAACTACTGAGAAAAGTTTCATAAGTTACAATTATTGTTTTTCCATGTAGGAATGTTAATAGTTCAACTTTGGCCAGGTGGCTCAGCAAGCAAGAGCACCGGCCTCAGTGCTGGGACAACCTGGATCAAATCCGGACCCAGACACTCAGCACCACACCCAGAAACAACAACTGGCCATGCAACCCTGAGCAAGCCACTCAACCCTGATTGCTTTAAAAAAAATAGTTCAAATTTGATAAGTTCCTTATGATTTCTTTTCCCTGATTACCTTCTCATGCTTCTCTTGCTTCTTGTATCTGAATGTCAAATTTTCTATTCAACTCTGGTTTTTTCAGCAAGAATGCTTGAAAGTCCTGTATTCCACTGAATGACCATATTTTCCCCTGAAACATGATACTCAGTTTTGCTGGGTAGGTGACTCTTGGTTTTAATCCCAGCTCCCTTGACCTCTGGAATATCACATTCCAGGCCCTTCGATCCCTCAGTGTAGAAGCTGCCAGATCCTGGGTTATCCTGATTGTGTTTCCACAATATTCAAATTGTTTCTTCCTGGCTACTTGTAATATTCTCTCCTTAATCTGGGAATTCTGGAACCTGGCTATAATATTCCTAGGAGTTTTCTTTTTGGGATCTTTTTCAGGAGGTGATCGGTGGATACTTTCAACCTCTATTTTGCCCTCTCGTTCTAAAATATCAGGGCAGTTTTCTTTGAGAACTTCCTGGAGGATGCTTTCCAGGCTCTTACTTTGGTCATGGCTCTCAGGCAGTCCAATAATTTTTAAATTATCTCTCCTGGATCTATTTTCCAGGTCAGTGGTTTTTCCCATGAGATATTTCACATTGCCTTCTATTCTTTCATTTGTTTGGATCTGTTTAACAGCATCTTGTTTTCTCATAAAGTCATTAGCTTCCATTTGCTCCAATCTAATTCTGAAGCAATGATTCTTCTCATTGAGTTTTTGAGATTCTTTTTCCATCTGGCAAATTTGACTTTTTAAGGCATTCTTCTCCTCATTGCCTTTTTGAGCCTCCTTTGCCATTTGAGTCAGTCTGTTTTTTAAGGTATTATTTTCTTCAGTCAGGCTGTTGACTCTCATTTCATAATTTTCTTGCATTGTTCTCATTTCTCTTCCCAATTTTTCCTCCACTTCTCTTATCTGCTTTTTAAGGTCCTCTATGGCCTGTAACCAGCTTGTATTTTCCTTTGAAGCTTTTGGTGCAGGAGTTCTGACTTCACTGATTTCCTCCTGTTCCATGCCTTGCTCCTTCTTATCCCCAAAATAGGAGTGTAATGTTGGAATCTTCTGTCTGCTTTGTTTCCTTTGCCTGCTCATTTTGCCACTCAATGATTTGACTTTTGGGCTTTTGCCACAGTAGGACTCTGCCACCAGACAGGGGAGTTTTCGTCCCAAATGCTGGGGTTTTCTCAGCTGCCGGAGGTATTAGATGGGTGCCCTCTCTGAGGTCTCCACAAGCTCTGGCAAGCTGAGCACACACCCCCGGACCTCCACCCTAGACTGCAATCCAGATCCAAGCAGGTTAAAGCAAGAGCGATTACCCCTCAGACCAGTGCTTGGTCCCCCTACACTCTGCAGGCCAGGAGCTGAAGCCTCCACGTGGCACTGGCAGGCTGTGCTGGCGTCTCAGCGGTTTCTCGCTCCGGGGGTAAAAGCCACGCACTCCTACTTCCTGGGTCCCAAAGTCCAGACTGCACTGGCCTCTCACCTTGTCCTTCGCATCTACGTATTGATAAATCTGGAAATGGCCACAGCTGCTGCTGATCTGGAGTCCCTCTGGCTGGCGGCTGGTCAGGCCCTCCCTGTGGCTAAAGCCTCCTAGTGGTGCTGGGCTCCGCTCCCAGAGCATTGGGCTGGCCGATTCCTGCCGGCCTGCTAGGCTGTCCTCAGCGGGAGGTTAGCTTCTCTGTGTCATCTTGTGGGTTCTGCAGCTCCAAAGTTTGTTTAGAGTCCCCTTTTTACATGGATTGGGGAGGGTGGAAGCTGGAGCCGCGTGAGGGTCGTGCTTCTACTCTGCCATCTTGGCTCCACCCTACTCCAGTGTTTTTTGCCAAGAAAACCCCAAATAGGGTCATGAAAAGTAGAACATGATTGAAATGATCGAACATTAAAACAGTGGAAAATATGCTAAAACTGAAATCACAAGAAATGACCTTGAATCTTTGCTCTGCCACTAAACTCCCAAGTGAACTTTAACTTCTCAGATTATTCATCTGTTAAAATGAAGTTGGGCTAAATAATCTCTGAGGTCTTTTTCAGCTTTAAATCTATGATGTATTTATATATATATATACCCATATATGCATATATACACATATATATATGCGTATGCATATGTATGTATATAAATACATATTTTATAATCTATGCATATACATTAAGCATAATAGATACATTTCATATGTAAATATTTCTATTCCCTAACAATAATATCTATTAATTTCACAACCACTAGTCTCATTTGCCTAATAAGAATATGAACTCCTGAAAGATAAGGGCCTTCTTTTTCTCCTCAACAGTATCTGGGACAGTACTAGGAACCCCAAAGGAAATCAGTAAGCATCTTTTCAGTTGAAAATTAAAATTTATGTCAGTTGGCTACTGGGTGGTACAATATAGAGTTATAGACATGGAATCAGGAAACTTGAGATGAAACCTGGCCTCAAATACTTCCTAGCTGTGTGACCCAGGCAAATCACTTAACTTCTCTCTGCCTCACTTTCAACAAATGTAAAATGGGGGTGATAATAGCACCTTCCTCCAGGGTTGTTGTAAGGATTACACAAGATAATGTGTGCGAAGTGCTTTGTAAACCTTAAAGTGCTATAAATGCTAGCTACTACTACTGCTACTACTACTACTATTGCCGCTGCCTCTGCTGCTGCTGCTACACTGTGGGAATATCTGATGTCTAAGGAAAAAATTCTGATTACAAAATAATGGAATAATCTAGTCTTAGTTTTAGTGGCAGTTTTTCTTATTACCAGCTAGAAAAGATGAGCTTGTGGTTGATAATTGTAGTTTAGATAGATTTAAAAATTAGGGTGCAAAAAAGGTATTAGGAGGAGGGTAAGGGAATTTCAGTTCCTCTTTAGCCACTAATTATGTGACGTTTGCCAAGTTATTTCTCTTTGGATCTCAGTTTCTTCATTAGGACTAGATGGTCTCTCCATTGGAGATAGAAAGATAGATAGATGGATAGATGGATGGATAGATAGATGTGGATAGAACATTTAATAAATGCTTTTTATATTCCACATGTGCTAAATACTGGAGATCATATGAAAAACAAACAAGACAGCTCCTCTCCTCAATGAACTTGCAGTCTGTCGGAGAAGACAACAAATAAAAAGTGTCAGATAGGAGGAGACAGTACCACAAAGAAGAATGACAAGGAGGTTACAGCAAGTGAAATGATGAACTGCTTTTATGCTAGATGAGGCAAAAAGCTTACTAAGTTGGGGTGGACATCATGGGTTCCAGGATTAAAATCTGAATTTCTAATGGGATGGAGTAGGATAGAGGGTGAAGCCATATTGGAGAAGTTTTCAGAAAAAGTTAATGACTCTATGATAGGCAGACAGTGATAGCAGGACTAGTTCTCAGAAAAGATTTGCTTGTACTCCTGATCTGAAGCTGGAGTCACCAGGCTAAAAGACTTCAGAAGAGCCCCTAACATTTCTCAGATTTGGGACCAATTTCTCTGGTTACTGACACATATTTTGTCTTTTTGCTTAGATATCTGGAAATTTGAGGTCAAAGTGTTATTTCTACCTTATGTGCACACTTTTCCATTTATACACAAAGAGGAACACTGATTGATACATTCATGCCAGCTAGATTGGCACAGTAGACAGAGCAATGGGCTTAGAGTCTGGAAGGCCTGAGCATAAATGTGACCTCAGATACTTACAAGCTGTGGGAACATAAGTCTCTCTTAGTTGCTTTATCTGTAGAATGGGTTCACAACAGTACCTACTCAGAATTGTTGAAAGGATAAAATAAAATATTTGTGAAGAGATTAAGCATTAAAGAATAATATCAATGCTCATTATCATTATTGTTCTTATGATTCTCATTAGTCTATTCTACGTTCAGCCCTGTCTAGGCAGTGTGAGGGACAATCAACAAAAAATTAGGGTTAGGGGAACAGATTTGCAGAGATGTTAAAGACCAGTCCTCACCAACATGCCTAGGGAACTAAAATTTGGTTGATACCAAGAAACACTGAGAATATAGTAGCTGGAGAGAGTTACGGAGAATGAGGGATACCGTGTAGATGATGTTCAACCAAAACGATACAAGTATGTGTAGACTTTTGACTGTGGACCTTGTCATTCAGTCACTTTTTCTTCCTCCTAACTCTCCTTTTTTGGGGGGAGGGGGTCCAAGGGTTTTATTTCTCGTCATTCTGTCGTGGTATACAACAATGCCAGCAGATAAAGGAAATAAAAGGGTGGGGGAACATAATTTATGCCTGGCGGTATTTTATGACACTTTCTCCAAGATAGACTCTGGATAACGGTTCTCTAGGAAGGCAGGGCTCTGGGTGCACATCAGGGGCTTTCAGCCTCAGACCTCCCTACTGACCCCTGACAAACCCTTTCAGATCTTCCAGAAAGTTAATGTACTCCTGGTGCTCTAAGGCCGTGCTGGGCTCAATCAGTTCGCCTGCAAACAGAACCTCCATCATGAAGTTCACGGTAGATGTAAGTTCTGGCTCTTGCTGTCCTTGGGCTTTCTGTCCCTCTGGTGG
This sequence comes from Petaurus breviceps papuanus, assembly GCF_028583685.1. Lineage (NCBI taxonomy): Eukaryota > Metazoa > Chordata > Mammalia > Diprotodontia > Petauridae > Petaurus > Petaurus breviceps. The sequence goes on along the minus strand of NW_027185712.1, from coordinate 12,863,432 downwards.
CTCATGGTCAAATGTCAGTGTGTTACTGTTGTTAATATTGCGTGTGACCATGATCCTCTCGCCGGCTAAAATCCGGACTAACTTGGCTTCTGACCCTCGCGCGCCCAGTCCCCAATCCCCGGACACCTTGGGGAGACATTTGTGTTTAGGCATACAAGGCCTTGTACCCTTGCTGTGGAGCCCCCCGCACGTGCACGAGCACAGAGCGGGTGCGCTTCCTGGCGGCTGCAGGAGGCGGGTGGGTGTGGTGGGGTGCGGGGCGCGGTCCCAGACCCTCTGACGATTCCAGCTCCCAGGAGGCTTCGGAAGGCGTGGGTGGCGGCGCCCTGGGCAGAGCGCAGGGGGCACCGGCCTCAGGGCGCAGCAGCAGCGGGCTCCTGATCTAGACACGCGGAGGGGGGTTGGGTGGGAGCCGCGATGGAGACCGGAAGGACCCCAACTCTACTCTTGCTTCATAGTGATTCCATTTCGAATATTAAAGATTCATTATTACCGCGGCGAAAGGGAAAGTACGAGCGGGAAGAAAATCCTGTGGTTTTCTCCCCACAAAAAAATCTAGGAGTTTGTAGTTGTTTTGTTTTTTGGACAGATGTGGAATGTTTTGCTATTTCCTTATCCAGCCAATTTTAGGGGAAACTGAGGCAAACAGGCTAAATGACTTGTCCAGGGTGACACAGCTAGTAAGTATTTGAGGTTGAATTTGAACTCGGGTCTTCCTAACTCCAGGCAAGACCCTTGGGGACCCAGTTAAGTAAAAAGTAAGGGTTGTAGCATGAACTATCAGGGAAACCAGTGATCTGAGTCCTGGGCCAGTTAGGTGAAAAAAAATATTGAAGTTATGGAGTGGACATAACTCATAATATCACAAGGAGCCACTGAATGGTCTTGAATAATAGGATATATTGTACAAAGTATTATTTTAGAAAATTCACCTGGATACAATGTGCAGGGCCCTTAAAGGCAAGGAAATCAATCTTAGTGAAGTACAAACTTGAATGCTGAAGCTGCTTTTCTATGATTGAACTCTTAGATTGGAAAAAAAAAAAGTACCTATCCTTCAACACCAAGTTTGCAATCCTTCTCCATGTGTGTCTTGTAGACCAAATTTTTTTTTTTCTGTAGGTCTTATGGTCTATTGCACATATTTGCAGTACTATGTGGTACAATGGATACAGTCCTGCTCTTTTAATTAGGAAAATCTGAGTTCAGGCTCTGACTTTGATACATATTGGTTGTTTGTCTTTGTTCAAGTCTTTTGACTTCTATTTGCTCTAGGCCTGAGCTGTCAAACACACAATGGCCAGGCTAGAACCAGATTAAAATGCAACTGGGAGCTATTTAACAAAATAAATAAAAATAAAAAAGAACATATATAATGTTAATATATGTGGTTCTCTAAGAAAATCTGTGACCCTCAGGGATCCTTATATACTGTTTAGTGTTCCTTATTTCTATTTTAGTTTGACTAAACTGATTCCTAGAAACAGGCCACATAGTGACTTAGAAATCCACAAATTCACATTATCTACATTCTATTTTATTTATTTTATCCAATACATTCCAATTACATATTATTCTGGTTGGGCCTGACTCACCTGTGAATTTGACACCTCTTCCCTAGGTATCTGTTTAAAACTAGAGGTTATAAACAAAGATCCAACTTGTATTGATATAGGAAATTTTTCACTAGTAGCTCTCTGTACCAATGAAATCAGAGTCCCTCTCAAGTAAGTGATCAAAAGTGTTTAATGTCCAGCTCTAAGAGCTTCAAGACCTTTTGGGAGCTAGAAAAGAAAGGAAGGAACCAAGCATTTCTTAAAGACCAGTACCAGGCACTGTGCTAAGTCCTTTACCAAAAAACAAAAACAAAAACAAACAAACAAAAAAAAACCCCACTCATTTGATCCACATGACAACCCTGGGTGGTAGATGCTATTATCATCTCCATTTTTGTACTTGAGGAAATTGAGGCCAGCAGAAGTATGTGACTTGCCTAGGGGATACCCAGCTCATGTTCAAAGGTATATTTGAACTCACACTCGAGTCCCAGTGTGGCATCTGTATACCTGGACAAAATGGCAAAATGTCAATATGATACCAAAGAGTGGCAGAGCTGAAATATTAATTTAGAATAAAAATTAGTGATCTCTTATATATGAATATATATATTCATATATGCCTACACATATACACTTATGTGTATGTGTATATATGTATGTATGTGTGTGTGTATGTGTGTATCAAGAAGACATGGGGGAGTAAGATCCATTGCCTCATAAAGACACACATATATGCAAGCCTTCCTTTTAATAGTGAGTAAATGGACTAGTGCCACCAATGCTTCCTTGTCCTTCCAAAGAACCAGACATGCTCTGAGACAGCTTTAATAAGTATGAGAGATGCATGGTTATAGATTTTAGAGAAGCATTGTACCAGTGATGCTACTATGCAGATTGCATGAAAGGGAATAATGTGTAATAAGCCTAAAATTAGGTGGGTGCCAGATTATGAAGCCCTTTAAATGTCAAACAGAGAAGCTTTTCTTGTTTTGATTTTCATTGCACCCTAGAGGTAAGAGGGAATTACTACAGGTGTTTGGAGACTGGACATGGTCAGAAATATGCTTTAAGAACATGACTTTGGCAGCAGTATGGAGTACAGATCAGAGACGGGGGCCCTTGAGCTAGGGAGTTGGTCCAAGTGAGGAGTGATGAGGACCACCCTTCACATTGAGATCTAGAGAAGGGGTTAAAATGTCAGATGTGTTATGGCAGTAGAAACTGTACGTGGGTGAAAGATAGTGAAGAGTGGGAATGATTTCATGGTTGTGAACAATGGATACTACTGTATTATTTATTTTTTGTAATGTTTTTTTCACTTTATAAGTGTTGATCTTGTGTCCCCAGAGAGTTAGTAAGTTGCTTTAGAATGGTCACTGAGTCTACTTCTTTGTCTCCCCCACAGGGTGTAGTATACAAAACAAGCAATCAAAAAAACTTCAATACATTTTTATCATATTGTTAGAAGAAAAAAAAAAGATTTACAATTGGCTATTTTCTTCTATATCTTCAAAAATATTTTGCATGATCCTGCTAGAGTTCCAGAAGAAATCTTTCTTCTCCCTGAAACTCACAGATCTATAAAATAAAGAAATATTCTCTGAGATAAGCCCTCCCACATCTAAAAAAAAATCATTTGAAAGAAGTAATGAGCCTTAATCAAAGATGGGGTTATCCTATCCTCACTAAGGCAACAACAGATTTTTCTCTAAACACATCTGCCATATGGGCATTTAAATCAAGCACTTTTTTTAAAAAAGAAAATATTTATTTCACTACAGGATGTAATCTTTGTGATAGCATATCCTTGGAATTTGCCTTTAAGATATACTCCAGTTGGCAAGAGCATTGGACAGTAGATGTGGGCAGGTGTTGTGTAGAAGAAAAATCTTCCCCCAGCAGATACATTATTTTAAAATAAAAAGACAACTCCCTGAGGCTTTGGGCTTTAATGATTCTCTCTGCAAGTTTTCAGAACAATGGCCCAAAAACCCCTTTAGAAAAAAATTTCCTCTTGCAGGTCAGCACTTTTCCCTCTTAGCCTTACCTTGGCCAATGGCATTAATGCGTATTTGTCAATACTGAATTTCATTTGCTGCATAACAGCTCTGGGAGCGAGCACATCTTGTTGAATTTTCCTTGCCTCTTAAACCGGAATTCCTACTTCTCTCTAGCTTTGTGTTGTCAGCAAAACTTAACGTGTTTACAATCGGTCTCTTGATCTGGGGTAATTACCTGTAGGAGAAAGAGCGAGGGTAGGAGCCTTAACAAGAGGAGCGTTGTGTTGTCTCGTGGTGGGCTCCCGTCCTGAAAGTGTATCAGACTTGTCAAATTGGTTCAAATTAAATTGACACAGTGCTCTACAAGGTATCACCATGTTATTATATCTCTCTGAGCCCTTTTGGGCAGGAAATGCCTTTGGAGTTAAAGAGGAGTGATGCAAAGGAAACAGACTTAAATAAAATAAGTAACAAGGGCATTACATGAAGGACTGAAACATTGGTCAGAACATTGTCATGCACCTGAAATTTGCATCATATCCCTGAGTCTGCCTGCTTGCTATTAATCACTGTGGATGTGGACTATATTTAGGAACTCTTTTCTTGAGAAGTTCCACACCAGACCCAGGCTTAGGCATTGGTGAAGTAGATAGATGCCTATAGAACATGATGAGGAAGATGCCTAAAATTTCCAGACTATCTTATATGTAGGAACTCACTTGTGCGCACACACACCACACACACACACACACACACACACACCCACACACACATACACATTGTTCCAAAAGTCTTAGTGCAGTTTTAAGCTCTGATAGTGTAAAACTGCACTGACTACTGAGACACCCAGTATATAGCTAACATCCAAAGTGACTAATACCTAGTACCAGACAGAAGCCTCATGATGCTACTTTAGTTTCATGACTTTATATGTTATACATGTGCACACATATCAGGATAAGACTGTATATGTCTTATACATCTATACACACATGTATACATGTGTGTATGGAATATATGTATGTGTACATATGCATGTATATATGTATATGTATGCATATATATTCTTATATCTACCATTCATAGGGAATGAAATTACAGTGTTAGAGCTTCACTCCTTGAGGATTAAGAGCTTTTTCCATTTTTAAGATTTCCCTGTTAATGTCAAGATATCCTTGGGATGGTTAACACTTTAATCCCTTATCAGCTAACACCTTCAGGAGAATACGTTTATCAGTTGTTTCCTGACTGAAAGAGATGAGAAGAAGGCCCTCTAAGAATGGGAGGTAGGCTAGCTGTGTGTGAGAGGTGAGGGGAAGCTATGAATGTCCAAATAGAGAGGAGAGGGGTGAAAAGGATGAAGGTTGAGGGAGAGGAGGAATTCCTAAAACTCAAAATGAGCTGAGGCTTTCAAGGAATGGAAATGGACATATTGGTTTGTTTTTTTTTCACATTATATTCTGTATAAAAGGGTGGAGTCAATGAGGAACTGGTCTACTGGTCAGGGGGGATGGCACAATGACAATGGATAGGGAGAAGACAGAGTCACTCAACTCATTTTGCTTCTCTTTTTCTCTGCTGAGGAGAATAATCTTTTTAATTGGAAGGGATGGAATAAAAATGACTAGTAGAGAGTTGATATCCAAGACACAGAAAAATATGAGAAGACCATCCTGTTTCTGATTACTCAAACAATAAACAATTTATTTATATGCTCATTATGTGCTTGATGCTGGGGATACAAAGAAAAAAAAAAGAATCATTCCCTGCCTTCAAGAAGCTTATAGTTTACCCAAGAAGACATATGCATATTTTTAAATACATAAAAATGCAAGGTAATCTATAGATGGAACAACACTAGTTCCTGAGGAGATTAGGAAAAACTGCATGTTGTAAAGGAAACAAAGAATTCCAAGAGGCAGGAGAGAAGAGTTTATTGCTGTTTTCTAGGTATTAGGTGCAGCGATTGCAAAGACACTGAGATGAGAGATGGAGAATCAAGTATGAAGAAGCCAATTTAACTGGATTGTAAAGTACAAAGAGGATGTTAATAATTAGATTAATAATAATATTTAATACTTAAAAATGTACATCAGGTCCAAGTTGAAAGTGTATTAACTGCCAAATAGAGATGTTTATATTTGATTCTGTAGGTAGTAGGGAACCACTGAAATTGATTGAGCAAAGGAATGACATAGTTAGACCTTCCTGTTAAGGAAATCAATTTTACAGCTATGTGCTGGATATAGAAAAGGAAGAGATTTGGGGGCCGTGGCAGAGTCAAGATGGAGCAGTAGAAACAGGACCTCCCTGTGGCTCTGGCTTCTACCACCTCTAATTCATGTAAAAGGGGACCCTAAACAAACTTTGGAGCTGCAGAACCCACAAAATGACACGGAGAAGCTAACCTCCCACTGAGGACAGCCCGGCAGGCCAGCAGGAATTGGCCAGCACAATGCTCTGGGAACAGAGCCCAGCCCCACACTGAGGTTTTAGCCCTAGGGTGGGCCTGACCAGCCCCTGGCTGGCGGGACTTCAGATCACCAGCAGCAGTGGCAATCCAGAATTATCAACACATAGATGTTAAGGACAAAGTGAAAGGTCAGTACAGTTTGGATTTTGGGACCCAGTAGGTGGAAGTGCCTCAGCTTTTGCCCCTGGGGAGAGAAGCAGCTGAAGGCTGCAGTACAGTCTCTGCCAAGTGGCAGCTTCAGCTCCTGGCCTGCAGAGTATAGGGGAACAAAGTGGCCTTTCTGAGGGGTAATCGCTCTTGCTTTAACCTGCTTGTACCTGACCTGCATTCTAGGGTGGAGGTCCTGGGGTATGCAATCAGCTTGCCAGAGCATGGGGAGGCTTCAGAGAGGGCACCCAACTTATAACTCTGGCAGCTGAAAAAACCCCAGCATTTGGAATGAAGCCCCCCCAACTGGTGGCAGAGTCCTACTGTGGCAAAAAACCCAAAAGTCAAGTAATAGAGTAGCAAAATGACCAGGCAAAGGAAGCAAACCAAGCAAAGCAATCCAACATTAGACTCCCATTTTGGGGACAAAAAGTATCAAAGCATGGAACAGGCGGAAGACAGTGAACTCAGAACTCCTGCACCAAAATCTTCCAAGAAAAATACAAGCTGGTTACAGGCCATAGAGGACCTTAAGAAGCAGATAAGAGAAGTGGAGGAAAAATTGGGAAGAGAAATTAGAATGATGCAAGAAAATTATGAAATGAGAGTCAACAGCCTGACTGAGGAAAATAACACCTTAAAAAACAGACTAACTCAAATGGCAAAAGAGGCTCAAAAAGGCAATGAGGAGAAGAATGCTTTAAAAAGCCAAATTTGCCAGATGGAAAAAGAATCTCAAAAGCTCACTGAGAAGAGTCATTTCTTCAGGATCAGATTGGAACAAATGGAAGCTAATGACTTTATGAGAAATCATGATGCTGTTAAACAGATCCAAACAAATGAAAGAATAGAAGGCAATGTGAAATATCTCATGGGAAAAACCACTGACCTGAAAAATAGATCCAGGAGAGATACTTTAAAAATTATTGGACTACCTGAAAGCCATGATCAAAGAAAAAACCTAGAAATCGTCCTCCAAGAAATTCTCAAGGAAAACTGTCCTGATGTTTTAGAACCAGAGGGCAAAATACCAATCACCCCCTGAAAAAGATGCCCAAAAGAAAACTTCTAAGAATATTATAGCCAGGTTCTGAAATTCCCAGATCAAGGAGAAAATATTACAAGCAGCCAAGAAGAAACAATTTGAATATTGTGGAAACACAATCGGATAACTCAGGATCTGACAGCTTCTACACTGAGGGATCGAAGGGCTTGGAATATGATATTCTGGAGGGCAAAGGAGCTGGGATTAAAACCAAGAATCACCTACCCAGCAAAACTGAGTATCATGTTTCAGGGGAAAATATGGTCATTCAGTGGAATAGAGGACTTTCAAGCATTCTTGAAGAAAATACAGGAGTTGAATAGAAAATTTGACATTCAGATACAAGAAGCAAGAGAAGCATGAGAAGCTAAACAGGGAAAAGAAATCTTAAGGAATTTATCAAAGTTGAACTATTAACCTTCCTACATGGAAAAATGATAATTGTAACTGATGAAACTTTTCTCAGTATGAAAATAGTTGAAGGGAACATATATATATATATATATATATATATATATATGTATGTGTGTGTGTGTGTGTCTATATTGGAGGGTATATGGGCGTATGACTACTTATGTGAATGTGTATATATATATACATATATATATATATTTACAGGTATACATAGATAGAGGGCACAGGACCAATTTAATAGGAAGGGATGATACTTAAAGGCGAAATTAAGAGGTGAGAGAGGAATATAATGAGAGGAGATGGGGTGAGACAGAATGGGGTATACTATCTCATATAGAAAAGGCAAGGGAAAATGGCTACAATGGAGGGGAAGAATAGGAAGGCAAAAGGGAATAGGTCAACCTTATCCTCATTGAATTTGTCTCAGGGAGGGAATGACATACACACTATATAGGATATCTCACCCTACAGGAGAGTACGGGGGAAGGGGATGAGAAGGGGGATGATGGAAGGGAGGGCAGCCTGGGGGGGAGGGAAGTTGGGAGCACCCACTTTTGAAAAGCGATGGGTCAAAGTAGAGAATAGAACAAGTGGGAGGTGGGATAGGAGGGAGGGAATTATAGGCAGTCTTTTTACAATATATCTACTATGGTAATGTTTGGATTAGCTACACATGTACAACCTATACTGAACTGCTTATCTTCCCAGTAAGGGTGGGTGACAAGGGAGGAAGGGAATGAATCTAGAATTCAAAGTTTTAAAATCAAATATTTAATATATATATATGTATATATACTATTATTTTAAAAAAAAGAAAAGGAAGAGATTTGACAGGGAAACCAAAAAGGAGGCTGTTGTAATTCATTCAGGTGAAAACTGATGAGGGCTTGAATTAGAGTGGTGACAATTTGGGGAAAGAGAACAGAGGTAGAAACATTGGCAGAAAGTATATTGGAAGCAGAAACAACTGAATTGCTGAGTGGTGAGTGGGAGTAAGAGTTGAGAATAATACCAAGGCTGCAAAATTTGATGAGTTCAAGTCACCCAGTCCAGACTGACCATGCACCAGCTTACTAATAGCATTGATAGATATGACTGCTGAGCCACTTTGTGTTTTTTGAGAGAGTGGAGCAAAGTGCTGATGCTCCTGGCCTGGAAAAGGGCCAAAATATACCAGTTTTCAAAAAAAGGGAAGAAAGTAGATTCTGTAAACCATAGACTTGTGATCTCCACTTTGATTCCTGGTAGAATACTACTATATGATTTTAGAGGGATGATTAGAGAACATTTAGGAAAGTAGATGGTTATCAGAAAGCATCAGCTATTATTCAGGACAAGTCATACCAGTGTAACTTAATTTCCCTTTTTGACAGTGTTAATAGAATAGTAAATCAGGGATTATTAAAAGAATAACTAAGCTATCTTTCAGCAAAGCATTTTATAGAGTCTTTCATATTTATTCTTGTGTAGACAAGATGAAGAAATGTGTCCTAGACAGTGCTTTGTTAGGTGATCTTCATGGACCCTGAACCCTTTCATGATGTCCTTGCCTGTTTTAGCACCACTCCATAGTTTGTTCTGCTTGATATATTGTGTACCCCATTCCCTGAGTATTCCCCTTATTCTTATCGATATTAACAGGCATTTTTTAATGTCTCATTTGTGCCCAGCATTATATTAGATCTGCAGAAGCTTTTCTCTGTCCCATCACACCAATACCTCTTCTTTGCAAGGAGACATCTAGATAACTGATAAACTAATTTAGGCCATGTGTCAGTGACTGATAATGAATCGATGTTAACTCTTTGGGTGTATTTTAACTTTTATAGAACAGTTGATTTGTAAAGTTGTAAGAGTTCTCTGAATTAATCTAGTAATCAATTCACCTAGTAATCTAAGGTCAAGTATCAGAATGTACGAAATGCTCTTAACTTTGAATTAGAAGATGTAGGTCTAAATCTTAGCTCCAATATTTACTAGGTGAGTGAGTATAGGGACATCATTTCTCTCTGAGCCTTATAAGGTTTTCACTGACAATAAAATTCTAAGATGTAGTTTGATCCTGTCTTTGGTGAAGATAATGGAATGGTTTGCCATTTCCTTCTTTTGCTCAATTTACAGGTGAGAAAACTGAGGCAAACAAGGTTAAATGACTTGACCAGGATCACCTAGTTAGTAAGTATCTGGAGCCAGATTTGAACTCATTAAAATGAGCCTTCTTGATTCGAAGGGGCTATATCTACTATATCTATGCCAAGAATATCCTAAAATGGAGTCACAAAGAATCAGACACAACTGAAATGACTGAACAAAATTTTCAACTGGTCCCGAACATTCACTATCTGGTAGTTAAATACCTCCACTGATGGAGAGGAGTTCAATATATCACAGGAAAACTTTTTGATACTGCCTAGGTGAGATCTATTCTACAATGGATGCTTTATTTGAATCAAGTTAACAACATTTATTCAGTGCTTATTATATGGCTTCTCATGCCAAGATAGTAGAGTGAAGAAGGAATCCTCTGAAGCCCTCACAAATTCCCCTCCAAATAATTAGAAAATTGCCTCAGAATTGATCTAAGGAGCAGGGAAGCAGCTTATCAGTCTGACAGGAAAGGTCTGTATCATTGAGGTGGGAGGGGGGTGTGATTCAAGAGCAGGAATAGCAGCAGCAGCTAGCCTCACAGGAGGGGGCCTGCAGCAAGGCTCCCATCCTGGGGAATTGTACCAGGGAGGCCTCACCCTCCTGCAAACCAGCAGCCCCCTAAGCAAGTGAGCCATACAGCAAGGCCTCATCCAGATGACTCCACACCCAACCAAAGCTACCAGCCAGGTCTTGACCCCATTACTCTGGGAGAATGCCAACAGATAGACTCAAATTTTTTTTTTAAGCAATTGGGGTTAAGTAACTTGCTCAAGGTTACACAGCCAGTTATTTCTGGGTGTGGTGCTAAGTATCTGAGCCCGGATTCGATCCCCAGGTCATCCCAACACTGGGGCCTGTGCTCTTACTCACTGAGCCATCTGGCCGCCCCTAGACTTAATTTTTATAGCAAACCAGCAGCAGGGCCTCACCCCTGTGGCAGACCAACAAGATTGTTTCTCCCAGGCCTTCTAGCAGAGTCCTTGTTTCCGCAGCAACCCAGCAGCAGGGCCTCACCCCTGGGGGAGGCTAGCAGCTAAACCCCAAACATAGGGGAGGCCAACAATGAGGTCCCATTCACCAGTACAAGCCAGACTTGAAGTATACCCTCCAGTGAAAGCAAGTAGTTAAGCCCTGAAGCCCAGTGAAAACCAGCAGTAAGACCTCAAGCATAAAAAACAGGACAGTGCAGAACCAGAGATCAACTCTCACATAAAAACACCAAGTCACAAAAAGGAAAAAAAAAAGTGAGCAAAAACAAAAACAGCAACAAAAAAAGAACTTGATTGTAGAAAGTTACTATGGTGATAAGGAGGTTCAAGGCATAAACTTAGAAGAGGACAATAGTGTCAAAATGGCTACATGTGAAGACTCAAAGAAAAAAAGTAATTTGATCTCAGGCCCAAAAAGAACTCCTGGAAGAGCTTAGAAAAGGATTTAGAAAAGCAAATTAGAGAAGCAGAAGAAAAATTGGGAAAAGAAATGAGAGTAATGCAAGAGAATAATAAAAAAGAGTCAATGTCATAGGAAAAGATATACAAAAACTTACCAAGGAAAATAACTCCCCCCAAAAATAGAATTAGTCAAATGGAAAAGGAATAAAAAAGCTTTCTGAAGAAAATAATTCCTGAAAAATTAGATTTGAGCAAATGGAAGCTAATGACTCATTGAGACATCAAGATACAATAAAGCTTGAAGCTGATTTTTTTGGGGGGGAGGGGACGATAAAATAGATTAGCCATTGGTTAATTTGATTTTAAAAAGAGAGGTAGAAAACCAAATTACTAGTATTAAAAATGAAAGGGGTGAATTCATTATTGATAAAGAGAAAACTAAGACAATTGGTAGGAACTATTTTGCCAAATTATATGCCAATAAATTAGACAATTTAATGAAATGGATGAATATATCTGCAAAAATATAAATACCCAGGTTAGCAGAAGAAAAAATGAAACACTTAACCCAATCTTAGAAAAAGAAATTGAACAACCCATCAATGAACTCCCTAAGAAAAAATCCTCTGGACCAGATGGATTCACAAGTGATTTCTACCAAACATTTAAAGAAAAATGAATTACATGAAATATTAAAAAAATAGGTGGAGTCCTACCAAATTGTTTTTACAACACAAATATGGTCTTGATACCTAAACCGGGAAGAGCCAACTATAGATTGGCTCAAAATTATAGGCCAATTTCCCTAATGATTATTGATGCAAACATTTTAAATAAAATTCTAGCAAAGAGATTATAGCAATATATCACAAGTATTATACACTATGACCAGGTAGAATTTATACAAGGAATACAGAGCTGGTTCAATGTTAGGAAAATTATTAGCATAATTGACCATATCAATAACAAAGTCAACAAAAATTGTATGATTATTTCACTTGGTGTAGAAGAAGCCATCGACAAAATATAGCAGCCATTCCTATTAAAAACACTAGAGAGCATAGGAATGAATGGAGTTTGCCTTAAAATGATAAGTAATCTTTATCTAAAACCATCAGTAAGCATTATCTGTAATGGGGACAATTTTGAAGCCTTCCCAGTATAATCAGGGGTCAATTAAGTATGCCCATTGTTACCTCTATCATTTAATATTGTACTAGAAATGTTAGCTTTAGGAGAAGATTCTGGGAAGATGTCAGAGTAGGTTAGAAAATTCCAAACTCTCAATATTTTTCCCCACAAAAGAGATGAAAAAGCACCTCAGGGAGAATATAGAGTGCTAAAAATAAATAAGAGTAGGGGTAGGACAGGGGTCCTCCTGGGACAATCTGAGATGATCTGAAGAAAAATCCAAGGACTAGCTTTGGTCCCTGAAAAGTATAAACACCTCCAGCCTAGTTCCTAAATCAATTTAAACAAGAAAGGACAAGCTCTGGGATTAGCTAAATTGGGAGATTGTCAGCCCCAGCCACAGTAAATTTTACCCCCAAGAGAATGAGAGGAGCTGGGCTTCTGAGTGAGGGAAGATTAAAGGAAACTCTCTGGACAAGGAACAGCAGACCCAGTTGTGCTGTGGAGACTCAGGGCAAGAAGGAATATAATACTCAGGCTCATTTTATTAAGCCTTAATCACTGAATGGGTGTTGTCCAATTTATATGGTTTACACATAAAGAGTGATACCATAAGCAAATTAAGAGAGCATGGAATAGTTTATCTGTCAGATTTATGGATAAGGGAAGAATTTAGGACCCAAGAAGATATGGAGAACATTGCAAAATGTAAAATCGACAATTTTGATTATATAAAAATAAAGTTTTTGCACAAACAAAACCAATGCAACCAAAATTATGAGAAAAACAGAAACTTGGGAAAAATTTTGCAATAATCATTTCTGATAAAGACTTAATTTCTCAAACATTTAGAAAACTGAGTCAAATCTATAAAAATGTAAGTCATTCCCCAATTGATAAATGTTCAAAGGATATGAACTGGCAGTTTTCAGACAAAGAAATCAAAGCAATCTATAGTCATATGAAAAAAATGCTATAAATCACTATTGATTAGAGAAATGCAAATTAAAATAACTCTGAGGAACCACCTCACATCTGTCAGATTGGCTAATATGACAAAAAAGGAAAATGTTGGATGTTGGAGGGTATGTGGGAAAAATGGGACACTAATGCATTTTTGGTAGTTGTGAACTGATCCAAACATTCTGGAGAACAATTTGGAATTATGCCTGGACTATAAATCTGTTCATACCCTTTGATCCAGCAATACCCCTGCTAGGTCTATATCCTAAAGGTATCCAAAACAAGGGGGAAAAATGGTTGAATAAGCTGTGGTATACAGTTGTTATGGAATATTATCATGCTATAAGAAATGACAAGCAGGATGGTTTTAGAAAATCCTGGAAAGACTTACATGAATTGATGCATAGTAAAGTGAACAGAACCAGGAGAACATTGTACACACTAACAGTAATATTGTTCAACGAAGGACTGTGAATGACTAGACTATTTTCCGCAATGCAATGATACAAGACATTCCCAAGGGACTAATGATGAAACACACTATCTGCCTCCAGAGAAAGAACTGATATTGTTTGTATACAGATTGAAGCATGCTATTTTTCACTTTATTTCTTTCTTTTGTTTCTTTTATTTGAGTCTTCTTATACAAAATGACTAATATGGAAATGTTTTGCATAACTGCACATGTGTAACTTATGTCTGATTGCTTACCATCTTAGGGAGGGGGAGTAGAGAGGGAGTGAGGGAGGGATAGAATTTAGAACTCAAAACTTTAAATAAAAATGTAAAAAAAAATACTTATCATGTGCCATGCATGCAGAGCTGGGGATATAAATGGAAGCAAAAACAAAGATAGCATTTGCTTTTGAGGAGAGTACATTTCAATGAGGGAGGACAACACATAAAAGAAAACTGAAAAGTGGGGGAGAAGATTGATCATATATGTGTATATATGTACACATATATGTGTGTATATATACACACATATACACATATACATACACACATACATATATGCAAAGTAAAGAAAGAATTCTGGAGATACTGCTTCTAGGGTGAAAAGGCTTCTGGATCTTTGTGGAGAAAGAAATGTAGTGGGGCCCAGAGAAGAATGAAGGAGTGAGGCTGATTCTGACCTTTTTAAAATATATTTCAACAAATACCACATGAAAATAGCTTTTTGTACATGATGATCATAAAAGGCAATGCAATATAGCGTAAGGAGTGAACTAGGAGGAAGAAGGTCTGAGTTTTTGCCAGGCTGTGCTGCTAACTCCTCTGTTTGGCTTTGGGTCAGTCCTATTGCCCCTGAATGCCTTCAGTCTCTTCATCAGTCAAACACGGATAATGATATCTGCATGACCTGTTTCACGAGAATATGAGAAAGATGTAATGAGATATAATACAGGTTATTCGAAGCATGTAAAGTACAATTACATATAAGTGATTATTATTGTTACTGAATCTTTTTGTTCCCTTCTTCTCTACAAAACCAGGTTGCCTTGGGTTTTTTTTTCTAGGACTTTTAAACACAGCTTTTATTTTACCTTTCATATTGGTTTATTTATTTATTGCAACATTTATAAGTCATGTTGAAGGAAACCTCTGAGTTCTGTAGCTTCTGCCCCAGTCAGGGAAGGAGGCTTAGGGAATTCTAATCTGAGCCATTCTGCTGACAGGCTGGGTGACCTTGGCCAAGTCACTTAACCTCAGCACACTGGTGTCCTCATTTGTAACAAAGCAGTGGGAATGAGACCTGGATTACCTCGCCAGGGTGTCTTGAGGAATAACTAATTAATGATTGTAAAGCACTTTGCAAATAGAATGTGCTGTACAAAATGCTTAATATTAATAATAAAATGCAAGCCTTCAGGCATATGTACAGAAATAATGACAGCAATTAAAATAACATGCTAACAAAACTCATTAACCCCCAAACCTCCTCCTGACTTTGCTTCATTATTTTAGCCTCAGTGCTTTTTTAAAACTCTTTAGATGGGTGCATGGGGAAGGAGTATAATGTAATATCTCATCTATCCTCCCTATCTCCTGGAAGAGTAGCACCTAACCTCCTAGGACCCACACATCCTTCAAGGCCCAACTCACACCCTGTATCTTCCATGAAGTCTCCCTTAATCACCCCTGTCCACTCTGAGCTTTGCCTTCTTAAAATTCCTGTATCTGTATCACTCACTTGGCAGGTATCACTTAATTATAGAATCATAGTGGAACTTAGGAAAAAATACAACCTCATCCTTATATACAGATGAGGAAATTAAGGCTGAGAGAGGTTAAATGATTCATCCAAGATAGTAACTGAGTAATTTATGGTTGAGCTGGGACTTGAAACCTATAGCTAACCATTGGCTTTCATATGCCTTAAGGGAAAATGCCTGTTGGGCCACGAGACTTAGAAGTATAGAGGATTGGGGCACAGGGAAAACAGATCCAACCTTTGTTATGTTCATTTATCATTTCTTCACGCACATGCATATGTATATGTATGTATATATGTGTATATATAATATCCATGATGTATATAATATATAATGAATATATAATATAAACAATATATACACGCATATTAATAATATAGGTGTTTGCATACACACTCAAACCCATATGTATATATACACACATACATGCATACACATGTATGCATGTGTTTATGTATGTGTCCTGTCTCCACAGTCGGAAGTAAATTCTGTTATCATAGATACTGTGTCTCCTTCATCTTTCTTGTATCCATGGTGCTTAGCATAGGCATGGGGGCCTAGTAAGACTGTTAAATGATTGATTCCAACAAAATACCTTAGGGGACTAGACTACATGCCTACTGTTTTTCATGTTTCCCTTATCTATTTCAATACAGATGTGAAGGCAGTATATGGAGGCAGATTCCAGAGATGTGTTAGTAGAATTTTAGCTATCCAGCAAGAAGATCTCTTGAGGCATGAGGGGCTAGGTGGAGAGGACATATGGGTCTTTGTATATGGCAACTGTTATTTATGTGACCTCATAACTTGTCATTCTGAAACTGGGAAGGAATAGAAACAGGGGACCCCAACAAATCAACACCATGCATTGAAGAAGTAGAGGGAAAGAATAAATTGATCCTCTTGCCCCTTGTAGGAGTTCAAGAAAAGTCAGGAACTGATATAGATGATCGTTAATAAAATATTCCAGTAGGAATGAAAAATAAGAAAATCACTATTAGTTGAAGTGAAAGAATCTCTTGGAAATGGACTAGAAGTCATTTATACCCTTAACAATTTTTTTTTCATTCTTTCCTCTAACATATAGATGGCAAAAGACCTATCTCTTTTTTCTTATTCTATCCCTCTCTGTCTCAATCTCCAATTCTTTGTGTTTTTTGTTTGTTTTCACTCTGTAAAGGCAGACCCACAACCTGGGACCCTGCCAACATTCATAGGTGTAAGCCAGAGGCTAACAGATAATAGGAGTGCCTCTCACATTGTAGGGGCTTGATACAGTCTTTGTTTGCTGGCTTTTAGCAGTGGAGCTCATATTGTAACCAGGGGAACCTCATGCCTTTGGTCCTTTATTTTTATGTGTCAAAAAATTCAAACTGAACTAAAAATCCTTTTCATAGTCTTTAACCTTCATAACCACTTGTTTTTTTTCTGCTACTGTAAAGATGCTCCTACTCTTATAATCAATCCCATATTTACAGAATCTACCTTCCTCAAGTCAGAGTCATAACAAATTTAGAAAAGGTTTATTTGCAAGGGAACAGTAAGGTTTTTTTAAAAAATTAATTATTTTTTTTTAGTTTTCAACATTGACTTCTGTAAGATTTTGAGTTTTAAATTTTCTCCCTCTCTCTTCCTTTACCCCTCCCCAAGATGGTATACAATCTGATATAGGTTCTAAATATACATTCATATTAAATATATTTTTCTCATTAGTCATGTTGTAAAGAAGAATTAGAACCAATGGGAGGAACCATGAGAGAGAAGAAATGAAACAAAACAACCAAAAAGGAGCAAACAGTATGCTTCCATCTGCATTTAGACTTCAAAGTTCTTTCTCTGGATATGGATAGCATTTTCCATCATGAGACTTTTAGAATTGTCATTGATCCTTGCCTTGCTGAGAAGAGCTAAGTCTATCAAAGTTAGTCATTGTACAATGTGACTGTTACTGTGTACAATGTTCCCCTGCTTCTGCTCACTTCAATCAGCATCAGTTCATGTAAGTCTTTCCAGTTTTTCTGAAGTCCTCCTGCTCATCATTTCTTATAGCACAGTAGTTATTCCATTATATTTATATACCACAACTTGTTCAGCCATTCCCAATTGATGGTCATCCTCTCACTTTCCAATTCTTTGGCACCACAAAAAGAACTGCTGTAGAATATTTTTGTATATGTGTGTCCTTTTCCCATTTTTATGAACTTTTTGGGCTACAGCCCTAGAAGTGGTATTGCTATATCAAAGAGTATGTTCAGATTTATAGCCCTTTGGGCATAGCTCCAAATTGCTCCAATTCCAGAATATTTGGATCAGTTCACTGTTCTACCAACAATGTATTAGTATTCCAATTTTTCCACATCTCCAACATTTAACATTTTTCAGTTTTGTCATGTTAGCCAGTCTGATATGTTTGATGTGGTACCTCAGAGTTGTTTTGATTTGCATTTCTCTAATCAATAGTTATTTAGAGCATTTTTTCATATGACTATAGATAGCTTTAATTTCTTCATTTGAAAACTACCTGTTCATATCCTTTGACCATTTATCAATTGGGGAATAACTTTTATTCTTATAAATTTGACTCAGGGGAACAGTAAGTTTTAAAAGTCTATGGTTGGAATAAAAAAAATCACATTACTAAAAAGTGATTGGCTGGTATTAGACCTTTCAATTTTTATCTCTATCTAGGGTAGTATTACTTGATATTTAGACATTTGACCAAAATATGGTCAGGACAGAGAACCTTGATCATAAAGGTTCAGATAGCCAAAACACTCCTGGGGAAATGTTTTCCCCTCCAGGACGTTCATCTTGGCCCTTGGCAAAACATGGTCTCTCAATTTTCTGTCTTCCTGCCTTTTCTCACGGTGGGTTTCTAATGATCACTATTGTCCCAGCAATATTAATACCTGACTAGATTCTGGTTCTTCCTACACCCCAGTAAGTGAGCAATATCACATAATAAAACCAAACATCTCATGTATAACATCAGATATCCATCATAAATTTCACCCTAAAGCTCACCAAGAAATTCCACTTATTTATATATCTCTGTGTTTTTCTTTTTGGGAGAAATATTTCTGCCTCTGTGTCTCCTCCCTACTCCTTTTCTCTCCTTTATGCCATGTTTTTACTGTCTCTTCCAATCTTTCATATGGCACCTTTTCTCTGTTTCTGCATATCAATTCCTCCATGAATTCCTTTATCTTTTTTTCAGTAACTCTATGCCCCTCTGTCCCTCTCATTTTCATATTTAATCCTTTCTGTATGCCTTTCTGTCAAAACCATCTCTGACTGTTGTCCAAAATGGAGGAGGTAATAATTGTAGTGAACTATGCCTTCGTTAGAGTACAGCTGGAATGCTGTGTTCATTTCTGGGTACCACATAGAAGGAAGGACATTGACAGTCCAAGTACATCCAGGGGACAACCACAGCGTTGAGATGATTAGACATTCTACCTTACAAGGATCATTGAAAGAAATTCATGAAGCTTTAGCTTGGAAAAATAGGCTTAGTAGGAATATGACAGTTGTTTTCAAATATTTGAAAGGTTCTCATGTGAAAAGATATATTTTATTCATTCTGCTCATCAAGAGAGCAAGGGTGGAAGTTACATAGAGTCGTATGTTGGGCAAAAGTAAGAGAAACAACTTTCAATCAATTAGAGCATTCCAAGAGTGGATGAATTGCCTTTGGTGTTCATGGGAACTTTCTCCCTAAATTTCTTGGGGTTCCATCAGGGATGATGTAGAGGGCATTATTGATCATGGATTGTTCAGACTAGAGGACCTCTAGAGTCCCTTTCAATTCTGAGATTCCATGAAAAAAAGATTCAACTCAAACACTCAAATGTCTTCATGTCCCCATTGATTTGGGTGGCAGAAGGATTTCCATGGTCCTTTCAACAGTGCTGATTGCAGCCCATCTATGCTTGCCTATTCTGCATAGCTCTTGTGTATATTCTCCCTTAAGCTCCCTACAGGCCTGATTAGTCACGTAATACCCACCTTTCAATGTTCTGGGGAACATCTTCGCTTTCTCCTGGTATCATAAAGATATCAGCAGAGTACCCTGGCTTCAAAGACAATAATTTTCACATTGAAGTTAGTGTGACAGCATTACATGTTATGAAAATTATTTTAATTGATGTTATTTATTAAACATCCATTTCTGATTGCATGAAGCCTCTTGTAAATTAAAACTGATTTTGCAATTAAAAAACAAAACAAAGCAAAACAAGCAGCATGTTACTACAGAAGTTTATGTTCCTCTCCAAGGACCTGATGTACAACTTTTTATAGAGAAGACCACAAATACCACAATTAGTTCACTGTAAATGATATATACTTGCCTGTGTACTATAAAACACTTTCTAAAGTATACAGAAATCAATTAGATAGGACAGTGTAGTAACCAATCATAGTGCATTTTCTTTAAGTGATTTCCAGGAGAGAGTTTTACAGGATGGGGGAGGGAAGTTAGGTAATTTTAGAACAATAACCAGAGGACCTTAAGGAGATCACCAGTCATTTAACCATTGCTGAGCACCTACTATGTCCCAGGTGCTATGTTAAGTGCTGGGGATACAAAGAAAGACAAAAACAGCTCCAGATCTTAGGAACCCACATTCTAGTGGGGAGACATCCTGCAAACAACTATGTAGAAGCAAGCTGTAACACAGAGAATTAGTTAGAAGTGATGACCATAGGGAAAGCACTAGAATTAAGAGACATCTGGAACCGCTTCCTGTAGAAGGTGGAATTTTAGTCAGGACTTGAATAAAGGCAAGGAAACCAGGAGGCAGAGATGAAAAAGGAGAGAATGCCAGACATAGGAGACCACTGGTAAAAATGCACAGTCAGGAAAGGTTTTATGCATGGAAAAGCAAGAAGGTCAGTGTCACTGGATTGCCACTGGAGGGCCAATGAGGGGCATATTAAGTGCAAGAAGACTGGAAGGGTAGGTGGGGGACAGATTATGTAGGACTTGGAACACCAAACAGAGAATTTTTATATTTGATCCCAGAGGCAATAGGGAGCCATTGAGTTTATTGTGTAGGGTAGTGAAATGGTTGGAACTGTACTTTAAAAAGATAAATTTGATAACTGAATGGAAGGTGTACTGTAGTAGAGAGAGGCAAACCACCAGACTACTGCAATAATCTAGGCCTAAGATGATGTGATGTGATGGAGGCTGGGACCATGATGGTAGTGGTAGTATCTAAGGAGAGAAGTAGGCATATTCTAGAAGTATTATGAAGATTAAAATGGGCAGGACTTGATAAGGTATTGACTATGAGGGGTAAGAGAATGAGGAGCTGAGAATATCATATTGGTTGCAAGATTGGTTGAGTGAGAAGCTGATGATACCCTCAACAGAAATAAAGAATGTAGGAAGAGGGCAGGGTTGTGGGAATAAACAATGAGCTTAGTTTTGGATACATTGAATTTGAGAAGTCTATGGGATATCTAGTTTGAGATGACCAATATGCAGTTTGTGATACTAGACTAGAGGTAAGCAGAGAGGTTAGGGCTGGATAAGTAAATTTGAGAATCATAAGAATAGAGATGATGATTGAATTTCTTGGAGCTGATGAGATCAGCTAGCCAAATAGTAGAGAAGAAGAAAAGAGGGACCAGGACAGAGCGTCAGGGGACACTTGTAGTTAGTAGGCATGGCCTGGATCTAGGATTTAGTATTATAAGATACTCTAGTGGTCATATGATCATTTAATATATAAGGAAATTAAGGCCCATTGAGATGAAGTGACTTAAGGTCATGCATGTCATAGGTAGCAAAGCAGAAACTAAAACTCAATAGTAATGTCCTCTCTACTATACCATACTACTTATGAGAGAAATGGTTTCCTTCTTTCCTGCTGTAGGTTACAATAACATGAGTATCTTTATCAGCATGCTCTAAGTGTATCACTGCATCATAGAATTTCATGTATTGAAATAGGATAGAGCATAGATGTAAGAGGAATGGAGACAAAATCAATAGGACTTAGCAACTGATTGAGTATGGTGGATACAAAAAGAGGTAGGAATAAAGGATGACTTCAAAGTTGTGAGTCTGGATGATGGAAAGGATAGTTTAATTAGCAACAGACACAGGAAAATTCAGAGGATGAATGGGTGTGGTGGGAAAGGTGAGAAAATTCTATGAGTTTGAGATGCCTATGAAACATCCATGTGGAGATGGCCATTTTTATGTATATATGAGTATTATTATTGTCCCATACTAGATTGTAAGTTACGTGATAGCACCTGATATGATATGTTGCACACAGTAGGTATTTAATGAATTTGGGGGGATTAATTGATTTTATAAAGAAGTAATGCAGTATGAACTGGACAAAGAAGTAGCAAACTGCTCCAGTATTTTTGCCAACAGAACCCCACATGGGGTCAAAAAGTTGAGCATGACTGAAACAATTGAACAATAAACAAAAAAGCTTAAGAGAAATTAAATGATTTTCCCAAGGATTGTAAGAAAATCGTAACATTTGGAAATAAAAGAGATTAAAGGGGTCTTCTTGTCCAATCTTCTTTTTTCACATAAGTAGTTTAAAGGCAAAGGTAAGAACTCAAACCCAAATCTCTCTCTTTTTTTAAAGTTGTTCTTATTTCCTTATTTTTAAATTAATTAATAATTTTTTAGTTTTCAACATTCATTTCCTCAAGATTTTGAGTTACAATTTTTCTCCCCATCTTTCCCCTACCCCTGCCCAAAATAGCAGGCCTACTGAACACCCCTTCCCCCAATCTGCTCTCTCTTATATCCTACCCCATCACCCATCACCCCCTAACTTTCTAGTAGGGCAAGATGGATTTCTATAACTCAGTGCCTGTATATCTTATTTCCCAGTTGTATGTAAAAAACAATTTTTTTTTAAACATTTGTTTTTAAAACTTTTGAGTTCCAGATTTTTCCCTTCTTCCCTCCTCACCTGCCCCTACTGGGAAGATAAACAATTCAACATAGGTTGTACATGTGTAGTTACCAAAATCGTTTCCATAGTAGTTATATTGTGAAAGACTAACTATATTTTCCTCCATCCTATCCTGCCCCCACTTACTCTATTTTGTCCTTTGACCCTATCCCTTTTCAAAAATGTTTGCTTCTAAATACCGTCTACCCCAATCTGCCCTCCCTTCTATCCTCCCCCCTCTTATCCCCTACCCCCTATTTTCCTGTAGGGTAAGATACTTAACTGAGTGTGTATGTTATTCCCTCCTTAAGCCAAATTCAGTGAGAATAAGGTTGTCCTATTCCCTTTCACCTTCCTGCTCTTCCCCTCCCTTGTGTTTTCTCTTGCCGCCTCTTTTATATGAGATAATTTACCCTGATCTATCTCTCCCTTTCTCCTTCTCCCAATAAATTCCTCTCTCACCTCTTAATTTTATTTTTTAAATACCCCCCTTCATATTCTACTCATCCTGTGCCCTTTGTTTATGTATACATGAACATACATGTGCCCACACTCACATATATATATTTATATACACATACACACTCTTATACAAGCATATACATATATATTCCCTTCAACTATCCTCACGCTGAGAAAAGTCTTATGAGGTACCATTATCGTTTTTCCATGTAGGAGAATAAATAGTTCTACTTTAATAAGTTCCTTATGATTTCTTTTTCGTGTTTACCTTCTCATGCTTCTCTTGCTTCTTGTATTTGAAAGTCAGATTTTCTGTTCAGCTCTGGTTTTTTTCATCAAGAATGCTTAAAAAGCCTTTATTTCATTGAACTACCATATTTTCCCCTGTAGCATTATAAAGTTTTGCTTGGTAGGTGATTCTTGGTTTTAATCCTAGGTCCTTTGACCTCTGGAATATCATATTCCAAGCCTTTGATCCCTTAATGTAGAAGCTGCTAAGTCTTGTTTTATCCTAATTGTGTTTCCACAGTACTGAAATTGTTTCTTTCTGAATCCTTCAGTATTTTCTCCTTGACCTGAGAACTCTGGAATTTTGCTATAATTTTCCTAGGAGTTTTCTTTTTGGGATCTTTTTCAAGAGGTGAGTCACAAATTCTTTCAATTACTATTTTGTCCTCTGGTTCTAGAATATCAGGGAAATTTTGCTTGATAATTTCTGTTTTCCAATGAGATATGTCACATTGCCTTCTATTTTTTTTCATTTGTTTGGATCTGTTTTACAGTATCTTGATTTTTCAAGAGGTCATTAGCTTCCAATTGCTCCAATCTAATTTTGAAGGAGTTATTCTCTTCAGTGAGTTTTTGAAATTCCTTTTACATCTGGCAAATTTGGCTTTTTAAAGCATTCTTCTCCTCATTGACTTTTTGGGCCTCTTTTGCCGTTTGAGTTAGTCTATTTTGTAAAGAGTTATTTTTGAGTCTCCTTTAGCAGGCTGTTGACTCTCTTTTCATGATTTTCTTGCATCATCCTCATTTCTCCTCCCAATTTTTCTTCCACTTCTCTTACTTGATTTTCAAAATCCTTCTTGAGCTCCTCCATGGCCTGAAACCAATTCATCTTCATCTTGGAGG
Source organism: Petaurus breviceps papuanus (assembly GCF_028583685.1). Classification (NCBI taxonomy): domain Eukaryota; kingdom Metazoa; phylum Chordata; class Mammalia; order Diprotodontia; family Petauridae; genus Petaurus; species Petaurus breviceps. Next base: position 12,839,417 of record NW_027185712.1, on the reverse strand, counting down.
CTTTTGATGCAGGAGTTCTGACTTTGTTGTCTTCCTCCCACTCCATGCCTTGATATTTTTTGTCCCCAAAAAAGGATTCTATGGTCTCTGTACTTTTGTTGCTTGCTCATATTGCCAGCCAATTACTTGACTTTTGAGCTCTTTTTCCCAGTAGAACTCTGTTTTCTAAATGGGGTTCCAAATTGCTGGGGTTTTTGCAGCTGCTGGAGCTATTAGGATGGTGCCTCCTTTACAGCCCCACAAGCTCTGGGTCACTGGCCACACACCCCAGGACAAACACCCAAGAACATGATCCAGATCCAAGCAGGTTTAAAACAAGAGTGATTACCCTCTTAATGGTTGCTTTGTCCCCCTACAATCTGTAGGCAAGGAGCTGCTGAAGCAGCCATGTGGTCCTGTGCCTGCACTCTTCCCGCCCCACCCCCCCTTCCAACAGAGTTCCACACTGACTTTTTACTTTGTCTTTGGTGTTTATGTGTTGAGAAGTCTGGAAAATGCCACAGCTGCTGGCGATTCACTCTCCTGAAGTCTGCTCTGGCTGGTCTGGGCACTGGTGGGGCTGCCCTGGGGCTGGAAATGTGCGGCTCCGGCTCCCGGACTGCGCTGGGCTCCATTCCTAGCCTGGTTCCTGTCGGTGTGCTGTGCTTCCTTCAGTGGGAGCTTTGTTTCTCTCTGTCACTTTGTAGATTCTGTAGCTCTAAAGTTTATTTAGAGTCATTTTTTTTTACTTGTATTGGAAGTGCTTGGAGCAGTAGCTCACACCAAGTTTGTGCTCTGCCATGTTGGCTCACTCCTAACCCAAATCTCTTAATTTCCAATTCACTGCTCTTTTGATCTGCCATGTTGATTGACTGAAAGTGGTCCAGTCTTAGGACAGATTAAATACAAATTAATTCCTCCTTGTGGTACTTCTGCATAGGAAAAAAATAGTAGTTGCTTCTTATTTGTTGAATGAATAAATGAAGTTGGGATTTGAGTGTTACTTCCTTTTTTGTTTATATTTGCATATGGACTGTGGAGATAAAGGTAATTGTGGATGTGGGGCTGAAATATATGGGAGGTCTAGAGAAGGCTTCTGACTAAAATCCAAATTTTACAGCCAGGTCAAAAAGTGTTATGGATATTCTCTTGGGGAGGGAGGGTAGATTTCTTTTGAGGGCCCAGAGATGGTGAAGTAACTCTTGATTTGAAAAAATATCTATATTTAATAAAGCAGCCAGTGGTCCTCATGAGAAGACAGAGAGGAAACTTGTTCCTGGTGCCACCACATTCCTTTTTGATCCCATGCCATAGAAAATACTCCCACAGAAACTCTGTTATCAAAAAGTGTTAGCCTGCCAGACAAGTCCACGTGACACTATTTATAAAACAGCTACTACATTATGATTTAAATAGATTTCTGCAGATTGGTCTTGGAATCTACCCTCCTTTTGTGACAGTTTTCCATTGGGAAAACATTTTCTGAGTACCAAACAACTGACTTATGAACAACTTTGGGACACCAAGTTGTAGGGTACTTATATTCCCTTCACAAAAATATTCATTGCAAAAAAACAAAGCATAGAGAGATCTTTTTGAATGGTAACTTCCTTTCACACATTTAAACTGTGATTTTATACTTTTACAGGTATCTTTTCAGAAACACATCTATTGCGTGAAACTAGGATTACTTGAATATAGCACATTACAAATTAATAAACACATAATGAATGTTTGCTGATTGAAAGAGTTCAAAGTAACTTTGTTGGGAGAGAAGGTAGGAATAAAGAAAAGCCCTGCACAGAATCCTTCCCTCATTGTTGTGAGGGACTATCAAGCTCACCTCCTGATGTTGAGATGAAGGATTATCTTTCTGAATGCCAACAAAATAAGATTCACTATAACTCTCTTATAGCCTCCGGTGGCTTTGCCACCCAAATCTCAAGTGACTCTTTTCATGGAATTGGATGATCAGTTTAATCCAAAAGTGGCCAAATTTCTTGTTAGATTGAATGAGTAAATGTGAAACAATATTCCTAAACAGGAAATGGATCAATTGGCAATTAGGTAGGCACAACCCTCTGTGTTCAGGCAGGTGGATTTAATTTCCTTAGACAGATATTTCTTAAGTGCCCACTGTGCTGTGCTGGGTACTGAGTTTAGGTAAGACACACTCACAGAATAGAACCCAAACATAAGTTACTATAAAATTCAATAATACATATATTATATTGGTACCAGGTAGTAGTATATAAGATTAATAGGGTGGGGGGGTGATTATGGGCTGTGACAGAAGAGGTGGCATTTCATTTGGGTTTGAAAGGATAAATAGAAATTCAACAAGTGAAGATGGAGATGGAAGTATAGATCCATGAGGAGGAAAGAGTAAGGGATGTTGGGTGGAATAGAGCATAGTCTAGTTTGGCTAGGGAATAATATCTATGATGGAAATTTATGTGGGATAAAGATGGAAAGATAGGGTGTCACCTGATTTGGGGGGCCCTGAATGCCAAGCAAAGGAGTTAAAAACTTTATTTCCTAGGCAGTAGGGAACCAATGAAGATTTCTGAGCAGAGTAGTAGTATGGATAAATCTGTGAATAAGTACATTTAGTCTGATAAGATCATGAAGGGTGATTTTGAGAAGAAAGAGAATAAAGCTATGAAGTTCTGTTAAAAAAAAAAAACATTTCAATAATTCAGGTGGGTGGTCATGAAGGCCTGTATTAGAGCAGTGGCAGTGGGAATAGAGTGGTGGGTTTGGAGTAGGATGTAAAAGAGATATTAGAGGTAGAATTGACAGGACTTGGCAATTGATTGGATATAAAAGGAAAGAGAGAGGGAAGAGTCAATATTGCCTCCATATTTTTGACTATAGGAGACTATGGGTGAATAACGGAGTCACTGATTAAAATATCAAAGTCATATATAAGATTGGTAAGAGTAATAAACAACTCTTTTTTGAATGTGTCAAATTTAAGGTGCCAATGGAGCATCCAGGTAGAGATGTCCTATCACTCTATGTGATAAGAAAATGTCCTCATAGTTCCATTATCTATCAACAAATGGAGTAAATGAATGTATCTGTTAAGATATGAGTACCATTAAAAGGTTCTATCCCTGACTCGCTCCTCTGCTGGTTTGTAAAGGTGCTTGAAATTCTTCCCATCAAGTCCTTCTTTTAGCTTATTATCTTTTACTATTATTTATTATCTTTTAGGTTAACGTATTATTATAATGTATTTAGGTTAACGTATTATTTTGTACTATAGAGGCATACCTCAGAGACATTGTGGGTTTGGTTCCAGACCACCACAATAAAGCAAATATCACAATAAAGAGAGGCATATGATTTTTTTTTGTTTCCTAGTCCATATAAAAGTTATGTTTACACTATACTGTAGTCTATTAAGTGTGTAATAGAATTAGGTCTAAAAGGTAATACCTTACTTTAAAAATACCTCATTGCTAAAAAATGCTAACCATCATCTGAGCCTTCAGTGAATACTAATCCTTTTTGTTGGTAGAGGGCCTAACCTCAATATTGATGGCTACTGACTGATCAGGATGGTGGTTGCTGAAGGTTGGGGTGGCTGTGGCAAATTCTTAATATAAAGACAGCAATGAAATTTGCCTCATCGATTGATTTTTCTTTTACTTGAACATTTAGAGGCCATTGTAGGGTTATTAATTGGCCTAATGCCAATACTGTTTGAGTCTCAGGGAATAAGGAGGCCCAAGGAGAGGTAGAGAGATGGGAACAGCCTGCCTGTTGGTGGTGCAGAACAAGCACGATGTTTATCAATTAAGTTTGCCATCTTATATGGGTGCAGTTTATGTAGCCCCCAAACAATTAAAATAGTAACATCACAGATAACTGACCACAGACACTATAACAGATATAATCATAATGAAAACCTTTGAATTTTGGGGAGAATTATTAAAATGTGACACAGAGATACAATGTGAGCATATACTATCAGGAAAATGGCACCTATAGAATTGTTCAATGTAAGATTGTCACAAAAATTTATTTTGTAAAGATATATAATACTGCAAAGCACAGTAAATCAAAATGCAATACAGTGAGGTGTACCTGTATAAGGTTACCATTAAAATATATAGATCTTAGAAAGGGTAAGATAAGAGCACATTTGTAGCCATTGATGCATCGGAGCTAATTAGTGTATTTATATTGGCTGACTGTCACCTGGCAGAGAGGAGAAATCTGAAAAGAAGGTAAAATTTGATGGAGAGGAGGAAAATGTCAGGAGTTCTGTCCAGAGCACCACAGAAGGGGCTTTGTCCAGGGCACCAGAGAGAAGGACTCAGGGACCAAAATGGAGACGCCTTTTAGAAAGTACTTTTTGTCACTGGTGCCAAAGAGAGGGGACAGGAAGTTTTCACAGAGGTGGAATGATATAGGTCTAATGACAGAGCTAAGTTTTCCAATCCTTCCAGTTTTGTCTCAGGCCAGTTCTGCCCCATGTGGAAAACCATAGTCGCTGTTTCCTCAGGAAATGCAACTATAAGGAAATGCAACTATAAGTCTTTTCCTTCCTCCCATTGCTTCTTTCCTTTATGGTAAACCTAAGGAGCTTGCCTGGCCATCTGTGTGCTGTGTTTCCATCCAGATGCTTTCATCAGACATTACAAGTTCTGTCATAGAAAGACTACAAGGACTCCTGGAATCTATCAAAGGGAAGCTAAATACCAGAGTACCAAAGCGAAAATGCTTTTTCTGACCCTGGGAGCCATGGCAGGAGTGGGAGGGGAGGACTGTGTGTGTTCTCCTTTCATGGGCTACTGCTGGCAGGTGAGGATGATTTGGTCTAGGAACCTGAGGTGGGGAGGGGAATGTTGATTGGGAGGGGTGAGGAGGGGAGATGGGATGCATTTGTAATTTAAAATTACAACCCCACAAATGCAAAACAGGAAGGGAACAGCATTTTAAAGAGGCAGGCAGATAGCATCAGCTCATTAGTGGTTCCATTACAGCCTACATTGGTTTGCTTTCTCTCCTAGCACACACACACACACACACACACACACACAAAGTGATATATGTGCATTGGGTATGGAGGAAGTAAATTAAATAAACATAGCTCAAGTTATTTTAGGGAAGTCTGAGCATTAACTCTTAGTCGCGAAAATAGTGGAGAGGATTATTAAAAGTTTCATTTTTTGAAATTAGACACTACTCTTCAAATATATTTAGGTATCATCAAAAACCAAAGGATTGTTAGATGGGGGGGGGTTAAAGAGGAGAGCTAAAATGAAGAGGAAGTGGTCTTCCCTGGTAGAAAGTCTACACCTGACATACAGAAGGAAGCTGCTGACGCTGTGTGGCTGTCAAAGGGCTGAGAACTCTGTTTCCACTTGGAAATGATTAAGGTCTTATTGCTCCCATCTCTGATATGAAAGAGTTGAAATGCATCAAGCCAATAATACTAAGATTGAATGACAACTCTATACACGTGTTTAGCTAAGTTCATTGGGAAAGAGAAGGGAGTGCTGAATCCAAGGAAAGCTGTCCCATGAGCATTGGCTCCCTTGATTAAATTTGATAGCTCTTAATGGGAAACTGAACTGGCAATGAGATTAAGAGAATAGGATCAAACTCAGCTTTAGTTTTGAAGATCCTCCAGAATTAATCTTGATCAGCCTATGCAGTTGCATAAGTAGAAGTTATTGTTCCTGGGGCAATGTCCAGAAAAGGAGTGCTCCTATGATGGAAACAGACTAGGGCATGGTGCTTGGAGTCAGCTTCCTATGTGGAAGAGTGAGATATCTACCTATGTGATTTGAGGAGTGCTAGGCAAAGACTTGCTCACTCCCAAATATTTCACATACTACCCCTGAAGGTCTAAAAATTAAAACTTTGTTTTATTTGGGTTAACAGTAAGGACAGAGTTTCTGGAGTAATGTTTATCCTTCATAGTCTGAGAGAACCAATGACATCATGATATTGGGGTCAAGGTACAGTGTATTTGACTGTGGATGCTCAGTCCAATCAATATAAGCTTGGAAGGTTCTAGGACAGGTTGGACACAAATAGTACATTTGAACATTTGGGATAGAGATGTCTCTGGATTTATGCCTTTCACTTTATCTTTGTACTACTGTGATTCTGCTTTGCTCATAGAACACAGTGCCTTCTTTGAGGTGGGCAGTCCATGCTGGACTGTCCTATGCCTGTGTCTCCCATGTCTCATAATCAACACTATAGTTCTTCAGAAAGGCCGTGAGAGCATCCTTGTACTGCTTCTTCTGACCGCCATGTGAGCACTTGTCTTGTTTGAGTTCTATGCAAAATAGTCTTTTAGGAAAACATAAGTTTGGCATTTAAATATGGCAAGCTCTTTGGAGTTGTACTCTCTGCATTAGAGTTTGGATGCTTGACAGTTTAGCTCAAGAGAGGACCTCAATTTCTGGTGCCTTATCTTGATAGGTAATCTTTAGAATCTTCCTAGCACAATTCAAATGGAAGCAATTTAACTATCTGGTGCCAACGGAAAGTCCGTGTTTCATAGGCATACAACAATGAAGTCAGCACAACGGCTTTACAGACCTTCAGTTTGGTATACAGCCTAATACCTCTTTTCTCCCACACTTTCTTTCAGAACCTCCCAAATATGACCTAACTCTGGCATCAATCTATGTGGACATTTCTGGAATGTGGGAATGTGCCAAGGTATGTGAACTTGTTCACAGCATTAAAAATTTATCCATTTGTTATAACCAATTATTCCATATATGGATGGTGTAATTCTGGCTGGTGGAGAATCTCTGCTTTCTGGGTGTTCATTATCAGTCCAAAATTAGCATAAGCACAAGAGAATCAATCCAAACTCTCAGTCTCAGAGGCTGCATTGAGTGCACAGTCATCTGAGAAGAAAAAGTCCAGCATCAACTCTCCCTCCATTTTAGTCTTGGCTTATAACCATTTCAAGTTAAATTATGATCTGTGCAGTATTGGACCTTGATTTTTTTTTATCCTTGTTGAAGGTATCTGAGAGAGGGGGTGTGTGTGGGTTTCTGTTATATGTTTATGTGTATATGTGTGACAGAAATAGCTGGAAAACAGAAATAGAGATAATTATTTTACAAGGCAAATAATCAGCAGATAAGCTTAGGGTTATGAATAAATATAATCTTCTCAGCTGGAGGTTAACTGAGAGCCAGTTCAAATGGAAAAAAGTTTGGTAGAAAGGTGAAAGAGTTAAAGGGCCAGGAAGAAGGATGAAAGGCGTCTATATTGTGAGCTGGATGGGACCTCAGAGGCCATCTGCCTTGATTAATCAGGGAAAGGAGTCCTAAAATAAAGGAAGCAAAAAAAAGAGAGAAAGCATTTTTTGTTTGTTTGTTTGTTTTTCCATCTGTGCAGTTTTATCAGGGTCTTGCCTTGGTGGACACCCATAGGGTCAGAGAAGGAAAACTATTTCTGCTTTCTGGCTTGAATCTTCTAGTTGTCCTGGCACCTTATCTACAATGAATCCTATGCTGTGAACACTTGTCCCATACTTGATGGGAAAAAAAATCTCTTCCTGAGCACTCCTCAGCAAATCTCATTCAATATCATTTCCTATGGAATGGAGAAGGGTAAAGGCCCTTGCAGCAGGCAGAGCGTACATGTGGTGCTCATTCTACAGAGAACAAAGATGGTCCAGGAGGAATAGTGACAGCCACGCCATTTGCATTTCATATGTAAATTCAAGATACATATTGATTCACATGTATAATTTAGTAACCACAAAAAAGAGAGCTAAGTAAACACGTACATCTACCGCAAGCTAAACACAGTGCTTGCCTTAGTGTTTGTAAATGGCACTACGTTTTAGCAAGTCTCATGATGCAAATGTGCACAAACCTGAAACTGTTGCTAATTTAAATAACACCTTTCTCTGGGAAAACCAAGACCAGTGTGGCTGCTTGCATCTCTCTTGCTCATTTTAAGTGCTGGAAGTGAAGCTTATGAAGTCTCAGGATAGCTTGTCTTTCCATACTGCTATTCCTCTTCAGGAAACTGTCTTGCTCTCCTCCCTAAAGCACACTCCTACTTCTGTCACTCTGTTGCTAGACTTGCAAACAATCAGAAAGCATTTATTATGTGCCTACTGTGTATTAGACACTGTGTTAGATTCTGGAATGGTCCCCCATTGTCCGACCTCCATGCCCCAACATTTAAAGCTCTCTAGAGCTCAACCTCACCCTAATTAGCCAAATGTATCTGACTTTCTTCCTTAAAATGAACCCTTCATCCTCTCACATGTGACATGACTGTAACAGCCTTTATGTTTTTGCTTGTAAAATCCATCTGTTCCCTAGAATACATCCTTCCTTCCTTCCTTCCTCCCTCCCTCCCTCCTTCCTTCCTTCCTTCCTTCCTTCCTTCCTTCCTTCCTTCCTTCCTCTCTCTCTGTCTCTCTTTCTCTCCCTGTTGTCTTTATTAAAGGAAAAATTCAAATGTTGGGGCAAAAGAAGTATAACAGGAATTCTGAAAGACCATTAAACTAGGATCCCCTTTGTTGGCACATTCTCCCAAATATTCATGGGCAAAGACCCTGGTAATTGCACCATAGTATTATCCAGTATTTAATCAATGCATTCAGCATATTTATATCTTTAAGTGATCCACTAGATAAGGGAGCATCTTGGATTAAAAAAAATTATTTTATTCTCAACTTAAGAAATAAAACAAGCATTATAGAATAGAAAAAAGATGATTGTATGTGAAACTGCAAATCCATTATGTACAACTTGATATTCCTTTTACATATATAATAAAATTATCGTACAACTTTCTTCCCCCCTCCCCCCAGTGCCATATGATGAAAATGATGCAAATGGCAGAATCACAGAGTCGAAGGGAACTTCAGAACTTCAGAAACATAGATGGTACAGTGGATAGAGTGCTGAATCTGGAGTCACAAAGATCTGAGTTCAAATCCAGCCTCAGACACTTAATAGTTGGGTAACACTGGACAAATCACTTAGCTTCTGCCTCAGTTTCCTCATCTGTAAAATGAGAATACTACTAGCTTTATGTCCCAAGTTCATGAGGATAAGATGAAATATTTGTAAAGTATATTGCAAACCTTAAAACCTTAAAATTTGGGGCAGCTAGGTGGCGCAGTGATTAGAGCACTGGCCCTAGAGTCAGGAGGACCTGTGTTCAAATCTGGCTTCAGATACTTAACACAAAAACTAGCTATGTGACCTTGGGCAAGTCACTTAATCCTGGTTGCCCTCCAAAAAAGCAAAAAAAAAAATAATAAAGACACTATAACATTATTTTGATAATATATGAGTAACCTTGAGTCTTTTAATGTGAGTCTCTATTCCCTTCTCTACAAAAGGGATGAGTCTAGAAGAACTATAAGGTTCCTTCCAACTTTCACTCTGTGGTCCTATGTGATCTAGCCCAATGTATCACTGAACTTTGCCAACATTATTAATTAGCATGCTCTTGAAGATCTCAAGTGAAGTCTACTTCCAGGTAGGTAATTCCACGTCTGATGGATAGATAGTTAAACCTTACATTGCACTGACATCTTCATTTCCCCAATTTGCTTCTATTGCCCACCTGCTTGACTCAAGTCTTGCTTCATTCTAATCTATCCTCCACTTAGGTTCCAAGGTGATTTTTCTGAAGGATGGGTTTGACCATGTCACTTCCAAGCCTTTTTAGTATTTTTACACTCTAGTCTTCTCCACATGCTTCACATTGCAGCAATATGGCTGATTTGAAGTTGCTAGAAAATTCCAGCCCCTATCTCTTTATACTGTCTCCCATACAGAAAGCTAATATTTTCCCTTCTTAGATTGACTTCTGTTTATGTATATGCATGTATGCAGGCATGTATGCATGTATGTGTTATGTATGTATGTATAGGTGTGTATGTGTAATATCTTTGTACATTGTGCATGGGTGCATGTGTATGTGTATGTGCTCTTAGGTAGATTTTATACATACTAGAAATGTACCATCTGCCTAGTTAATTATATGTTGGGATAGCTTCTCCTTCTGCATTCCTATAGCACCTTAGTACCTATTAGGTATTAAGTAAATGTTGATTACGATTGGAGTCAATTAAATGAATTGTTATTATTATTTAATTCACTACATCTTTATGGAAAAGGTGGGGTGGGGAAAGGGTCTATATCAGTCAATATCAGATCCTGCTGTATGCTGGGTTGAAAGATGAAGAATTTTAAAAGATAGTCCTGACTCTACAAGAGTTAATGAATATCCATTTCCCAACAACTGAATTACAGAGCAGCCTGTAGCCTCTCAATCCTTATGCCCCCACTACTGTCTACTTTAATTCAAAGAGAAGTCTCCTTTATAATTAGCATCATTTGCATACATCAATTAATGCACTAAAGTCCTTAAAAACAGTTGGTTCTCTTAAGTAGGTTAAACAAGTTCCTGAAATACATTATACTATCAGTTTACTTAGAAGAGCCTGTCTTCATCAGTATTACTTCAGTCTACTCTGGGCTGAATTTTCTTGAATTCCAAATGAGGGGAGCACAAACCAAAGAAACATTTCTGGATTCTCTGTTATTCTGGTGCTGATTGTCTGGATCAGTTTTTCTGGAAGTGAGGGTCCCTAAGATGCTTTTGGGGGTCTCAAAGGTAAAAAACATTTTCATAATAATAGTGAGATATTATAATTTCTAATATGATAAGTATCAGTAGATATAACCCACATAACCAAAATCTCTTTGGGGAATGGTTCCTTAATTTTAAAAGTCATATAGGAATCCTGAGATAAGAAAAATTTGAGACTTGCCAGGGATTTTGAACTGTCCTTAATTCTTGCCCTTTAATTTCATCATTTCTCAACAACCTATTGCTAAAGACTCCTTAAAGTCAGAGACTATTTCATTTTTTTTCCTTTGTACCCTTAGTTCCTGGCATGGTCCTGGGTATATTTGTTGTTTTCTTCTGAAGCGTTTAGCCCAAGATGGTGGAGAAACGGCAATGACTCAACTGAGCTCTCCCCAAAATTCCTTTGGACAGCTTTAGATAATGCCATAAAACAATTCCTAGAACAGCAGAACCCATAAAAGGATGGGATAAAGTTATATTCCATCCAAAGACAACTTAGAAGGTCAGTAGAAAGGGTCTGCTGTACCTGGGTGGGAGTGGAGGAGAGTCCAGTTCAGGCCACACTAGCACAGACCCAGTCCCAATCAAACCAGGAGCAGGCCTTGGGAGTTATTGAATCGTGAGTGGCAGCAGCTGCTTTCAGAGCTCTCAGCCCACAGAAGGTAAGGGGGTTGAGCAACTGGTCAGAAGGGGATTACAGGAGTCTCTTTGCTAGCATTGAGTCAGAACTCTGTTGTTTTGCCCATACTTGAATCTGGGTCATAGTCCTGGGTGGCAGTCCAAGGTCAAGGAGTAGTATTAGCACAATAGAGCTTTCATCCACAATGGAGAGGGGACCCTCTTCAGGGAAGAAAAGAGTGCTTGTGTTCATTTACAAACCAGAGCACAGGCCAGGAGAGTAGTAAACATACCTCTCCTTATATAATACCACCTCAGAAGAACTAAAAACTTACACATACTAGAAGTATCTCTGAAAATAGCTGCACAAAACCCTTGAAGCTTGGGACAGTGGGTCTTTTACCCTGGAAGCAGAGCCTACTTTAACAAAGAATTAAAAGTCAAGAGATAGACTGGGAAAATGAGCAAACAACAGAAAAAAAATTCTGACCATAGAAAGTTACTGTGGTGTTATTGGGAGCAGAACAAACTCAGAAGAACGTAACAAATTCAAAGCTCCTATATCTGAAGCCTCCAAGAAAAAAAAATACAAATTGATCTCAGACCATGGAAGAGCTCAAAAAGGATTTTCAAAATGAAGTAGCAGAAGTAGAGGAAAAATTGTGTAGAGAAACAAGAAAATCATGAAAAATGAGTTAACAGTTTGTTAAGTAAGACACACAAAAAATATTGAAGAAAAAACAAAGTAGGCCAAATGGTGAAAAAAAAAAAAAGGTACAAAAAGCAAATGAGAAGAACGCCTTAAAAAGTAGAATTGGCCAAATGGAAAAGGATGTCCAAAAGCTCACTGAAGAAAATAATTTCTTAAAAATTAGAATGAGACAAATGGAAGCTAATGATTTTATGAGAAATCTAGAAACGATAAAACAAACCCCAAATAATGGAAAAATAGAAAACAATGTGAAATATCTCCTTTGAAAACTAACTGACCTGAAAAATATATTCAGGATCTCATTTAAAAATTATTGCACTACTTGAAAACCACGATCAAATAAAGAAGCTAGACATCATCTTTCAAGAAATTATCAAGGAAAACTGCCAAGATATTCTAGAACTAGAGGGTAAAAAAAAATGGAAATAATCCACCAATCACCTCCTGAAAGAGATCCCAAAATGAAAACTCCCAGGAGTATTATAGACAAATTCCAGAGCTCATAGGTCGAGAAAATATTGCAAGCAACCAGAAAGAAACATTTGAAATATTGTGCAACCACAGGATATCACAAAATTTAGCAACTTCTACAATAAAGGATCAGAGGAGGGCGGCTAGGTGGCGCAGTGAGCAAAGCGCTGGCCCTGGAGTCAGGAGGACCTGAGTTCGGTTCCAGCCTCAGACACTTAACACCCACACAAAAAAACTAGCCGTGTAACCTTGGGCAAGTTACTTAACCCCAATTGCCCTAGAAAAGGCAAAAAAATAATTAAAAAAATAAAGGATCAGAGGGCATGGAATATGATGTTCCAGAGGGCAAAGGTATTAGGATCACAACCAAGAATCACCTACCTGGAGAAATTGAGTATAATCCATGAAGGGGAAAATGGCATGAAATAGAGGACTTTCAAGCATTCTTGTTGAAAAGACCAGTGCTGAATAGAAAATGTGACTTTAAAATACAAGATTCAATAGAAGTATAGAAAGGTAAACAGGAACTGGAAATGATAAGGGACTTAATAAGGTTAAATTGCTTACATTCTTGTATGGGAAAATGATACTTGTAACGCATAAGAACTTTCTCATTCTTAGGGCAGTTAGAAGGAGTATATATAGACAGAGGGCACAAATGTAAGTCAGCTATGAAGGGATGATATCTAAAAAATGAAATTAAGGGGTGAGAGAGGAATGTACTTGGAGAAAGGGAAAGGGAAGAGTAGAATGGAGTAAATTATCTCACATAAAAGAGGCAAGAAAAAGCTTTTGTAGTGGAGGAGGAGGGGAGGGGGAGTGGATGAACCTAACTCTCATCAAAATTGTATTGAGAGAATAACATGTACACTGAGATATAAAAATCTATCTTACCCTATAGGAAAATAGGAGTGGAGGGGGATAAAAGAAGGAGGGGTCTAATAGAAGGGAGGGTAGATTGGAGGAGGGGATAGTCAGAAATAAAACACTTTTGAGGAATGACTGGATGAAAGGAGAGAAATAATAGAAAAATGGAGAGAGGAGAAGGATGGAGGGAAATAGCAATGGTAATTTTGAAAAAAAATGAAGCAAGTTTCTCTGAAAAGACCTCATTTCTCAAACATATATAGAACTAAGTCAAATTTATAAAAATAAGAACCATTCCCCAATTGATAAATGATCAAAAGATATGAAGATTTTTCAGATCAAGTAATCAAAGCTATTTATAGCCATATATATGCATATATATGTTCTAACTCACTGTTGATTGGAGAAATACAAATTAAAACAATTCTGAGGTACTACCTTATAATTATTAGATTGGTTAATAGGACAGAAAAGGAAAATGACAAATGTTGGAGGGGATGAGGGAATAACAAGACATTACTGTACTGTTGGTGGAATTGTGAACTGATTCAACCATTCTGTGGAGCCATTTGGAGCTATGCCCAAAGGGCTATAAAATCATGTATAGCCTTTGACCTAACAATACCACTCCTGGGTTTGTATCTTAAAAGAGATTAAAAAAAAGAAAAATATCTATATATGCAAAAATGTTTATAGCAGCTCTTTTCTGGTGACAAAAATTGGAAATTGAGGAGATGCCCATCAATTGAGGAATGGCTGAACAAATTGTGGTATATTATTATGATGGAATACTATTGTGCCATAATAAATGATGAACAGGATGCTCTCATAAAAACCTGGAAAGACTTATTTGAGCTAATGCAAAGCAAAACGTACTGTGCACAAAGTAACAGCAATATTGTGAGATGATCAGCTGTGAATGACTTTGCTATTGTCAGCAATAAGATGACCCAAGACAACTCTGAAGGACTTATGATGAAAATGCTATCCATCCCTAGAGAAAGAACTGATGGTGTCTGAATACAGATTGAAATATACTTTTTTAAACTTTATTTTTCTTGAGGGTTTTTTTTTCTGATCTCCCTTTCACAAAATGACTAATATTGAAATATTTTGCATGACTACACTTAATGTATAATCTATATCTAATTACTTGTATTCCTGATGAGGGCTAGGGGTGGAGAGGGAGAGAATTTGGAACTCAAAGTTTTAAAAACAAATGTTAAAAATTGTTTTTAAATGTAACTGGGGAAAAGTAAAATACTAAATAAATTAAAAAAAGAATAAAATGCTTAGTACATTTCTAGACACACAGATGTAAACAAAAATTGCATACATTCTAAAACACTGTAATAGTGCACTAAAACTAAGTGTCCTTGATGAGATCACTGTGGGCTAGGTTGGACTGAGGTTTGTGGAAGGTGGATGGAGGCTCAAGTTAAGTGTTATACCATATGGACAACCAGAGTGAAGGAAAAGGTAGAGATAATTTCAAGTGGAGCAACTACTTCAATAGAGGTATACAGGGAGGAATGACCATGGTGCTTGGGGAAATAATAATAAATGCACAGGAACGTAGGGGACAGAAGGACTTGAATTGGACCCTAAGGAATCGCCTATTTTTCTTCTTTCAAGTTTATCAATTTTTTTTTGTTTTTTGGGTCACCATAGATATTTCTTCTTAATTCCCACCCCCATTCCCTTTCTTTTGAAACAAACTTTCACAGGGATAAAATGTCTTAGATAAAAGGTGAAAAAGTAAGAAAACACAAATGTTTATACACTGAGCCTGTGGGAAATAGTGGGTTAGGTTTCTGTGACTACAAAAAAAACTAATCTTTTGCTAGAGAATGATGAAAATACATTTTTCTATTCACAAATTTTTTTTAACAACAAAACATTAATTTTGATAATATGTATTTTTCCTAATGCCATAACCATGAAATAAGCCATAAATGTATGAGAGAGAAGAAGGGAATACAAGGTTGGGTGGGGAGGGGGAGGAGTGTTGATGTCAGAAAAATCTTGGGGGTGGCTAGGTGGCACAGTGAATAGATCACCAGCCCTGGAGTCAGGAAAACCTGAGTTCAAATCCAGCCTCAGACACTTAACACAAAACTTGCCATGTGACCTTGGGCAAGTCACTTAGCCCCAATTGCCCTACCTTACCCCCTCCAAAAAACAAACAAAAAAAAGAAAAATCTTGAGGTAAAAAAGGGAAAGGGCCAACCTGACATCTCTAATTTCCTTTTTGACTCCTTGGTTGAACTACTCCCAGCTGAAAAACATATACTTTGGTGTGAGTCCCTAGCCTGGTCTAGTCAGACATGAGCTCAGAACTTCTCTCCCTGGATGACTTGGAATTACCTAGACACCCAGATTGACTGCATGGGCAACAGGGGAGGCAGGATGCTCCCTCATCAGAGACTAGTGGTGAACATCATCTTATTTACTTACAAACTTAGCAGCTTTTCCATTTTTTTCAATCCCCTCATCCTGCACTTGAGAGGTTACTTTAGCACTTTCTAGAGTAGATTCATGGAAACTTTTATAAATATTTTCCTCCTTTTTGTGGATATAACTAATAGAATGGTAGATTTGTTAACACCAAACTTACTGATAGTGACTGTAGACATTCAAAAACAAAATTGATCTAGCATCTTTATTTTAACTAAGCCACATCACTGTCTTTGCACACTTGGGCCTGGATCCCAAATGACTTGATCTATGCTGTGGGGGCATAATTACAACAAAAAACTTGAGTTTGAAAGGTAAACAATGAAAATATGCAATGAATGCACGGGGAACTTTTTATTGTACAATGGTAGAGTCTTTATCAGAGCAACTTGCTGTAAGAATTTCTCCTGAGTTTTCTGTTTCCCTTCTAAATTTGGTTTTATTTGTTTCATTTCTGTGAAAGTTTTTTAATTTTGTGTAATCAAAATGATCAACTTAACTTTTAGTGATTCTCTCTTTTTATTGTTTATAATCTCTTCACCTATCCACAGATCTGACAGGTAAATTTCTCCCTGCTTCCCTAATTTAATTATGACATTACCCTTTATGTCTAAAGCACTTTTACATTTTGACCTTATCTTGGTATATGGTGTGAAATGTGACTCTATGTCGAGTTCTGTCAAACTGCTATCCAGTTTTCCCAGCATTTTTTTGTCAGCTGTTGAGTTCTTATTCCAAAAATTTGAATCTTTGGGTTTATCAAACAGTAGATTACTATGGTCATTAAATATTATGTATTGTTTTATATTATATTGTTTTATATTGGCAAATAGAATCCCAAGTATTTTATATTGTCTGTAGTTATTTTAAATAGAATTTATCTTTCTATCTTTACCTGATGAACTTTATTGGTAATATATAGAAATGTTGATGATTTATGTGGATTTATTTTTTAGCCTACAATTTTGCTGAAGTTATTATTTCAAGTAGTTTTTCTACTTGATTCTCTAGGATTCTGTAAGTATACCATCATATCTTTTCCATGCCTCTTTTATGAGAGATAATTTCCCCCATGCTTCCTTTCTTTGCTCCTGTCTATTGGGGCACCTATATTTCTTGTTTATTTTTTTTAAGCTCATCCCAACATAATTGACTCATTCATGTGCCCTCTTTTCTCTGTAGAATCCTTCTAACTGCTTCAATAAAAAGTTCTTAATGGACAAGTCACTTAGCCCCAATTGTCCTCCAAAAAGCAAAAAAAAAGTTCTTAAAAGCTAGATGTATCATTTTTCTATATAGAATGGTGAACAGTTGAACCTTATTGAGTCGCTTATAATTTCTCTTTCATGCTTACTTTTTTATGCTTCTCTTGAGTTTTTTATTTGAAAGTCAGGCTTTTTTTTATTCAATTCTGGTATTTTCATCAGGAATGCTCAAAAGTCCTTTATTTCATTAAATATCCGTTTTCTTCTCTTGAAGGTCTATACTTAGTTTTGCTATGTCAGATATTCTTGGTTGTAATCTCAACTCTTTTGACTTCTGTAATATAATATTCCAAACCTATTACTCATTTGGCATGGTAGCTGCTAGCTCTTTTGTGATCCTTTCTGTGGCTTTATCATATTTGAATGGTTACTTCCTAAATGCTTGAAGGATTTTATCTTTGACTTGGTAGCTCTGGAATTTGACTATAATGCTCCTAGGAGTTTTCACTATGAAATCTCTTTCAGGACTTGATCAATGGCTGTTTTCAATTTCTTTTTTTTTCTTTTAAAAAACATTTTATTTAGGCTCCAATTTTTTTTCTTTCATTGCCATTACTTTTCAATTACTGCCTCTTTTTAAAATTAAATTCTATGTTTATTTTTAGTTTACATCATTCATTTCCACAAGATTTTGAGTTACAAATTTTCTCCCCATCTTTCCCCTACCCACTACCCCAAAACAGCAATCCCACTAAATACCCCCTCCCCCAATCTGCTCTATCTTATATCCTCTCCCATCCCCCCTCCAACTTTCCAGTAGGGCAAGATGGATCTCTATGCCCCATTGTCTGTATCTTATTTCCCAGCTTCATGTTAAAAAATTATATATATATTAAACATTTAATTTCAAAACTTTGAATTCCAGATTCTTTCCCTTTCTCCCTCATCACCCACCCTTACTGGGAAGATAGGCAATTCAATATAGGTTATACATGTGGAGCTATGCAAAACATTTCCATAGTGGATATATTGTGAAAGACTGACTTATATTTCCCTCCATCCTTTCCTGCCCCCCCCCACATGTTCTATTCTCAACTTTTACCCTGTCCCTTTTCAAAAGTGTGTGCTTCCAACGTCCCTTCCCCCCAACCTGCCCTCCCCTCTATCATACCCCTCTCATCCCCTTCCCCCCTACTCTCCTATAGGGTGAAAGACCCTAGTTAGTGTGTATGTCATTCCCTCCCTAAGCCAAATTCGATGAAAGTAAGGTTGACTCATTTCCTTTTTCCTTCCTGTTCATCCACTCCATTGTAACAGTTTTCCCTTGCCTCTTCTATATGAGATAATTTACCCCATTCTCTTTCCCCATCTCCTCTCATTGTATTCCTCTCTCACCTCTCAATTTCACCTTTTAAGTATCATCACTTTCTATTCAATTGATCCTGTGCCCCTGTCTATGTATACCTGTACACATATATACAAACACTAACAAATGTATTCATATGCCCATATACTCTCCTATATAGACATATATATGTATGTGTATACACACACATACACACACAAACACACACACACACACACACACACACACACACATATATATATATATATATATATATATATATATATATATATTCCCTTCAACAATTCTCATATTGAGAAAAGTTTCATAAGTAACAATTATCGTTTTCCCATGTAGGGATGTTAATAGTTCAACTTTGATAAGTTCCTTATGATTTCTTTTCCCTGTTTACCTTCTCATGCTTTTCTTGCTTCTTGTATCTGAATGTGAAATTTTCTATTTAACTGTTTTTTTCATCAAGAATGCTTGAAAGTCCTCTATTCCACTGAATTACCATATTTTCCCCTGAAACATGATACTCAGTTTTGCTGGGTAGGTGATTCTTTGTTTTAATCCCATCTCCTTTGACCTCCAGAATATCATATTCCAAGCCCTTCAATCCCTCAGTGTAGAAGCTGCCAGGTCCTGTGTTTTCCTGATTGTGTTTCCACAATATTAAAATTATTTCTTCCTGGCTGCTTGTAATATTTTCTTCTTGATATGGGAA
This sequence comes from Petaurus breviceps papuanus, assembly GCF_028583685.1. Taxonomy (NCBI): domain Eukaryota; kingdom Metazoa; phylum Chordata; class Mammalia; order Diprotodontia; family Petauridae; genus Petaurus; species Petaurus breviceps. The sequence continues at coordinate 12,820,419 of NW_027185712.1, read as the reverse complement.
CTCCGGAACCTTGCTACAACATTCCTAGGAGATTTCTTTTGGGTATTTTTTTCAGGAGGTGATCAGTGGACTTTTTTTCAACCTCTTTTTTTGCCTCTGGTTCTAACACATCAGGGCAATTTTTTTCTTGAGAATTTCTTGAAGGATGATTTCTAGGTTCTTTTTTTCATCATGGCTTTCAGTTAGTACAATAATTTTTAACTTATTACTCCTGGATCTATTTTCCAGGTCAGTTGTTTTCCCAATGAGATATTTCACATTGCCTTCTATTTTTTCGCTTGTTTGGATCTGTTTAATAGTATCTTGATTTCTCATAAAGTCACTTGCTTCCAATTGCTCCAATCTAATTCTGAAGGAATGATTCTCTTCAGTGAGCTTTTGAAATTCTTTTTTCATAAGGCAAATTTGTCTTTTTAATGCATTCTTCTCCTCGTTGGCTTTTTGAGCCTCTTTTGCCATTTGATTTAATCTATTTTGTTAAGGTCTTATTTTCTTCAGTCAGGTAGTTGACTCTCTTTTCTTGATTTTTTGCATCATTTTCATTTCTCTTCCCAATTTTTCCTCCACTTCTCTTATTTGGTTTTCAAAATCCTTCTTAAACTCCTCTATGTCCTGTAAGCAGTTCATACTTTTCTTTTTTTCTTTTTTTTTTAAAGCAATTGGGGTTAAGTAACTTGCTCAAGGTTACACGGCCAGTTATTTCTGGGTGTGGTGCTGAGTATCTGAGCCCAGATTTGATCCAGGTCATCCCGACACTGGAGCTGGTGCTCTTACTCGCTGAGCCACCTGGCCGCCCCAGTTCATACTTTTCTTGGAAGCTTTTGGTGCAGGAGTTCTGGCTTTGTTGTCTTCCTCCTGTTCCATGCTTTGATCCTTTTTGTCCCCAAAATAGGAGTCTAAAGTCAGATTGCTGGGCTTGCTTTGCTTCCTTTCCTTGCTCATGTTGACATTCAATTACTTGACTTTTGAGGTTTTTGTTTTCAATTTCTATATTTTCTTCTGGGTCTAGAATATTCAGGGAAGTTTTCCTTTATAATTTCTTGAAATACAGTGTCTAGGGCTCTAGACTCCTTCTTTGATCATGGCTTTTAATTTTTCCAGTAATTCTGATATTATCTCACCTTGATCCTTGAATTTTTCCAGATCAGTTGTTTTTCTGATGAAGTATTTATTTTCTTTTATTTTTTTAAATTCTTTTGACTTAATTTTATTTTTTCTTATTATCTCATGGAGCTGTTAGCTTCCATTTGTCCAATTCAAAATTTTTAGGAATTTTTTTCAGTGAGCTTTTTTACATCATTTTTCCCCTTTTCACTAAACTCTTTTTTTTCCCTTTAGTAATTCTTTGTCCCTCTTTTACCAGGCTGTTAGTTGTTTTCCCCCCATAATTTTCTTCCTTTGCTCTCATTTATTTACCTTTCACTCTACAGCTCTTATTTGACTTTGAAAATAATTTTTAGCTCTTACAGGGATTCTTGTTGGACTTGTGTCCAATTCATTCTTTTTTCTTTGAAGCTTTGCTTGTAATTATTTTGACTTCATTGTTTTCTTCTGAGTTTGTCTTAATCTTTCATGCCAGTACACTTGCTTTTTTATGGTCAGATTCTTTGTTGCTGTTGTTTGCTCATTTACTCTCTGTTTCTTGCTTTTGAATTCTAGCAATTTCAGCTCTTTTCCTCTGTGGAGGTGGGGGTGTCTCAGTCTCCAGTCTCTTTTTGCATTGCTGAACAGAGCTAGTTCTTGTGAATTTGCAAATTGTTGGTGCTTTGAAGGCAGTGGGTTTTGCTCTCATGGTCTACATCCTAGTCCTTACCCAGGAAGGACCCTGTTACCTTGCAATTGGAAAAGCTACTTTTCTTCATGGGCCCTGACCCCTTGGTCCTGGAAGTGATACAGTTTCTCAGGTCTCTAATCCCTTGTGACCAAAAGCAATACTTCCTTTCAGGGTTTCTGCTCACTCATAACTAAAAGTGCTCCTTTCTTTCCTTGGAATGTGACCCAGAAGTGGGTATAGGCAATAGAGTTGCCAAACAGCATCTGGTGCTGCATCCATTGCTAGCATAGGAGATTCTTGCAATCTCTTTCTGAGCAGTTACCAGGTTCCCTTATCATCTCTGGCTTGAGAGCTCCCAAAACTGCCGCTGCTTCTATGACCACCACCTGATCCCTTCATTGGTGTTTCATACCCATGGGCTCCAGGCTAGCTTCCATCCCTGTGTTACAGATCTCTCTTTCTTCTACCTAAGTTTTCTTATCCTGGAAAAATGTCTTTGTGACTTTCTCTTTTTGTCTCTGCCACTCCAGAATTCAATTTGAGACATTATTTTAAAGCTGATTGGAGGAGAATGTTGGAAGAACTCAACTGAGTGGTTTATCTATTCTTCCATCTTGACTCCACCCCCAAGTCTTTTTTTCTACTTCTTTAGCACTTTAGAAAGGGTGTTTTTTTTCCACTCACAAATACTAATGGTCCTCATTCTTCTACTGTGATATGATGTGTCTATTTATTTTTACTCTTGACACAATCCCCTTCCTTAATCCCTACCCATTTCCTCAGAAGGTAGTGGAGAGGATAGTAGAGCATTCAGGCTCTTATGATCCTTTTCTTTTGCCATGTGACCAGCTCATCTTTGTCTTTATAATAAATTTCCTTGAATCAATGAATAAAAAACATTAACTTCTTATTATGTGTCAAATCAAAGTCAGTTATTGACCTTAATGAGCTTAGTTTCTAAAAGGGAGTGATAAAATAAATGAGAGTGGGGGCTAGAAAATTGCACAAATGAGGAGTATGGGGAGGGCATTGAAAATTGAGAGCATTGGTAGAATTGATCCAATCATGGTTTTAGGCCAGCAGTTAAGTAGAGAGAGGAAGATAAGAAGTACACTTGAGTTGGTAACAAGTGAAGTGAGTTAGGCCTGGGGCCTTCAGGAAATATGAAGATAGGTGAGGCAGTCAGCACATATGTCATTGAGTCTATCGGGTGGAAGTTATAGATATGAAAGAGATTAGTCTGTGTTCTCTGGTTTGAGTGGCAAAGTGACTGATTTTAAAATGGTTAGGAAGTATGCTCTGGAGTGAAACATTCTTACGGACTATCTGCAATAGTGAGTCATGGCTAATTCCACACCAATTCTTCAAAGTTTCACATTCCCTATGTTACATCCTGCTCATACCTACCACACAATTCTCTGTTTCTTTATGTTTGAAGCTCATCATTAATTCCTTGGAGGTGATAGTGTTCATACAGCTATATAGCCATAAAGTAACACCAATGCAACTTTGATACTAGATAGATGTGACATACTATCTTGGGTAAGTTTTGGGTTCTTCAAAGGAAGTTTGTAGTATCCTGAAGGAAATTCAGCCAATTCTTCTTTTTCCTGTGTTGTTCTGGGCACTTGTAGCCCATTTGTACTCCTTGTCCAAGATACATATATACATATATATATGTATGCATGTATACACACATATATACATACACATACACATATACATATACATATACATATACTGAGAAACAAGTTCCAGAGGTGTTCCATGTGATTGCAAATCCATCCATCTTGGCACTACACATTCTTCATCCACTTTGTTTTCCACATGTGAATGCTTAAACTTTGATCTTTTGAGTGGTAATAGATATTTTTCTTTGAATCAATTCAATGTTTAGAGACTTGATGCAGACAGCTCAATGTTATCTGCAATCAAGAGCCTCCAGAGGACCTAACTGTATATAGGGGTTACTTCTTCAACCTGAATAGTGCTTTAGATCTCTTCTATTGGAATGGTACATACCTTTGTTGTGTTTTGTGCCTTACCTGATATTTATGATCAGATGTTGAAAATTATCTCTGTTATTTTATCTTTCAAGGAATCTTGAATATTTTTGATGTGTTTACGTGAGAGACATTTTGATGGAACAGAGACCTCAAGACACTGTTTTGTACTATAAAATTAAATGTTTTTAAAGTTATCAACCAATAATAAACACAGTAAAGTCTGATCTTCTTTCAGTGAACAGTGTGATAGTAAGGATGTGATCTACTATAGGATACTGTTATCAAGGCTTACCTGTTCCCAACTAATACCAATATTGATGATACCTTCAATGCATATGGGCATGATTTTCATAAAACACAAAATCATATAGATGGGGAAGGAGGCATGTAGTTTAATAGTCATTGATATATTTATGATTTCATTTTTTCAGCATTTATAAGGTCTGAGATTTTTTTCCTCCCTGGTTAGATGACTCAGTGGATAAGGTACTAAGCCTGGACTCAGGAAGATCTTAGTTCAACTTCATCAGAAACTGTCTTCGTGGTTGACCTAGGTCAAGTCACTTAACCTTGGTCTTCCTCAGTTTGATCATTTGTAAAATCAGTGCTAATAATAGCACTAATATCCTGGGCTTTGTGAGGATAAAATGAGATGATATTTTTTTCAAAATGCTTTGCAAACCTTAAAGCACTGCATAAAATATAGTTATCTCCTTCCTCTACTTTGTTAATTGATTCTTCAATATCCTTGCAATTGTGTCACCTCCAGGATCCATCACTGTTATGGACACTTGAATTAATCTATTTGTTTTCCCCATTTTTGTTATCTTTACTGTCATATCTCCCTCCTCTGTAAGCATATCTGAGATCATGATGTTAGAGTCCAAGTACAGTGGTTCTACCAGCTTTGATGGTGAAAATAGTCTGTTATAAAAGAAAACACATTAAAAAAAAACCTTACCCATTTCTCTTCTGTTTATTTCCTTACATTTTTATCCTTAGCTGTCCCTGGGATGACTGATTATTTAACATATCTCATCAAACCTTCTATTAACTTGTGTTACATTTTAGTGTTTCTCTGTGTTATAAAGAAGTACTGCTTATAATCTTCCATCATCCTTCTCTATCAGATTGTAAACAAGTTATATTCTAAACTGGTATTGCCTTTGGCTACTATTTTTCTCTGATTAAGATGTATGTTAAATGTTTGATGACCAACATGCTTTTTAGGCTCTTTTGGTCTCCTTGTTGTGTTATACTTCTTAAATTTCTTATGAAATTAACATAGTCCATGTTCATGTCCTTCAGTTCCTTACACATTGAAAAAAAAATTCATCCACTTCTTTTAATAAGGACTGAATTTTTCACTTACATTGCATATCTTCTCATATTTCTTCTTTCTTTAGCTTTGTGCTCATAACTATCATTTTCCTCACAAGTTCTGATGCTTTCATATAGTCTATATATCTTTGTCTCTTTCTTTCATTTTTCCTGGATGATATTTTCCAACATGGTTCTTTCCATCTCAACTATTCCTACATTTTCATTGAAGTCTTCAAGTATTAAAGCCTATGATGATTAAATCTTAAGGGCCTAATAGAATGCTTTTTTTAAACCTCTTTAATCCTCTACAAAAGATGTTAGCTCAAAAGTTTCAATGTTTGTATGTTTGTTTTTACCAATATTATCACGTTATCTTTACTGTCTTATCTACCTCCTCTATAAGCATATCTGGAACTGTGATGTTAGAGTCCAAGTACAGTGGTTCTACTGGTATTGGTGGTAAAAACAGTATGAGATAGTCATATATTCTACATAATGTTTTTCATGTTAATTTTTGGGTACATAATAAAATCAACTCTTCCAATCCTGCTTTTTGCCTTTCCAAGGAGAGCCTGTAAGTAATCTTTACATTTAGTTGTAGCTTCTATGTTTCTTCTGCTTTTTTATATCGAGGGTGTTGAAACTATCTCCTTCAGTACCATGTCCAATTACTGGTCATTGACAAAGATCCCAGAATTTCAGTACCTGAATAGTCAAATTAAAGTATATAGATGGGCAAAAAAGCTGTGTGATTCTTAAGAATCCTCTGCCCTTTTTTCCTAATAATCTCACACCTTCACAGAAGTGGGAAAGGAGCAGGAATTACTGAAGGCCAGTTTGTATTTTCTTTTTTTTTCTGGATTACCAGGCTTAAATAATTCACCATCAAAGAGCAAAACTGCTAATGATGAAACCCTTTATGTTTATCTTGGTTGGTTCACAGAAAGCAAGCACCAGTCCGTTACAGGACCTAAAGCTATGCCAGGATGATAAAAACTATGCCAGTCTATTTGGGTGACATAGCCTTCATTACTTCAAGGTCTAAACCAAAAGCCATTATGATGCATTGTAGTAGAACTTAGTTGAGGGGGTATGGATTGCCTAGAGGGGAAAAAATAGTGAGTTCACACTGTCTTCTCCATGTCCCCCAGAAAAGTCATCCAAACAATAACCAAATATTTATTGAGCATCTCTTATGTACTAGTACTTTGACAGAAAATGGGAGGAAAATCATTTCTGAACTCCCTCTCCTCATTTGTAGTAGCTATATGTTTAGAGTATGCATTCTAAGGTTATTATCACCAAAGAAAAAGGATAAATCTGCCAAAGACAGAACACATTCAATATCATTCTTTCCAAGATTGAATAAAAGTTTTTATTTGGATCATTTGTTTGGTATTATCTATACCTGTTTCCCCTTGGATAATAGTAGTATGAATAATCTAAAAGTGACTGACCATTCTAAATTCTTTGTGCCTTACAAAGCGTTTATAATGTAATACAGATTCATACTTGGCTAATGTAGATAAGTAAATAAAGGATGATTCAAAGAAAAGGGGAACAGTAATAACTGAGGTATAAGGAAAGATGTATGTTAAATATATACCATATATACCTGAGCTAAGGAAGGTTACTGCAAGCTTAGGATAAGGACTGGATTTGCAGAGACAGAAGAGAAAGTGAATTCTTAGGAATAGAGGCCAATGGACATGTGCAAAGAGATATGGATATGGATATGGAATGTGGATTTCAGAAAACCTCAGTTTCTCTCTCTCTCTCTCTCTCTCTCTCTCTCTCTCTCTCTCTCTCTCTCCCCCTCTGTTTTTAACTCTCTCACTGTAGTATAGCATTCATAAGAATAATGTGAAATAACTCTAGAAAGGCAGGTGGGAATCAAATTGTGGAAGGATTTAAATGACAGTCTGAAAATTTTGTATTATGTCTTTGAAGTAAAAGGAATCCACTGAGGATTTTTGATTAGAGGAGAGATGTGCTTATATATTTGAACCTCTCAGAGCCTTAGTTGTATATCCCAGTCCACTGGGATAGGGACTAGACCTATGAATTCATAAGTCTAGTGAACTTTAGTGAAAAAACCACAACTATCAATGAAAGTTGGCACCTTCTTGTATAAAATGAAGAGCTAAGATAAAGATATTCCTAAGGTCTGGCAGAGCATAAGGAATGGGAGAGCCTGAGCCCAATTAGAAAGAACTGGCAGCCCAGGCACAACCAATTAAGGGGGAAAAATAAGAAAGGATTGATGTGTGGCAGAAAAAAGACATCCTTAGGACACACAGATATCTCAACAAAAGACTGATGCTGATTCCACCTTTTGTACCTACCTGCTCTAAGATTCAAGGAAAAGTTCTACTCTGCTACCAACTTGCTTTCTGGTGCTTGTCTCATGAAACAGATGCCATAATATTACCTGTTGTTTCATTACCCATTTTTTTCTAGTAACCTGAATTTTTCCTCAACCACAAAGAGATCAATAATTAACTAGAGAGACATAAATATAATTTAAGGCAGAGAAACAAGACATTGTCTAAATCTTAGGAATTTTCCTATCAGGGGCTCAGAACAATGGTAGTTATACTTTTAAATCCCTAAGGGACCAAAATTAGGAACTGCATGGACATGAGGAGCTATTATATTGTCCCTAGACTTAAAACTATCTAATTATCAAAATAAGGTGTTTCAGTATTAACTGTTGCCTATGAGAAATGGATGATACATCTGTATTTTACGAATATGTCATAATTTTTCATTACCAGCAAGAATCCAACTCAGTATTTTCATGACAACTTTCACCAAATTATAGAATCTATTAATCAACAAATATTTATTAAGTGCTTACAATATATCAGGCACTGTTCTAAGCAGCAAGGATACAGAGATAAAAAGTTTAGCAGTTTCTGCACTCAGTGAATTTACATTCTAAAGGGAGACATAAGATGTATTTATGTAAGTTTAAAATGAATACAGGATCTTTTTGGGAGAGTCTGCACTAGGAGTTGAGTAGGGGTTGTTATCAAAAGCTCTATGTAGCAGGATGTACTTGAGTTGAGTTTGAAGAAAACTAGGAATACCAAAGAGGCAAAGATAAGGAGGGAATGCATTCCCATCTGGGGAATAACCAATGGAAAGGCAAAGATAAGATATGGAGTGTTGTTTTCCAGTAACAGCAAGTAGATAATTTTGGCTGGACCATATAGGGAGCAGAAGGAAGTAATGAGTAAGAATAATGTTGTTGTTCTTTCCTTTCAGTTGTGTCTGATTCTTCGTTACCCCATTTGGGGTTTTCTTGGCAAAGATACTAGAATGATTTGCCATTTCCTTCTCCAGCTTGTTTTACCCCTGAAGAAACTGAGGCAAATAGGGTTAAGTGACTTGCCCAGAGTTATATGACTGGTAAGTGTCTGAGGCTAGATTTGAACTCAGGTCTTCCTTACTTCAGGCCCAGTGCTTTATCCACTGTGCCAACCTAGTGTAGCAGCAACCACACTGGCATACCCAGGCTGCTAGTACAGGTTCTTAGATCTTTTTTACTAGGAAAGATAGCTGTTTAAGGGGCCAACAATCTTTTTTAATTACATTCACTAGTTCAGAAGAAAAGTCAGTACCCTGAACTTCAGAGAAAATGCAAACTGGGAAAATACAGAGAAAATACAAGCAGACAAATAAACACAGACAGGACTCTTGACTGCCTGAATCAACACTATACTTTACATACATCCCTGGATCGACAGAGCCTTTACATTTGAATATTCAGGGAGCTCTGAACATATAGCCATTCAGAATCTCGACCAGGGAATCACAAGATCCTTCTCAAAAGCAAGCCCCCAAAACAAAATGAGGCCTATTAATGGGAGGGGAAGGTATTATATCTCATTAACATTATGCTTAGCTGCCCATAAAAATAGAAAGGTAGAAATGGGACATATTTTGAAGAGCTTTAAATACCAAACAGAGAAGTTTGTATCATATTTTAGAGGTAGTAGGAAGACATTGGAGTTTATCAAGTGGTGAGTGTTATGGTCAGAGCTTCACTTATGAAAAATCACTTTGATTTCTGTGGAGGATGGATTGAAGTGGGAGAGCCTTAAAGCAAGAAGACCAAATAGGAGATTTTTTTTTCATACTCCAGGCAATAGATGATAAGGACCAGAACTCAAGTGGTTATTTTGTGAATTGAGAATGGGGCATATTTGAGAGGTATTGTGGAGATAGAAACAAGAAGTCTTAGCAAATGAGTGAATATTTGAGGAGTTGAGGATGATATGAACATTGTAAATACAGGTGATTAGAAGGGTGGTACTTTTATTAGTAATAGGGAAATTCAGAAGAGGGGTAGGTTTTTGGGGAAAGATCTTAAGTATCTCACATACTGTAAGTTAAAAATTGACTCACCTAAGCAGTAGATTACAGATAAGTCCCTGGTCAATGTATTTTATAGGGATCTCAGGATAATTCTAATATCTATGCACCTTTAGGCTTCTGGCTCTTATGACAAACCTATAACTTTAGGTCCTCTCATATTCATTAGGATGGAAAAATAGTTTTTGCCTTAGAGTTGACCCTAACTTTATCATTTCTTGCCATTAAGAACTTATTGACAAAGAAGAACATTATCCCCTGCTTTCTTTGAGACCTGTTTGGTAATTCACTCTTTGTCTAATTACCTGAACTTGGCCAATTATTTTTGCTGACTTCCAAAGTCCTATAACTAGTGTTGCCAATATATTCTTTTTTTTGGCGGGGAGAGGTGCAATCAGGGTTAAGTGATTTGCCCAGGGTTACATAACTAAGCCAATATGTTCTTAATAATTATTGTTGTTAATAATGAGCTCCATCTTTATAGCACTTTAAATAGTTTCTCCATAACAATTTTATGAGGTAAGTAGTAAAAAAAAACTATTACTGTTTAATAGATAAAGAAATTGAGGCACAAAGAAGGCAATGGTTTTGCCGAGTTACACCTGACAATACTTTGATTCAAGCCTATATATTTTGGTTCTAAGGTAGTTATCTTTCTGTTCTACTGTGACCCAATGCCTTTTCACTCCCTATGTGATCTGTCCATTCTTCATTGGCTCCCTGATCTCCTTAATTCAACCCTTTTCTTAGCCTTGCCTATATCTTTGGAACCCTCAACATGACCCTAATTGATCTCTCCAAACCAATCCCTCTCCATCTACCCTCTCTTGGGAGACATCTGTTAATATCATTCCCTGTTTATATATACTGGTTCAATTTTATTTCTTTAATTTGAGCAGATATACCACACAGCAGACAAAATGTATTTTGGGTGAGCAATAAATTCTTGAGCTTCCTGAACCCCAAATTATCTGCACTAGGATGAAGTGAAGGACTTTGGACATTACTGGGTAGGATTAGCCTATTTCTAATAGGCGAGATTTGGAGACCTGCCCCACCCCCACTGCCACATCCTGGGAAATTTATTTTTTATGTAATGCCTGGAGAATGTATCTTCTGAAAATAGGGGCTGGAGAAGTGCAATTTTTCTTTGCTTTTGGGTAAAAAAAGCATCCATTTTAATAGAGCCTGACACTGTTAACAGCCAAAGTAAACTTCCTTCACTCTGATTATGTGCACTCTGGACAATTTTCTCACAGGAAGAACTTTATGGGAGGAAAAAAAAGGAGGAAAGATGCTTTATGTTGGCTCTCACTGTGATTGCATTACTTCCCGTAGGGTCTCAGCTCCCAACTGCCCATCACAACAGATTGGCCCTCTGTGACAGGCATGAAGTTAGAGTGGAAAGAGAAACACAGCATGTGCTGACTCATTGTGACTTGAAGGAGTTGGCCCATAGGCATTATCTGGCTTCATTTACCATCTACAATATATTCTTATTGAAAATTCAGGGACAAGGAAGAAGACACACTATGTTCTCACATAGTAGGTACCCTCTCCTTAAACATTTGTTGAGTGAAGAAATGAATGAATAACTAGTACCTTCTTCAATGTTGTATTATCCAAATGGCAATGGAAAGATGCACAGTGAATATGAAAAAGTTGCTTTGCTCTACCAGTGGGGAACTCCAAAGAACAATAGGAATAAATGATGTGATCAAGGAATTATATCCAACAGGAAGAGAGAATGAACTTTAAAAATATTTATTTTGGTCTGAAGTTAAGAAATAAAATAAGCATTTCCATACCATAGTAGAACAGAAGAGAAAAGATGAACATTTTATGGGGCAGACCAAGGGATGACAGATAGATAGCTAGATCACTCTATTGATACCCTAGTGATATCGGGAAAAAAATCAATAATGGCCCTTGCACATTGAATGAGGCAGCACGCAAATAGGAGAAGAACAATTTGCTGGTGGATTGTGGTTTGGTAAAGTGTAGAACATGGTGGGTAGGGAGGCAGGGGATTCCAGGAGAGGGGAGAATATTTAGTTGAACTACTTATCTATAGGTTTATATTTCTGAAGGGAGGAGAGAACAGATGCGGTTTTCTTGGACAACAGTATAATGTCAGAATATTGCAGTCTGAGGATGAAGAATGGGTTTCAGTGGACTGAGACAGAGAAAGAGGTGAAAGGATGGAAGGTTATGATTACAGAGAAGAATTTCAGAATTTAATGTCATGGAAGTAAAACATTTTTGAATGATGGTGAGATGGAGGGTAGATAATCATCCTTGTGGGTAGATGAGATAGAATGGAAGTATAAGTCATGGGAATTGAGGAAGTTGATGAATTGGGAGCCTGGTTGACCTCTGTATTTGTAGTCAAATGACTTAAGGTTTAAATTTTACCTCTGCTTTATTGCCTGCATGACTTTGAACAAGGTATTTGACCTCTTGAATGTCAGTTTCTTCATCTGTACAATCAAAGAATTAGACTTGATTATCTCTAAGATATGTTCAAATACTAAAGCTATTATTCTGTGATTGTAGGAATGCACATTTCCAGACCTCAAGGAATTTAGAAGTTAGAAAAAAGAGACAAGGAACAAAATGCCAGTGATTATAATGCTTATCAAAATACAGTCATGAAGTTGGATTTAGAAATGATTAGGCTTGCATCAGGGACCAGGGCCTAGGCATGCCCAGAAAGGGTATGGCTCTCTCTGTGTTCTGCATTCCTTTTTTTACACTTACTTTGTATCATCCTCAGAACTCAGAGGTAAGGGGAGCTCCTTGGAACTTGGACAAGTGCTTCAAGCAGAACCAGGGCATATGACATGGGACACAGGGACCAGGGCTGGGATTTGAAGCAGAGTGTAACATGAAAGGTAGAACCCGAATCATTTTTTTTATTTTTCAAATGCTTTATTAACTTCTGATTTACATCATTCATTGCTGCCAGATTTTGAGTTACAAATTTTCTACCTGTTTTTCCCCTACCCAGCACCCCAAAATAGCAGTCCTACAGGATATCCCTCCTCCAATCTGCTCTAACCCATATTTTCTCCCAAACCCCTTTCAACTTCTCCTATGGATCCTATGGATCTCTATGCCCCAGTGTCTGTATATTTTATTTCCCAATTACATGTAAAATAGTATTAATAATAGTGTATATATATATATATATATATACATACACACACATATATATGTGTATATATATATACACACACACACATTTAAACATTTGATTTTAAAACTTTGAATTCCAGATTCATTCCCTTCCTCCCTTGTCACTCACCCTTACTGGGAAGATAAGCAGTTCAGTGTAGGTTGTACATGTATAGCTAATGCAAAACATTTCCATAGTGGATACATTGTGAAAGACTGACTATATTTCCCTCCCTCCTATCCCACCTCCCACTTGTTCTATTCTCTACTTTGATCCTGTTGCTTTTCAAAAGTGGATGCTTCCAAATTCCCTCCCCCGCAGGCTGCCCTCCCTTCCATCATCCCCCCTCTGATTCCGTTCCCCCCTACTCTCCTGTAGCGTGAGATACCCTATTTAGTGTGTATTTCATTCCCTCCCCAAGCCAAATTCAATGAGAATAAGGTTGGCCCATTCCCTTTTGTCTCCCTATTCTTCCCCTCCATTGTAACCATTTTCCCTTGCCTCTTTTTTATGAGATAGTTTACACCATTCTGTCTCTCCCCATCTCCTCTCATTATATTCCTCTCTCACCTCTTAATTTCACCTTTTAAATATCATCCCTTCCTATTAAATTGGTCCTGTGCCCTCTATCTATGTATACCTGTAAACATATATACACACATTCACATATGTATTCAGATGCCCATATACCCTCATATATAGACACATATATACGTATATATATATATATATATAGGAATGTTAATAGTTCAACTTTGATAGGTTCCTTATGATTTCTTTTCCCTGTTTACCTTCTCATGCTTCTCTTACTTCTTGTATCTGAATGTTAGATTTTCTATTCAACTCTGTTTTTTTTTCATCAAGAATGCTTGAAAGTCCTATATTCCACTGAATGACCATATTTTCCCCTGAAACATGATACTCAGTTTTGCTGGGTAGGTGATTCTTAGTTTTAATCCCAGCTCCTTTGACCTCCAGAATATCATATTCCAAGCCCTTCAATCCCTCAGTGTAGAAGCTGCCAGATCCTGGGTTTTCCTGATTGTGTTTCCACAAATTGTTTCTTCGTGACTGCTTGTAATATTCTCTCCTTAATCTGGGAATTCTAGAACCTGGCTATAATATTCCTAGAACTTTTCTTTTGGGATCTTTTTCAGGAGGTGATCAGTGAATTCCTTCAACCTCTATTTTGCCCTCTGGTTCTAAATCATCAGGGCAGTTTTCTTTGAGAACTTCCTGGAGGATGATTTCTAGGTTCTTACTTTGATAATGGCTTTCAGGTAGTCCAATAATTTTTAAATGATCTCTCCTGGATCTATTTTCCAGGTGAGTGGTTTTTCCCATGAGATATTTCACATTGCCTTCTATTCTTTCATTTGTTTGGATCTGTTTAACAGCATCTTGATTTCTCATAAAATCATTAGCTTCCATTTGCTCCAATCTAATTCTGAAGCAATGATTCTCCCCAGTGAGCTTTTGATATTATTTTTCCATCTGACAAATTCAGCTTTTTAAGGCATTCTTCTCCTCATTGCCTTTTTGAGCCTCTTTTGCCATATGAGTTAGTCTATTTTTTAAGGTGTTATTTTCCTCAGTTACGCTGTTGTCTCTCATTTCATAATTTTCTTGCATCGTTCTTATTTCTCTTCCCAATTTTTCCTCCACTTCTCTTATTTGCTTCTTAAGGTCCTCTATGGCCTGTAACCAGCTTGTATTTTTCTTGGAAGCTTTTGGTGCAGGAGTTCTGACTTCACTGTCTTCCTCCTGTTGCATGCTTTGCTCCTTTTTGTCCCTAAAATAGGAGGCTAATGTTGGATTCTTCTGCCTGCTTTGTTTCCTTTGCCTGGTCATGTTGCCCCTCAGTCACTTGACCCCTGGGCTTTTTGCCACAGTAGGACTCTGCCACCAGACAGGGGAGCTTTTGTCCCAAATGCTGGGGTTTTCTCAGCCACTGGAGGTATTAGATGGGTGCCTTCTCTGAGGCCTCCACATGCTCTGGCAAGCTGGACACACACCCCAGGACCTCCACCCTAGACTGCAATCCAGATCCAAGAAGTTTTAAAGCAAGAGCGATTACCCCTCAGACTGGTCGCTTGGTCCCCCTATACTCTGCAGTCAAGGAGCTGAAGCCGCCACATGGTGCTGGCTGGCTGTGCTGGAGTCTCAGCAGCTTCTCACCCCAGTGGCAAAAACTGACCTACTCCCACTTACTGGGTCCCAAAGTCCAGACTGCACTGACCTCTCACTTTGTCATTCGCATCTATGTGTTGATAAGTCTGGAATCGGCCACAGCTGCTGCTGATCTGGAGTCCCTCTGCCTGGCGACTGGTCAGGCCTGCCCTGGGGCTAAAGCCTCGCCTCTACTCCCAGAGCTCTGTGCTGGCCAATTCCTGCCTGCCTGCTCGGCTGTGCTCAGTGGGAGGTTAGCTTCTCTGTGTCATTTTGTGGGTTCTGCAGCTCCAAAGTTTGTTCAGAGTCCCCTTTTTACATTGATTGAGGAAGGTGGAAGCCGAAGCTGCTGGGAGGTTGTGCTTCTACTCCGCCATCTTGACTCTGCCCCCCTGAACTTGAATCTTTAAAGAATTTTTAGGACTTTGAAGGCTGGAAAACCAATTTCAAAATGAATGTGATAATAATACTCTAGTATTTATATACTATAATAGAATGAGGAAGCTTATCATTTACATTGCCACCACCCTGTGAAGTAGGTAGTACAAGTATTGTCATTTCATTTCTGTTTTAAAGAAGAAGAAAATGAGTCTCAGAAACGTTGTTACTTAACTAAGTCAGAGTTTTCTCTTGAACCCAAGTAGGTGTCTTCACTCCTAAGCCAAAATGTGTTCTTCTCCCTGTTGTGTCTATGCTAGCATGTTTCAGGCCCTGGGTTTTTCTTCTGTGTGTGTTTTCCTTCTTCTCCTCTTTCTCTCTTCATACGTGTGTGGCTGTATTCAATTATAATCATTTGGTCTACAAGGTTAATTATTGGTACATTATTCATTGTACAGTAATTTTATAGGGAAATATTTTGTATAAGCATCTGTGGCTATTGATCTACTTTATAATATTAGCAGGTCAGCTCTCAAATACCTGTTCAAATCAGCTACTTTGTAGAAGGTTAAAAAGAAACATTCCAGCATCAGGACCCTCTGGTGGTCTCCCATAATTCTACACTCTTTCAGGGCTGTCAGAATGAACAGGGGAAACCGTTGGGCAGGTGAGTGAGAAAGGAGAAGGCCAATGTTCTTTAAAAATTGTTACATGCTAGCATGCATACACATATTTATTGCCTACTGATTCCAACTTCTGGGGAAACTGGTTACTTATTGTAATAATTAATAGTGGCTATTGATTCATCTCTTTTTTTTTTCATTTCCTTTTTTTTAATCTCTCATTTTTCTTCTACCTGACTTTGTTTTCTGTTGAAGGGCTTTCTCCTTGTCATTTCTGACATTACTAGAGTGTAAGCTATCTGAGAACAGGGACTGTGTCTTATGAAAACTTGTCATGTAGCAACTAGCCTAGGGCAGTAAGAATTGAACATGTGTGTGTTGGCTTCCTTTAAGTCCTAGCTAAAGTCTTACCTCTTACAAGAAGCCTCTCCCAATTCACCTTCATACTAGTCCCTTATCTTTGTTGATTATCTCTAATGTATCCCATATCTGTCTTATTTTTGCATAGGTTTTAAAAAATATTTTCTCCCTAATTAGACTGTGAGTTTCAGAAGAGCAAGGAGCTTTTAGCTTTCTTTATATCCTCAGGGCTTAACACAGTGCCTGGCACTTGGTAACCATTTCATAAATGCTTGTTGATTGACTAATCATTTGATTGCTGAAATATGTGAATTGAATTAAATTGGAGCTTAGCATTGAAAAGAACATTAGAGATAATCTAGTCCAACCCACCCTGTTACATAGATGAGACAATTGAGGTCCTAAGAGGTTAGTTGATATACCTGAGGACTTATACCTAAGTAAGAAAGTCTGGAATTTGAATTCAATGTTTCTTGATTCCAATTTCATTTGTTTTTTTTCTTTAGACCAAGCTACATCTCAGTAGATTTTATATACTAGAAATCTTAATTAAACATTTACAATGGTGAGGGCTACTAAGTAGTAGTAGTACTTCTAAGAATAGTAAGGAAATGAGATAAATTCACTCGAAATTCCAAAACTATATTAAAGGTTAAGTGATTTTCCCAGGGTCACACAACTAGTAAGTGTCTAAAGCCAGATTGGAACTCAGGGAGAAGAGCCTTCCTGACTGTAGACACAGTAGTCTATCCACTGTGCCACTAAGCTGCCCCAGTCTTCCTTGTGGGCTTGTTCTATACTCCATTTTCCATTCCCCTTTATCTTTTGCAATTGTACTGTGAAGGTATTTAAATTAACACCCCACCCCCCACATAGCCTCTGTCTTTTTACTAAAAGTCCTTTATAATGTGAGGTAGAGCCAGGTGACATGGTACGTTCAATAGGTTTACACATGTGCTGCATAAATTATCTGAGTGGGGGAAAGCAATGACATTTTTAGTCGTTCATTGTCAAGAGTGGTTTTATGCTTTTGTGGAAGAATACAAAAGGTATGCAAATATTACCTTAGTGAAAAGCAGGCCCAAAACCCATCCTGTAATTTCCAGGAGCCAAGTCTACAGTTTTTTCTTCTTTTGGGGAAATTGTGATATCTTAAGTGTTCACAGAATATTTGTCTGACAACTCAGGATGGGGGTGGTGGTGGATACACACACACACACACACACACACACATATATATACATATATGTATATATATATGTCTATCTGTTAATTGATCAGTTGGTAGATAAGTCAAAACTCTGATTTTTGAAATGGGCACACCTTAGCAAAGGGGAATGGAATGGTCTTGGTAGGAAATTTTAAGCAAAAGGTTAATAGCTGAACCTAAGGGATTTATTTTATATTCCATTGATTCCCCTTTGGTGTCTGCATTACCTCTGTCTGTTGCCACAGGGAGATGATATGTATTCAGTGGGAAATTACTTAGGACTGTCCTATGAACTCTGCAGTGATGCACAGAGAGAAGAGATGGTAAAAAAAAAAAAAAGAACCTTAGAAACTCTAGGTGTCTATGACCTAGATTTTTTCAGAATCATACCGTTTGTAACCTTGTTGTTAGCACACTAATTGAAGCCACTTTAGCTAACACCAATCAAATTCAATTCAATAAGTATTTTTTTTTAAGGATTTACTAGGGCAAGGCACCATGCTTGGCTCTCAGCAAAGACAAAAGGACAAATTAAAAAAAATAAACCCAATCCCTGTCCTCAAGGACCATACTTTCTACTGCAAGTTTCAAGTCAATTTGCCCTATAACATGGGATTGCCTTGGGATACTCCCATGTTTATCCTGTTTTCACTTCTCATGTTCTCTCTGTGGAAGTTGTTTTATTGATACTGCTAACAAAGGGAAGAATTCAGTAGGTTAACCAGAGTTGTATAATAACAATGGCTATGGTAGACTATGACCAGAGCCAAACTTCAGCAAAGTTTTGAAATTTGGGGCAGTTTGTCCCCAACTTTTCTGTTCTTCCTTTTTCAAGTGTGTTGTTCTCTCTTCCTTTGTCTAGTACATTCATTCTCTCTTCTTGCTTCTTTGCCCCCACCCCTCATCCTCATTATGCACAGATCTAGATTTATCCTTCACACCGAAATAAATGACAACAGCTTTAAGTTTCATTTTTTACCCCCAAGGGAATTTCCAAGTTAATTGACATTACGTTTTTAGCCAAAGGGGAAAATCTCAACTAGTAAATTTCTGACCTCAAACTAACAAGAAAAATTTGCAGGGAGGTGTTGGGATATTTTCTGATATTATGGGCATTAAATCACAAAGCCAGTGTGAGCTGCCTCAATTGTGCTGCTTGATACCTGACACCAAAAAGAGGGGGTGCTTTAGAAAAGTTCCAAAAGTCTATATGTTAACATGGAAAAAAATTAATTTCTTTCGTCTTGGATGCCACTACATGACAGGACAGAGAGTTAGAAAAAATAATGAATGAAGATAAAAAGTCTATATTTAAAAGTCTTCATCTTCATCAGGGTAACTTCTCCCTTCCTTGCATGATGCCAGTCAGCTCTCCCTTGTCCTGACAGTACTCTATACTCTAAAATTATTTCATCTTCATTTCCCACCTGGCTGCTTTCCTAGACTTCGTGATCTCCAGAAACTCATCATTCCACAAGATGCAATCAACTCTGAAACTCATACCTCCTCGGATCATTTCCTACCCCAGCTGCAGGACTTCATCATCCTTTGTAAAAGGGAATAACAGGATAACTTCTTCCTACTTTTTATCTTCTTTTTTTGAGTTGTCCCCTCAATTGGATTATGAGCTCCTATGGACAGGACCTGTCTTCTGCCTTTCTTTGTATCTCAAGCCTTAGCACAGTGCCTGGTCCATAGCAGGTGTTTCATAAATATTTATTAACTATTAATGGTTTTTGTAAATGTTTATTGACTATTGCCACCCTAATAAAAAGTCCAGTCCCTTTGGCCCCTGTTACTAGTTGGCCATTTTTGAGAAAAGGAATCTGATAACTTGGGCCTCAACATGTTTTTTTTAAATAAATTATAGATTCTAAAAGTCAGAAGGGAATTAAGAGGTTTTCTGGTCCGGTCTGTATCTGTCCTTCATAGGACTTCTTAACCTGAACTCTGTGAGCTTTAAAAAAAAAATGTTAATTGTATTTCTTTTTTTGATCTGTATTTTTATATTACCTTAATTTCCTTAGTATCTCTCCCAATTCTCCTCCTAGATTTCCATTCCATATAATAATAGACTTTTTTGAGATAAAAAAGAAAGAAAAAAAGTATATTTGATCAGCACATCAAAAAGAAATCCTGAACATATGTACAATGTATAACACTTGTAGACCTCCCACCTCTGTAAATCTTAGTATGATGGTATCTTCTCATATCTCTCTCTTTGTGCCTTTCTTGTTCTTTATAATTTAGATTCACTCTTTTTTTTGTTTTGTTTTGTAATTATTTTTCTCTTTTACACTGATGTAGTCATTGTGGTTATTTTCTTGGTTCTGCAACAGTTCATTCTACCTCTGTTTGTGTAGAGCTTTCTATGCTTCTCTGCATTCTTCACTCCTTGTAGCACAGTAATATTCCACCACATTCATGTACCACAATTTGTTCAGTCATCTCTTGGATGCTGGGCATCTACTGTGTTCCCAAATCTTTACTAGTGGAAAAAAATGCTGCTAAAAATGTCTTGGTATCATATGAACCGTTTTATCAATGCAATAACTGTATTTCAGTTTAATTGCTTTCCATCTCAATCCTATATATCTTATTTTATACATTTAAAATGTTCTTTTGGGTAGGTGCCTTTTGACTTTGCCAGACTGCCCAAGGGATCCAAGAGTAAGAACTCCTGCTGTAGAACATCTCTGAAAAGCAATCACAAGGTTTCTGCCTGAAGACCTCCCTCCTTTAACTAGAATTCATCAGCCTATTTCATGTGTGAAAGGTTTTCACATTTAAGTATTTCTTTTTCTTGTTGTGGCATAAACAGTGTTATACGTCAGAATGAATAATCAATAAAATGGTGTTAGCTTTAGCAAGAGGATTTACATTTTAAAGGTAGACCCCGGAGAAGCAATGCTCTATCCAAAGGAGTGAATCTTCTAATACATAGTGGCATTTCCAGGGATTGAGGCATATTTGTGTGGGAAAGATATTTTGGGTGGGGGATTAGGTCTTTTCAGTCCTCCTTGATTCAACTCAACAGGTATTTATTAATTCCTTGCTATGTGACAGGTATTGTACTAGGAAACGAGAGTGATAAGCTAAAAAGCATAGGAGTCACCTGCCCTCAATGAGTTTATAGTACTCTGAGATCTTAGCAGCTATGCTATTTGGTATAGATGCATTTAATATAATTATTTTTAATGGTTTGCGATTCCTTTAACATAATTTAGTTTCCATGTAATTAAAAAAAAATCTTGCTCTTGACTTTATTGGTTTTTCTTATTGCCCTGTCTATCATTGTGAGTACAGCTATAATATTAATCCAGTCAATATTGCCATTACTTCTGCAAAGTGTGTTTCTATTGACTCCCCTGCAGATCGAGTCAGTCTTGTGATTATGCAGAACAAAACTCTCTTTCATTGTTACCATTCTCCTATATGTGTTGTTTCCTCTAATTAGTATATAAACTCATTGAGAATTGGTACTGTCTAGCTTTTTCAAATTTGAATCCCCAGAGAATAGCACATAGTAAGAACTATGTTTTAAAGGCTTAATATATGTTTTATCATTCATTCATTCATTCATTCACCCATTTATGTGAAAAATTATTAATTTTGTTAGCTGTAGATAATGCTTTCTACCAATGTATGTGTCAACAAAACTATTGGCAGTTTTTCTAGTCTCCTGATGTGCAATAGATTTTATTCCTCCTCATCATTTTCACTTTCTATGTATCCAACTGTTTCAAATTTGTTTCCTATATGCAGAAAACATTGTTTTTTCCTCATCCATGCCCTTATTTTTAAACATTTCTAGTAAAGAATTTAATATGCTCATATTTAGACATAATTTTGTTCGCATTGTATTTTCTTCCAGGAGGGTCTATATACATACATTCTTAGAAGTCATTGCACTATGTAATTTGCACATATTACATGTGTATATATATATGCATATATATATGTTTACATGTAATTACATTCTTCTGGGAGATAACAACATGTATTCAGCTGAGTACATACAAAGTATAGAAAGAGTAAATACAAAGAAATTGTAAGGCGAGGGAAACCTATCATAATTGGAGAATCAATAAGTCTTTGTATATGTTAGCTTCTGACGAGTGTTTGGAAGGAAGCTAGGCATTCTTTGAAAGGGAGAACATTTCATGCAGGGGGAAAAGCCTATGCAAAGACTCAGAGATGGAGATGGGATGTTGAACAGGGGGATAATTAGTTAAACTAGTTTACTTAGAAAATAGAGTATTTAAAAGAGAACAATATAAGATCATTCTGGAAAAACAGGTTGGAGTCACATTGTAAAAGGACTTTCCATGTCAAACAGAGTTATTTGTCTTTTTCTTACAAGTAGCAGGGAGCAGCTGAACATCCTTGAGTAGGAGAGCAACATAGCATTGCACTTTAGGAATATTAATAAATTATACAGCTGCAGAATTGGGGAAACTGGGAAAAAAAAAGAGAGACTTGAGGCAGGAAGAGCAACCAAGAGGTGGATGCAATAGTTCTGGCAAGAAGTTATGAGAATCTTATCTAGAGGGGTAGTTGTGGGTAGGGAGAAGGTAATGGGTGTAAGATCCACAATGCAGATTATTTACTGCACCTATTTTTGAGGTTGGCTTATTTAGAGGAGGAATATACAAAATAAGAAAATATATTCATTTTTAAAGCATTCGGGGTTAAGTAACTTGCTCAAGGTTACACGGCCAGTTATTTCTGGGTGTGGTGCTAAGTATCAGAGCCCGGATTTGATCCAGGTCATCTCGACCCTGGAGCCAGCTGGCTGCCCCTAAGCAATTGGGGTTAAGTAACTTGCTCAAGATTGCACAGCCAGGTGTTTCTGGGTGGGTGCTAAGTGTTGGAGCCCGGATTCCATCTCCAGATCATCTGGACACTGGAGCTGGTGCTTTTACTCGCTGTGCTACCTGGCCGCCCCTCAGAAAATAATTTAACATCTCTTGTGTGGAAGATGAGGGTCTGAGAAAGATACCAAAGAAAACTGAAGAGTTTGTGGATTCAAGGACGCAGTATTGATGGACACTAGTCTGTGTTCCCTACTTAACTCAACCTGAAAACTAACACATTGAGTTCATTTCAGGTTTGGGATATATCTTTGTCCGAGGGCTCACTGCAGTAATTGCAGAGAGAAAAAGGAAATGAAGATTTAGCAATTATTAGATGAATGGGGGCTATGATTGTACCAAGTTCAGAAAGCCTCAAGGTGACTTCCAGTTTGGAACTGAAATACTTATTTTGGTTAATCTCATATATCTTATTAACCAATAATTTGGTTAAATTAATTTCCTAAATTCCTAAATTAAATTCCTAAATAAATTCCTACAATTTATTTTACTATATCTGTCAATTATGTTGTCTCATTGATGAAGCAAATTAGTTGATTGTACTATGTTTTTTCTTCTTTTAACATAGTCAGAAATGCATTTATTAACTTATGGACAACTGTCTATAACAGAGGTTCTTACACTGTCAAAATAGCTACTATCCATGCAACCTTGGATAAGTCATTTCATCTAAACCCTGATTTCTTTATCTATAAAATGTTA
The DNA here is from genome assembly GCF_028583685.1 of Petaurus breviceps papuanus. Lineage (NCBI taxonomy): Eukaryota > Metazoa > Chordata > Mammalia > Diprotodontia > Petauridae > Petaurus > Petaurus breviceps. The sequence goes on along the minus strand of NW_027185712.1, from coordinate 12,797,442 downwards.
ATAATAATATTAATCACTACCTGGCTTATGGGTTTACTATGAGTAAAGTGCTGTCTGAAAGAAGTCTATAAACAAGAGATATATAAATTGGAGATAGCATGGAGTAATAGAGGGCTAATTGGACTTGCAGTCAGGAGATTTAATTTTGAATCCTGGTACTAGTTTGTGACCATGGATGTGCAAGGCACTTTATTTCTCTAAATCTTAGCCATAATCTGTAATCTGGAAATATTCTTGGGCTAGCTATATTGTTTAACAGTGCAGATGTGAATTGTTTTTGAGCCCTGGTGAAATGGTTATTGTATATTTTACTTTTGTTCCTAAATCTTATTACCTTAAGAAAAAACCCCACACACAGAAACTCATTTGAGGTGATGAGTTTCTTTCTTTCCTTTTTTTTTTTTGGAGGGCACTTGGGGTTAAGTGACTTGCCCAAGGTCACACGGCTAGTTTTTTTTTGTGTGTATGTGTGTGTGTGTTAAGTGTCTGAGACCAGATTTGAACTCAGGTTCTCCTGACTCCAGGGCTGGTGCTCTATTCACTACACTACCTAGCTGCCCTCAGGGTGATGAGTTTCTAAAGAACTTGAATATACTCCTCATCCCATTGAGCTCCACCTAAGTCATTTTAGCATGTTCTTTAGCTACATATGCACTCTTTATCCCCATCTTCCCATACCATATTTCTCTGGACATAGCAATGCTATCAATACTGCCATTACCTCTGGAGAGAGTGTTTTAATTCACTATTCTGTGGATTGAATCATCATCCCTGTGGTTTTGCAGCACAAAACTTGCTTTCTTTGCCACCATTCCCTTACGTAGATTCTTTCTCCCTGTTAGAATGTAAGCTTCTTGAGGAAAATTGTCTTGCTTTTTGCATTTGTATTCCCAGAGCATAGTTCATAGCAAGCACTATGTTGGAACATGGTGGTGCTTAATGAATACTTTTTTTCTTTCATTTACTTGTCAATTTATATGACAGAGCTATAATTTTCTCAACTGTGGGCAACTCCCTCTATCAATACATATTTCCACCCAACTATGACTTGTCAAATAAACCCTAAAAAGTTACTTGAGAGATAAAGAATTAAATTATATGGCCATGATTGTAGAACTAATTTAAGTACACAAAAGGATCATAGACATAGAGATAGAAGAAATTAGCTATGAAGCCACCTAGATCAACCCTGTCATTTTACAGATAAGGAAACTGAGGCCCAGGCAATTGACGAGACCTTTACAAGGTCCCACAGGTTGAATCACAACAGGCAGTTTGGTGTAATAAAGAAAGACATATTGTCAGGAAGTTGTGAGTTTAAATCCTGCCTCTGACACGTATTAGTTGGGTGAAACTCAACAAATCACTTAACATTCTCAACTTCAGTTCTTTATAGAATAAGAATAAAACAGCACCTACAACTCAGGGTTATGATGAGGATAGAATAATATATGTAAAATATTTTTAAATTCTTAAAGCACTTTGTAAATGATATCTACTATCTATCTATCATCATTTGTAACACCATGCATGAGCAGCTTTCCAGAGAATGGCTGTTGTGAACAGCTTTCAAGGTTCTAATTACATAGTATAGTGAACATTCTATTTATTCAATAACAAACCAGAGCAAAACATTCACATAGAATCAAGGTACAGTATTCACAGTGTTAGAACTTATCACAGAAAATCAAAATACATGATTCAAAATGACATCACTAAAATGGCTACATAGTTTGCACCAAAGTGGTCACAATAGTTTTCAACAAAGTACAATCATTTAGTAACTCAATCATTCAATTATCCTTAAGGAGGTTTGGGTCACAAAATACTACAGTCAAAATTCTCCACTCATGGGGCACACTAAGTTACAAATCAGTTACTGTTCAATCATCAGTCACTACTCAGTCATTAGTCACTCAATACTCAATTCCCTCTTAAAGGGTAGTGGAAAATACACAGGCCATCTACCCCTTGCTTACAAGTAAATCACTATCTTCACAGTCAGTACACAGTATTGAAGTAAAGTCTTCTTTTAGCTTGATTTGAGGCTGGCTCTCAGTTTCCATGGTTCCCCTTCCATGGTCCCAGCTCCAACTGTCACCTGGATTCAAGGGCAGACAGCCCCCAGTTACTTGTCCAGCTCCTTGTACAGTTCTTCATCCAGTTCCCATTCCATATTGAAGCTTACAATGTCCAGTCCACCTCAAGTCCTTCACAGTTCCTGTTTCTGGAAAGAAGACAAAGCTTAACAGAGCCACAATAATATTCATACACATTGCTGGCACTATCATCAATTCACAATCTGCTTATGAAATCAACTCAGACCCACCAACAAGGTCTGAGAACTCAACACAATTCATCAACATAGAAATTAACACAGACCCACAAACAAGGTCCAAGAAGTCAGCACAAATCATGAATAAAGTCCCAGGATGTCCAAAACCCTCCTCCAGGACTTCTGTAAACGTACAACCAAAAATCCTCTTTCAGGGCTTGTAGTAAGGTCCCAGGGCTTCTGTACAAAGTATCACACAAAAAAATCAACACCAACAGAGCAGACATAGTGCTTAGACACCACAAGTTTCTCCTTCTTGACTCTGCCACCACAAGTCTTCTTCTCAGTTCCTACTGTCTTGAGCCCAGGGGCTCTCCTTATATAGTCATAAGCTCTTCTCCAGGAGTTCACAAATTCTAGGTTTCACAAGTTGTGGAGTTCACATGTTCTATTTCTTAACACACTGAAACAAGGTGTGTAATGTAATACCAAGCAAAGGCAACTTCCCAGGTTCAAAATACCAGCATAGGTGCTCTCTATTTTATTCAGTAACAAACCCAGAACAGAGAAGATCAAAACATGACATCATTCAAAATACAGTATTTACTAAGTATGATTAAATAATCTCCAAATACTACCCCACCCCAGGACCTTCCAATCATTCAATCAATTACAAAGTCTCTGTTCTAAATACTTCTCCACCCCTAGGCTATGCCTTAATTAAGTCCACCACAAAGCCCCTCTTCTCAAATGGAGATTAGTTTCCAAACATAAGGTCAAAAGTTCCCCACCCCTGGATCACAACTGAATCTACCCCAGAGTTACATCAAGTTTAAACACAGCATTTAATACCCAAATGGAGGTCTTTTCTTCATCCTGACACGAGGCAAGTTCTCAGCAATCTTAGTTCCTGGGGAGACAAGGCTTAGCAAGGACATAAGACACATTGCCAGTCCCTTCATGAATTTATCCTCTGTCTGTAGAACAGTCCTAGAACCTCTGAACACATTAGCAAATCCCTCTCCCAGGATTTCTGTAAACATACAACCAGAAAATCCTTCTTCAGGGCTTCTGAACCAACAGAAAGGCTCCCAGACCCCTGCAACAACAGCACTGTCCTTCACCAGTGGACAGTATTCATTCTGTCTGCAGGACAGTCTCCAGACCCCTGCAACAACAGCACTGTCCCTCACCAGTGGACAGTATTAACTCTCTGTCTGCAGGACAGTCTCAGGGCTTCTTAGCGAACAGCCAGGTTCCAGGACTTCTTCAACAAAAGGACTGTCTTTCACCAGTAGACAAATCTGGCAAAACAACATCAAAACAGACAGAAAAAGTACCAGCAAAACAGCCATGTCTCCTCAGTCCTTGGCAGCTCAGGGGGCAGGTCTCAAAAGTCCAGGGCAATTCAAAGCGGCCACCAGCAATTCTCTTAGTCTCTCTCTCTCTCCACGAGGTGCTGCTTCCAAAAATTCTTCCGCCTCTCTCTTGTCTCTCCAAATCTACGTCACCAGCTCCTCCCAGTTCAGGACTTTCTTTTCACATCAACAAGTCCATCCCACAGGTGGGATTAACAAGCTCTGGGTTTTAACACAATCAATTTGAAAACCAAGCCAATACAGGGGAATCTTTAATTGCCATTACTATCACATTCCACCCCTCTAGGATCCTTGGCCTTACAATCTCAATCTAAATGGCCATGGATCCTGGAACAAATAGAGGCACTATGCTTTGTACTCCTTGCAGACTACGCCATAATGTAATGTAATGCCAAAAGAAGGCAACTTCCCAGGTTCAAAATACCAGCATAGGTGCTCTCTATTTTATTCAGTGACAAACCAAGAACAGAGAAGATCAAAACATGACATCATTCCAAATACAGCATTTACTAAATGTGATTAAATAATCTCCAAGTACTACCCCACCCCAGGACCTTCCAATCAATTACAAAGTCTCTGTTCTTAATACTTCTCCACCCCTAGGCTATACCTTAATTAAGTCCACCACAAAGCCCCTCTTCTCAAATGGAGATTAGTTTCCAAACATAAGGTCAAAAGTTCCCCACCCCTGGATCACAATTGAATCTACCCCAGAGTTACATCAAGTTTAAACACAGCACTTAATACCCAAATGGAGGTCTTTTCTTCATCTTGACAAGAGGCAAGTTCTCAGCAATCTTAGTTCCTGGGGAGACAAGGCTTAGCAAAGCCACAAGATACATTGTCAGTCCCTTCATGAATTTATCCTCTGTCTGTAGAACAGTCCTAGAACCCCTGAACACATTAGCAATGCCCTCTCCCAGGATTTCTGTAAACATACAACCAGAAAATCCTTCTTCAGGGCTTCTGAACCAACAGAAAGGTTCCCAGACCCCTGCAACAACAGCACTGTCCTTCACCAGTGGACAGTATTCA